>NC_052635.1:27877055-28181365 GCF_016161935.1 Mauremys reevesii | reverse complement strand
TCTATGTTAGTACCCACAAAGAAAACTGCAGACTATAACCCAGCATGTGCTGTTTGAGAGTATTTTTCTAACTACTACCCTGGGAACCAAAATTCACAGATGCCTAATGTAAACTCTAACATCCCACAATTTTCTTCACTGGGGAGAAATTCAACTCTGTGCAGAGGCACTGCACAAACTTATAGATTAGTTACCACTTAAATACGACTTAAGCCCTATTTTGAGGATTTTAGGGTACTACAAAAAAAAAAACCCACCCATGATAGTGAGTCTCAGAGCCTGGATCTACAGATCCTGGCTTGCTGGGCACTCATTACAGCACTAAACATAGCCGTGTAGACATTCTTACTCAGGCTGGACTCAAACTCTGAACACCATTGACATCCCGACCCAGAACCAGCACTCCAACCCAGTTCTTTTTAGCACTGTAGCATGAGCCTGAGTCCCCGAGCCCAGGTCTACAGACTTTGTTTTTTGTGGCTGTTTTTTGCCATGTAGATATACCCTAGAATGGTGCATTATCTTGTGAAGGCCCTTTGCACAAGAGTTCATCTCACCTTTGGTTTTTATTTGCACAGTTTTGTGCCTGTTCTGAGAACTAGTGTCTGATGTTTTGGTGATATGTAATAACTGTTTGTTTTCCCCCCCCAATGCATCATGGGTGAAATCCTGCCCCCACCTCCCCCAAGTCACTGGCAAAAATGCCCAATGTCTGAAGGAAGGTCAAGATTTGCCTTTAGGCATCAAAACCACTCTCTCCCCGGTGCCTCCATATTTACATGAATACTTATTTGTGCCCACAGATGGGAGTTCCAGTCAGTAAAACTTGATCACTCAAATGTTGGTGGAAAGGATACAGGAATGAATTTGTGTACAAATTTGAGCAAGTGTTCATGTGATTTTTTTTCCTGCAGTATTTGCAAAGGTCCTGAGACACCAAGGTGAGGAGGATAGATAAATAAAGAGAAAGATCCACCTAGATCTGGTATGTAGGTATGGTGTGTGTGCACGCACAAGAAAATAAAATATCATTGTTATGGCATTGATATTAATGTAATGGTTAATGTAATGCATATCTCCCAGGTAGAAAGCTCGGGGACATTGGGAGGAGACAACAACTGTGTTTTAAGGGAGTTAGGGTCAAAAAGAGAAGAGTGTTCTAAAATCATAGGCAGAGGTTCTGGGACAATTTTTAGCACCCATTTCTCTACTAATGGGAAACTAGCCCGCTTCAAGGACTCAAAATCTTTTACTGCCCAGCTGAGGAACAACACTATATTCTGCATTCATGGCGTATCTGTAGATGGAGAAAACTCAGAATAGTTTTGGCACTGAAAAATAGGAGCTGTGAAAAAATATCAGACCTGGGTTCAACTGTATGTGAACCCTTAGTTGAATGCTTTGCATTTAGCCCACCTACGATATATATTCTTTTATAGCAAAGTGCCATACAACTGGTCACAAGGTCTACTGCAGAGCTAGGGGCCACTACTGTAGAATTTTGAAATATGTTCAAGAAGGGTTCATAAGCTGAATCAAAAGTTGCAGTTCATTAAATGCAAAACAAGCTTCCCTTCTAAAATGGTGTCGCCACACAGTCTGCTATAATCAATTCCTGTCTACTGTCAAATTAAGACAGAAGCCAATGCTTTCTCTCCAGTAATAATTGTCTCACTCTCCAGCCATCATAAAAGGCTGTATAATTGGGTACTGCTCCAGTGAGGAGAGTTTTAATACAGCCATAGTTCCTACCTCCAGCCAGCAGGGTCCCAGAAAGGAATTTTCCCAGCCTCATCTAGTCAGCTGCATATTGACCGAGCCCTCTTACTCTGCATTCCTCCCTGAGATTAATGAGAAATGAAGGAGGTTGCCTTTAAACAGAAACTGCCTGAAATAAAGCGTAACAAACATATCCTTCTATATAGTGTTGGAAGGAGATTTTCAAGGAAAATGTCTCAAAGTGATTCCTGTTAAGTGGAAGGTGGTGGTCTGATGGTTAAGGGAGTGAACTAGAACTCAGTAGATATGGGTTCCATTCCTGCCTATGTGGCTATTGAGTCAGTCACTCAATATCTCTGTCTCAACTTCCCACTGCAAAATGGGGTGATAATCCTTCCCTACCTCACATGGGTGATATGGCTACATTACACTATTTCCAACCCCAGGCAATCAAAAACCATGAGTTAGATTTCCCCATCCAATAAATTTAAAAAATCCATGACATTATCTTAAATCTCATCATTTTCAAGTCAAACAAGCAGGCAGTTCAGTTTGTTTGCCTTTGGGCTTTAGAGTGTCTTCAGGTCAAATTTCCATGCATTTCTCCACCAGCCATGAGAGCTAGAAACTGACTATTTTTTTTAAATGAAAGAAGAGATTCCCATGCAACAGCTGCAGGTCAACGCAAAGCCTGCATCCTATTGCATGCAGTGCTGCATTTAGCTGGCTGCACCACATTTATAACAGCACACAATTCTTCATTTTCCCTGTAAGACACTCTTTACAAGAGTTGTCCCCCTTAGCACACCAGCTGATGTGCTGAGATACTGCTGAGCCTGCCTGTTATGCCAGCCTGGGCACCCTTTGTACCGGTCTTGTTGAGCCAAGCTATTAAGCACACATACAGGCAAAGCCACACCCAACTGCAGAACAAAACAGACACTGAGATCAGTTCTGGGAAGGCTCAGCTTAAGGGACTTGCCCCCGCATTCAGGTGTCCACCTCCCTTGGAGTGCAGACCCAAAGATATATAATGAAATCTGCCTCCTCCCTCAATGTGGAGGAAGGTATGCACAGCCTCTTACCTCCTCCCCACCAATTATGTGACCTAGAAGTGCCACAGTTACATCCCTGGATGCTTCCCAGGAGGGAAGAGAGATTGGTATCGTCATGCTCTTCTTGTTCCTTCCTGATGGCCCACCAAATTTGATGACCTGTTGTCTGGTGGGTGTCTTCCCAATACACATCCAGTTGTTACATAGTCCATATTCCTAACTTTAGATACATGCCTACAAATTGATAATCACATTCAGTAAATCATAGCCTTACCGATGATACCTTACAAGACCCATCTTGCATAACGTATATCTCAGTTATGTCATATCCATATCATAAGCATATTTCCATAAAGAATATGGAATGTCACAAGACCCCTCAGCACTTCATGTCTACCGTCTCCAGCTTGGGGGCTACTGGTGTCTCCTTACATTACTCAATGAAAGTTCATGCATCAGTACCCATTTCAGGAGGGAACAGAGCTTCTTTCCATGCTGGGGAAATTACAAAAGGGGATTTTTGAGTTTTCCCACGTTCTTCCTGCTATTAACTCCATCAGCTCTTCCTCCTCCTTGATATTCACAGATCTGAATCTTCAAGACAACTGTCATTTCAATTTTTTTTCCAGTCACAAGAGTTAAAAAAATCAAACAATTTAGAAAATCTGTTTGAAAATTACTCTAATTTCTCAGTTTTATGAACTCAAGAGCAGGCAAACTTACAAGAAAACTCTCAGTATTAATTATAACCCACTAAAGACATCTGCTATTAAATGTTTCCATCCATCCAATTCTCTATGTGTGTCTTACTAGACAGACCAAAGCAAGGTTTGGCCTTCCTCTGTACAGGAAACACTGGTTTCATTTTCCCCCCAAAGGCATCTCACAATCACAGGGCTTTATAAATAGCTTAAAGATAAAAATATGCCTATTAAATGAACAATTTTTAAAAACTGAAGCCAGCTGAAGCACTGTTCAGTACATTCTCAGGGTGGCAAAGAAATTCAGAGCTTTACTTTGTTTTTTGTTTGTTTTTTAAACACACACTGAAAATGAGCAAAGTGATACTTTCAATTTGTCAGGAGATTCTAAACTGATAGCCAACAAAAGCCATTGTTCTGCTCCATTTATTGTGTATGGAATATAGTACAGTGACACACTGAGGCTGATCTTTTGAAAGGTCATGAATGAAACTATGTACAGTACATGCAATCACATAACTAACACCATGATTGCACATACAAATCAGGCAAATGCATGTGCAAGTGACACCTTGGATTCAGAATTAGCCATTTGCTTTGGCAGGTATCCAACTTAGGGTATGTCTACACTATGAAATTAGGTCGATTTAATAGAAGTCGATTTTTTAACAATCAATTTTATACAGTCGATTGTGTGTCCCCCCACTAAGCGCATTAAGTCGGCGGTGTGCGTCCACAGTACCAAGGCTAGCGTTGGCTTTCGGAGCATTGCACTGTGGTAGCTATCCCACAGTTCCAGCAGTCTCCACCGCCCATTGGAATTCGGGGTTGAGCTCCCAATGCCTGATGGGGCAAAAACATTGTCACGGGTGGTTCTGGGTACATGTCGTCAGGCCCCCCTCTGTGAAAGCAATGGCAAAAAATTGTTTCTCGCCTTTTTTCCTGGGTTACCCGTGCAGATGACATACCAAGGCAAGCATGGAGCCCGCTCAGTTCACTGTCACCGTCTGTCTCCTGGGTGCTGCTGGCAGACGTGGCACTGCAGTGCTACACAGCAGCATCGCCTTGCCTTGCCTTGCCAACAGCAGATGGTACAATACGACTGCTAGCCATCATCATCGTCCCGAGGGTGCTCCGGGCTGACCTCAGTTAGGTTGATCGGAGGCGCCTGGACAAAAATGGGGATGACTCCAGGTCATTCTCTTCTTTAAGTTTCATCTAATAGAGATTCAGTCCTGCCTGAAATATCATGCCAGCTGTAGGCTTCTGCCTCAGGCTGCTCTCCCAGTCAGCAGCATCAAGTGGTCACACCTACTCCAGCCTACCTCTTGCTCCCATGGCTCATGAAGCCTGGACAGTAGTAAGGAGCAGTTCAACTATGGGCTGAGCAAGTGCAGAATAGTGGTAGAATGTGCCTTTGGACATTTAAAAGCTCGCTGGTGCAGTTTACTGACTCAGTTAGACCTCAGCAAAACAAATATTCCCATCATTATTACTGCTTGCTGTGTGCTCCACAATATCTGTGAGAGTAAGGGGGAAACGTTTATGGCTGAGTGGGAGGTTGAGGCAAATTGCCTGGCCGCTGATTACGCGCAGCCAGACACCAGGGCAGTTAGAAGAGCACAGCAGGGCGTGCTGTGCATCAGAGAAGCTTTGAAAGCCAGTTTCATGACTGGCCAGGCCACGGTGTGAAAGTTCTGTTTGTTTCTCCTTGATGAAAACCCGCCCCCTTGGCTCACTCTACTTCCCTGTAAGCCAGCTGCCCTCCCCTCCCCCTTTTGATCTCCACTTGCAGAGGCAATAAAGTCATTGTTGTTTCAAATTCATGCATTCGTTATTAATCCGTCACACAAATGGGGGGATAACTGCCAAGGTAGCCCGGGAGGGGTGGGGGAGGAGGGAAGCACAGGGGTGGAGTAGTTGTAGGGGCACCCCCTAGAACGACATGCAGCTCATCATAGAAGCGGCATGTCTGGGGCTCTGACCCAGAGCAGCCATTTGCCTTGCTGGTTCTTTGAGAGGCTTCATGCGGTACTGCTGCCAGTCTCTGTTATAACCTCTGTCCTTCATGCCCTTGGACATTTTTTCAAATATTCTGGCATTTCGTCTTTTGGGATGGAGTTTGGATAGTACAGATTCATCTCCCCATTCAGTGATCAGATGCAGTACCTCCCATTCGGTCCATGCTGGAGCTGTTTTGCCATTCTGGGACTCCATGGTCACCTGTGCTGATGAGCTCGCTATGCTGGCCAAACAGGAAATGAAATTTAAAAGTTCACGAGGCTTTTCCAATCTACCTGGCCAGTGCATCTGAGTTGAGAGTGCTGTCCAGAGCAGTCACAATGGAGCACTCTGGGATTGCTCCCAGAGGCCAATACTGTCCAATTGCATCCACACTACCCCAAATTCAACCCAGCAGGGTTGATTTCAGTGCTAATCCCCTCATCGAGGAGGAGTACAGAAATCGATTTTAAGAGCCCTTTAAGTTGACAAAAATGGCTTTGTTGTGTGTACGGGTGCAGGGTTAAATCAATCTAATGCGGCTAAATTTGACCTAAACTCATAGTGTAGATCAGGGCTTACTATTGAACACCCATGTATGAGGGGCTCATTTTCAAAAACTCATGACCAATCTCCACCAGACACCTGACGTGCACTAGCAGCCCTCAGAGCACTTGCTGGTGGCTGAGTAACCATCTGGTTACATAGTACTGGCATTCTTCTCCTCATTTCCAGGTGCCATATCTCAGCAAAAGCCAATGATCAACACACTAATTCCATTCCTAATGTTACTGTTCCATGTTAAGGACTTGCTGTAGTTGCCACAAAAGTGTTAACACGATCTCGCTGGGTGGGGAGTTGGACCATGGAATCATGAATGGAAGGGGAAGGTATCCATGAGACAATATTTCTGCTAGATGTGGCCCATGCTAAGGAGATATGAAACCCCCTTGCAATACAGCTCTGGGAAATGTGCTGCTTCATGTGAACATTGTGTTCACTGTCTATCTTTTTGGGTTTGAACTGAAGCTCAAAATCTCAATGCAAATAAACCTGAGGATTTTTCAGGATTTTAATAAAAAGATCATAAACTGACTTAAGTTCTCTCAAAATATTTGTGACACTAGATGAACATTTTGAATGTAGGCCTGAGTTTCAGTTTTGTATCAAAAGCCAAAACCAGATCAAGTGAATTCCTGAAGATCCTCCTCTAAATAAGCTAGACATAACCAGTCATGATCTAATAATCCAATATAATATGTACAGAGTTAATTTTGCTGTGTGCATAAAAGGAGAAAGAGAGGGAGAGAAAAAAAATCTCTCTATACAAACACACACACTTACTTTTCATCAGCTTTGTTATTTTTTCCTGAAAACACAGAGCACAATATTGCATGGAGTATAGAGAACAGATGCAAACCGAGGTCAATCAAAAAAACCCAACATTCAGTACACAGTTTTAAAGCATTATGACTCTGCACTCTGTGATGATATATGACAGATCATGCTAGGCTGCCCCTGCAGAACAGTTTTATGAGTGATGTATGCTAGGGCCATTTTCAGCTTGGGGAGTTGGAAAATAACTCAGCCAATAGGAGGAAAATTCTTTTCCATTCATCTGTTGAACTAGTTTTCTTCAAACTATGGGGATGTGGGTTAAAGCAGCCAGTTTAACCACATGATAAGGGACTGTGCTAACAAGCCTACTCCATTTGGAGTGTTTTTTCCACCAGCTGAAAGACAAACATTCCATCCAGCATGAAAGGAAGTCTACATCATTGTCATGGGGTCCACTCACCATTGGAACACCTCCTTCTGGTTGCTCTGGGGATTAGCTGGTTCCAGGTGTGACATCCTCTCCTGTTAGTTCCTTGCTCTCTCTCTGACTCAGGGTGCTCCTTCATGATTCAGCCCTTCAGCCAGGTCACTATAGTCCTCCCCTTTCAGGTTAACAAAAGTCTCTCTGGACAACTGTCCTAGGCAGTCTATGCTCCACTGCCTGATCTGTGCCACTTCCCCAGTGACTGCGAGGGGAACCTGGGCCCGCCCACTACTCCAGGTTCTAATCCAGGGATTTATATCTGCAACTGTTGCCAGTTTTCCCTCAGACCCTGCTGTGCTTTCACTGGACTCCTTCTTACTTATCAGCCCTACCTTCTGGCTCTCCCCTGGGTTTACCAGCTCAAACTCCCTCTTCATAGGGTGCACCTGCAGGCTACTTAGCACTGTAGATCCCAAACACACCTCCCTTCTCCTAGGGAGTGACTGCAAACTACTGTCCACATAACCCTTTCTACTGCCAACATCCTATTTTTATCCTAGCCCTGTCTGTTCCTTCTCAGCTGGGCACAGTCATCATTCAGGGGATTTCTTAGGCCACCTAATTCACCTCAGCTCTGGCCTAGCTAGTTAATTGGCCCCTCTCTGCCTCTAACTCCTTCACAGCTGTTGTGTGGTGAACAGGTGAAGTTTCCATTTTGAAAGAGGCTCCTTTTCCCACCCCCATTCCCATCACTGAGATAATAAATGGGAAGGCACAAGAGCAACTCATTTCCCATTCCTGCCTTGAGCCAACTGCCCTTAATACAACATAAACCTTTGCCCTACCTTCTTTTATGACTGCCAGAGATTCCGCATTATCTAGATGCAGTTCTCAAAGGCCGTAGTTCAAAGCATGTTTGCCAAGCATGTTAAACTTTTTTTCCCCCTAAAAAGGTGGTAACGCTGTTTCAGGTCATAGTGTATATGGGACTTGGCTATGGCATAAAACAAGTTAGCAATTGTATTGGGGGGAAAATGTTACAACTGTTGAAAATGCTACTTACTTGAAAGAAATTGGATTTAAGGAATACATTTTCAGAAGGGTGCCCTCCACCTCCTATGTTTTGTATCTTTCAAAGTGTGCACCCACAGAATGAATTGTGGACACGAATCTGAGTCACAGCACCTCTGACTGCTCAGGTTTCAGAGTGGTAGCCATGTTAGTCTGTCAGTGCCTTGCATGACTGCTCAGTTGCAAGTGCAAATCAGGCACTAAGTGATGTAACTGCTCTGATTCTCAATTGCATATGATTTAGTGGATGCAGATGTAACCCCTAAACAGAGGATGGGACTCTGCCTGCCTGAAAATATACACTGAATGGTTTGCCTAGAGGTGGACTCATGACCTGAGACTTGGATCCAAAATCAGATCTAAGTTCATGCTGCCCCACTTGTCAGGGAGGATTTTGATTCAGTGTTCTGGTTTGGCTCATGAAAGTAAGAGGCACAAATTGTAAGGCCCTGGTCTGGATTCAGATCCAAAAATCTCTGAATATTTTGGAGGGTTTGGACCAAGTGTTGTGGTTACTCTTTTCTCTAGTAAGAGCCCTTTCTTTCTACATGAAAAGAAACTGCCTGCCCCTTTAAGATATAAGCCCTCTCATTTCCCCTTCAGGTTTCCACTAGCAACTCAGGGATCCCACACAAGGCTCTCTTAACACCTGATTAAATATTAATGCAGAGGTGGGGGCCTCACTTTTATGATCCTTTCCCTGAAAACTCCTATTAGTAAATCACAGTCCAGCACGAAGGGAAATGTGGCTGTTCCATTACCCTCAGTTCACAAAGAGGCATTAATTCTTAATAAACTAGACTGATTATAATACTTGAAGGATGCAAAATAATGGACAGAGGCTTACATCTATGCCTAAGATTAAACATGGGTTTGGTCCAGAGAGAGGGATGGAGCAGAGGGCCAAGGGACAGGTGGATGTGAAAGTCTGGTTGGAATTCTCAGTGAAACAGAATCAAATGGGGTTTGTGTTGCCAAGTTCTGTGGATCTTCTGTCAGCTGTTTATTTCCCTATTTTCTCTGCAGCAAAGTCAGATTAGTTTTAAGTTAGGATGGGCAACTAGACATCCATGAAAGTGCTGCATCAGTCACACCATTTCAGACTAAGATAAAAATGGTTCACAACGGTTTAAATAAAACCCCATATGATCACTGAAATGCACATACCCTTCAAAAGTTCCTTTGATACCCCAGAAAGCTCCTCAAGCCCCAGTTAAAACATTGCTGCCATAGCCCAAATGCTTCTCAAATTCCTCTGAAAAATGCAGCAGCCACCCACAAAACACCTTGTATTTCTGCAAATTCATTCCCTACGACAACCAGCTAGACTCCACAAACAACTTTATAACACGCAGCTAAAGAGTGCGTGTGTCCATCCCCATCTAGATCGCCATCTGGTCCACACACATAATAATAGCCTACTGTTAACGTTAGCTAGTGGCACTACTCCTTCAATACCAGGTTTAAGTGCAATTTAAACAGACCGAAGTGTCTATATTAGGCGGGGCTTCGCATTGTTGTTAACACAATGACTTTCATTACACTGGTGCAATTTTTCTAATACAGACAAGGCCTGGTCAAATGTGCTACAGGAGAGACCCAAAAGTTTCACTCTACTCACTAAATAAATTGTTGAACTTTGAGGCATTTGGAATGTTGAAAATGCCTGGAATGCAAGTAACACCAGCCAAAAATGGCAACAGCTTTTCTTTTTATTTGTATTTGCAGCTGGAATAACTTCCAAATGAAGGATCATTTCCTGCTCGCATTATGTTCTCCAGTGGGTGACTTTAAGACTTACTCCCGTGAGGTATTTGATAGCTTAAGCCAAAGCTTCAATCAAGGAACTATGAAAGTCATTGGAATGAAATACTGCTTTTTAAGAATATACATACAATGAGCTTTATTTTTAAACAGGCATATTTACAATGGAGCTTCCTATATCTCAGCTGCTTTGCTTTATGTCCTAGAGAGGTTATGGTCGAGATACAAAGACTATGGACCAGAATGTGCCTGGCCCTTAAATGAGTTTGGAAGAAAGGGGAAAGTGCAAAGAGAAAGTAAAAAGGAGACTGTGTCCCTATCACTTATCCCCCCCAAGCAGCAATTAGCCACAATTGTACCTCTTGCTAGGCACAAGGAGTCCAGTTAGCTCGTATTGCTAGGAGGTGGGGAAGAGCAGGGAGGAGGCAGAGCCATTGCTCCATACCAGAAGGAAGTGCACACTACAACCTCCTAGGACCTGATCCCAAACTCAAACGACATCAGTGGGAACCTTTCCATTGACTTCAATGGGCTTTGGATCAGGCCCTTTAAGGGCAACATGGAGGCTTTATTTCCATTGCGGTGGTGCAGACCCACACCATCCCTAGTTCAGGGACTTGGCTTAACACAGCTAGGTAGCCTCATTGATTTGCATTCTCTGTAGTTTTGCATAGGATAACTAGTCCCACAAATATAATGGGATGGCAGCAGCCATCTTACATCTATATACTCTGGAGAAGAAAATTGCCAGGGTGTTCTGTTCTTTATCTGAGAGTCCAATAAATTGGCTTGAAAGGATTCTGATTAAATAATAAATATCACCCACAAAAGCTTATGCTCCAATACTGCTGTTAGTCTGTAAGGTGTGTGGCAAATTGCCAGTACTGTTATGCTGGGTCTCGTGCTTTCTCTTCTTTGGGGAAGGTTCAGGGCACCATTGCTTGCCTCTGCACTGGTATTTTTAATTACCCCACTAGTGTCCTTGAGGAGTGGAGAGGGAGGGACCTGGGCCCACCCTCTTCTCCAGGTCCCAACCCAGGGGCCCTGAGGTTAGTGGTGAACCACTTGAACTGGTGGTTCCTTCCCCTGGGCTACTTCCCTCTCCTGCCCTTCAGCTTGTGGAGGGGCTTCTTGCCCTCCTTCTACACAAGCCAGGTGCCCCTTACCTAGGGTTTTTGGACTTCTCAGCCCACCGCAGCACTCCTCCAAATTTTCCTTTTGTCTCTCTTCAAAACTGTTCTCTGCTTCAACCCCCACACTGTCTGACTGAAGCAGGGGGGGTTATATCATGTGACTGACTGCTGGTGCTCTAATTGGCTTCAGGTGCTCTAGTTAATATATAACAAACCTTCCTCCCCTTGCAGAGAATAAGGCTCCCTGCTAACCCTCTCCTGCTGCCCTCTGGCCATGCTGTATCACAGGTGCCACAGGTCTCTTTGTCGCTTTTTACAGATCCAGACTAACCCGGCTACCCCACTGATAATAAATATCAGTAAACACATTTCACTCCATACCCAAAAAGATAGTTCTCCTATTATTAGGAATCCAAATTTACAGAGGGAAAGTTCAAAACATACCAAACTTGGAATTTGGGGAGAACTGGTGCCTACTTTTGTTGTCACTTCTACCTGGTCACCAGTTAAACCAAAAATCCTTTTAGGAAATAGGATTTTGTTAGTGTTCCTGGTAGGAATCTAGACTTTTCCACATGCTACATTTTGAACAAACAATCAGTATCTTGTTAAGTGTTTGGGAGAAAACACAACAAAAATATTTGCAAATCAAGCTTCCAAGTTTAGGCTGTGGCTTAAAGGCAAAGCTCATAATTAGGGGCTATCAAGTAGGGGACACTGCCAAGGCAGCATCTCCCAAAGGTATTGTGCCTTATGAAGATGCAGTGCCTTCAGGAACATTAATGATCTGATCCAAAATCCAGTGGAGTCTATGGAAGTCTTTCCATTGAGTTCAAAGTGCTTGGGTTCAGATCACAATACACCACTATACATAGCAGTAGCTGCAGCTGCACCTTTAATAGAATGGGTTTGTATTTCCCTCAGCACCAGCCCAGATCTGGTTCAGATCATGGGCATACTTCCACCCCACCGTTCCCATCTCCCTGCATGGGCTTTCCACCAATAAACTCCCTTGATTGAGATTATGCCTGACCCTTGCATGGGGGAGCAAAGGGGAGCTGTGGGTGGAATGAGGTTCCTTACACTCTAGTCCTACTTCTGAACCCATTCAAGGTGAGAGTCAAGCTAGCCCTGATCTTCTCCATCAAAATTCATATAAATAACGATGAATCTTTCCATGTATAAATATTAAAGCTGGTTGAAACCTTCATTTTATAGAATATTCATTGCACACTTAGTTCTGATTTGGATTAGGGAATTGTTCCTGATTTAAATGTATTAGTTTCCTCCTACACATTAACTGAATAGTTTGGATTAATAATTTATTGATGATGAGTTGTTTGTGAACTGTTCCATTTATATTGTTACTCATTATTTGTGTCATGTGGTTGGTCATTTGTGTCACATGGTACTGTTTCTGCTCCCTCATTGGATGACAAGTGTTAAGCAGAGCAACAATCCAATAAGTAATATATTCCATATATGAATTTTCAGATTAACTACCCTGCCCTTCTTGTACACAGGATTCACTTCACCTGATACCATAGGTGCTGGAACTGGGGGTGCTGGGGGTGCTACTGCAGCCCCTGGCTAGAAGAGGTTTCCATTATACAGGGTCTACAGTTTGGTTCAATGGCTCTCAGCACCCCCCACTATAAAAATTGTTCCAGCACCCCTGCGAGCTACTGATATGTAGCCATGCCCTTACTGAAACACCAGCAGTTTAGCAGCATACAAAAACCATCACCAAATAATGTAGGGAGTACAGGGAAATACTGTATCTACTTGGAAATGGAAGGAGAATTTAGGTTAGTAAAATGTTTTAAAGTGAGCAAAATGATTGATTTATTAATTAACTCCATAATTAGGGCCTTTTGCAAATCCTGACATGAGTGAGCCCATTAATTTTGGTTACTCTACTAATGTGAATAAATGCCACTCATGGGCAGGATTTGTAGGTTTGGCTGTTTAGGTATTAAGGCCAAGATTTTTACAAGCTACTAGTGATTTTGCCTGCCTCACGTTTTAGATGCCCATCCTGACACACCTAGGGGCCTGGTTTTAAGAACATGTTGATCATCTACCCTCAGGCCCTTTCTGGGTGTTTTAAATTGGGCACTCAAAAATTCAGAATCCCCAGAATCACTCATCACCTTCACCACTGAAAATCTTGACCTATGACTCCTTTTACTATGCACTCATGGCTGGCTCCATGCTTTCTCTCCCCCCGTGCCAGAGTGCTGGAGAAGTGGTAAGCTCTACAAAATCCCCTTTACACAACGTCAGTGTTCCCCAAAGCTAAGGAATTAAAACAAACAAAAACCCACTCGTTTAAAAGTAGACAGACAAAGCAATAAATAATTTACAACTCACAAGAAAGTCCAAGCTTTAATCTGTAAGGGTCTGACAGATGCAGTTCCCGAGCATCTAAAGGCCCTAAACTAGCCATTCTTTGGCATGCCTTGTTGAGAAGGCTCTTGACAGATGTGAGCTCCAATAGAGCACTCACTGCCATCCGTACTTCCTCAGTTCTATTATGCCCTTATAAAACCTTATTAGTGAGGGCTAAGATGTTCATTCTGCCTCATAATGGCAAAGGCACAGTCTATTTGATTAACTCAGTGCCATTTGGTTTGGTCCCTAGGAAAAGTCTATAGCTGGCTGTATTGTATTTAATCCACCAGGATCCTAATTTATGCCCTTTTTGAACTTATTCAGGATCTCCTACTGACCTTATCCATCATTATTTTGCCACTTGCCCTCAGAGGGGAGGGGGGAAGAATCAAAGCAGTTTGAAGGTGAGGTTCCAAAGGCACGGAACAAATCTTTCAGTCAAGTGCAGTTTTTCTAAGATTCCTAGGACTCATTTTATAAAGAACCATAAACAGCACGGCAGACATTCATGCCCCCGATGAGCCCACAAACCCTTGCATTTCCACTTGCAAATGGCATAATATTGCATGCAAACACATTTTTCCATGTGTGAGCGCAGTAAAGGATTGTGTGCCTAAAGCTGTTTGAATATGCAAGCTGCCACATTTTGCAGTCTCTGCTTCTGCATGAGCCCCTTTGAAAGTCTGAATCTGTCCACGATAATTCAGTGCTTCTGAAAAACTCTATTGAGTGCCCTAAAGATCCCAGATGCTCCAAGGCTAAAATGGCTTAGAAGAAATGTTATGATGTGCAATCAAAAGAGATCATCACCCCTGCTTTTATGGTAATTTGCATGATGTTTTCCATAGCGCCTTTGCCTAATTATTGTGTTATAAGACGATGACCTCACATGAAGATCGCCCCAACATAAATAAATCAAGAGATGTATAGGATCCAAATAGCGGGCAACTACACTAGCCCTTTATCTCTGTTCCCTGGAAACCTACTGTAAATTCATATAAAGTTTGATGGCTTCCATCCAAGTTCCCTGAACATGTGCCACAGGTTATAAACAGACAATCTGGCAGCAATGATAGTTTTGGGAATCTCCAGACACGGGCATGCATGGCTGAAGGGAAGCCAGGACTGGAATAGCAAATCTCATAAATCAGGACAGAGATTACCCTGTAGAGCAATGCAAAAGAAGCTTGGAGAGTAATGCACTACTTTTAAAGAGGGATTTTCAGAAGAGCTCAGGGAAAAAATTCCTCATGCTCAATGCCACAACTGGGGACCGATTTTCAAAAATATTTCCTTCAAAGTGGCTACACCAGTTTACATCAGCAGAGAATCTGTCCATCTCCCTTTTGGGGGCGAAACAAGTAAAACTAAGGCTCTGCCTACTTCTGACCATTAATGATCCCGTGGAACTTGTCATGAGAATAAGGGTGATTAAATCCAAGATCCTGGATAAATTCTATTTTAGGTAACTAGTTTTAATCAGCTTTTCTTCTTTTTTCTGTCCTTAATTATTATGTAATGCTGTTATGAGCTGTTGAACAACAGTTGTGTTTCACCTTAGAGGCTACTGCATTTTCAGCAACAGGTGTTGTGATTCCTGCATACTCTTTATAAAAGAGCCCTGGGATCCTTCTGGATGTATTAACACCCAGCACTTATACAGCACTTTTCATTAGCTAGATCTCAAAGCGCTTTACCAAGGAGGTCAGTGCCATATGCCCATTTTACAGGTGTAAGCTATACTATGCAATAAGGAAGTCACTTGAAGATCACAAAAATAACTTGTGACCATATCTGAATTTAAAAATGAATTTGCTTCACCCATGTTTACAGCCTTTTTATGGCAAGCTAACTCAAGCATTTGAAAAATTGAGCTTTACTCATAGATGCTCATGGGAAGGTGCACTCCTATATTCAGACCGAATCAAACTATTGGCAGGAATGAACAGGTAATTTAAGGTCAATCAATCCAATACCCTGGCTATATTTCATATGTGATGGCACGTTACTTGACATACGAGAATGGGGTTCTCAAAAGCCAAGCCCTTGCCAGAGTCCTGGCACAGAACTAATTAAAAAGGCAGAGAAGGATATGACCAAACATTTTGTCACTGGAAATAAGGAGAAATGCACTGAAAGAGGCACAAAAGAGTTAACCAAAGTAGTTACATTCTTTGCTTTTCCTGATCACGTAGCCAGTGAGCAAAAATAGACCAAAAGCGTTAGCATCACTCGTGTCTTGTTGCTAATTGTCCTGTTTTAGATGCAGATGTTTTTCACTTCCAGACACTATTTTTTTTGTTTGTTTTTTGGTGCAGAGTACAAAATGTGCTGCTTTGGCATTTCTGAACCCAGTAAAACTTTGATTTGCTACGCTGAGATAAACATCAAATCCCACTAAGCAGTAGCCCTTTCGTCTTTCATGAGCTAAAAAGTAACAAGACCTCTTTTAAGCAGGAGCTCCTGTGAAATCAGGAATTTTCTTTGTTTCCCTAAGAGAAGATTTTTTTATTTTTTTTTGCCTATGTTAGGTGAAAAACAGAAATTAACATTGAAATTGACAACTGTGTTTGAAAGCTGTTTGGTTAACAACAGGCCAGCCTTTGTTAATTTGCTGTGATTTCTAGGTATAATGGAGTCAGGAGTAATTCCCTGCCCCCCCAGAAACACTGGTGCATTAGAATGAATCATCAAGAGTACATTTGATCCATCCATCATAAGCATAAATCCTATTGGGTGGGTGAACCTCAACAGATTTGGAGATCAACATTGGTTCAGCTAAGCATCCAAATATTCAGATACTTACCTAAACTGTCTGAAACTCTGGAGTTTGTGCATTTGCAATGGAAGTGTTGAAAGTAGTGACTTTCTTGCAAAATTTCAAACCCAGAGCTGGCAGGAAAAGAGAAGAGGAAAAACATTCAGGTATTTCAGTATATTACAAAAAAAAAAAAAAAAGTCTGACTATTGTTCTAATGGGCCCAGGTTAATTCATGTGAGTCCCTCTGCCCCATTCTGTTTCAACATAGTTCATTAATGCCATGGTCATCACATCAAAATAAAATAGTATTTATGTTGACAGATCATGTTTCACAATTATACAGTGATTCAATGTTACAAAGTTGTTTTAAACCAGCTTCTAAAGTGTGTGTGTACAATTATTTACACATGCAAATATTAGGATTTCCACATGCTAAAAGGATTTGTGCATATAAATCCATTGTGTGGGTGAAAGGAGACAATCACTACACTCTCAAATGAACTCATCCAGAAAAATGATTAAGGCAAAAAATTCCATATCACCTGTGGATGAACAATTTTCACAAAGCGATCACTCCATATCTGACCTCTCAATCCTCATCAACAAAGAAAACATCTTCAAAAGACAAGCCTGGGACATGAAATTCATAACTTTGCCAGACTCTCAAAATCATGGACTTAATAGACACTGGATTTATGGCTTATCACAATCTGTAACCCACTAACCCCTGCCCCCTTTCTTGTCCTGTGACTGCAGAAGTGTTAACTGGCCTCTTCACCCTGAATGATCTCTTTAAATTTGTAACTACTTATGCTAAATAATCTATTCCACTTTGTATTTAGCTGTGGCACAGATTACCTTTCCCAGACCTGAAGAGATTGGTGTAAGCTCAAAGGCTTGTCTTTCATCAACAGAAATTGGTCCAATAAATGATATTACCATTGTCTCTCTATTCTGGGTATGTCTACATGGCAATCAGAGGTGTGACTGCAGCATGTGTAGATGTACCTGAGCTAGTTTTGAAGTGAAGCTGGGCAGTGTGGGTGGTAGCATGAGCTGTACAAGCCATCTGGGAATGTACACAAAAGACTAGGCCATGTGGCTGCCTTGCTCCTAAGGCTTCACTGCTGTTGTTATTCTAGCTAGATAGATCCAAGTAAGCTTGAGTATGGTTTACATATGCTGCAGTCACACCTCTGACTAGACATACCCTTAGAAATACCCTTAGAATCTGTGGGCACAAAGCAGAGACACATCTGTTTGCAAGTGTGAATGATTGTGGATCCATTCTTGACATCTAGCTCAGGGGCAAAAATCCCAAGGAGGTCATTTGGGACTGTGCCGTGTGTGTAGATCAGTGTCCCCTAATTGAGAGGCCACTTTTATTTTAAAAGTTTAGATTAATTTACTGAAACAAGAATGAGAGATGACATCAGCATTCAATTAGAATGCAACAACATTCTGGTTAACCAAATTAACTATTCTTGCCGAACAGCTGAGAGAAAAAAAAATACCAAAAAGCAGATAAATAAAAAAATGTAGAAACACCAGTAAGTGATGTCAGTTTTAAAATCTATGAGCAGTAATTTATTGTAGGTGTCTTTTTTTATTGATACCAGCACCCTCTAAATAACATGCACATACTTATAATTTGATTGATAGATAGATAGATAGATAGATAGATAGATAGATAGATAGATAGATAGATAGATAGATAGATAGATAGATAGATAGATGTATTCAGAGACCAGTAGGACTTCAGTCCAATCAGTAGCCTGAAGGCCACATTCGTTTTATGTATGTGTAACTAGAGAGCTATCTAGACACCAAGCTAACCATCTGTATGCATAATATACAAGATTTGTTTGCACAGTCACAGAATTGGATATGAAAATGTATGCACAAAAATGCACACACAAAACTATATACTGACCTCAGGCCTCCTTTTTTAAAAGGCCAGTTAGGGCCTGAGGCTTTCAGAAGCCACCTACAATTGCTTGTGCTCAGCAGCTGAGGTTAAAATAAAAATCAGCCCAGGGCCACCAATAATGCTCGACAAAACTACATGCTTGCTTGTACGTCTAATTCTATACATCAAAAAAATGCCATAAAGTGGATCTGTTCAGGCATTCAGAACACAGCTGTGATGAGCAAAAGCCCACAATTAATTCTGTCCTTGCTCTTCATAAACTATTTGCCTCGTCTAATTAGAGGAAAGCACAATGGAAGTTACAAACAGTTTCAGCATTTCCACTTGGCTGTCAACAACATAACAGAAGCCAAGTTGCCTTTTGCTAGCCGCAATGAATAATGTCTGGACAAGCAAAGTTTCAGAACTCATCCTATACAGTGTTGCATTGCTTATTGCCTTTTCCTCCCTAAGACTTTTTCTTTTCAAAAATTACCATAATTAGGTCTTTGTTTGGCCCTTTAAAAACCTACAAGAAGCATTTTAAAATAGTGTTAGGAGGAAAAAAGGCCTAATTGACTAGCTTTTGGGGACCCTCAATTTTTTTTTCACCTTCAAAACCATCAGTTTCTTGAACCTTCAAGAATTTTCATTTTCAGAGAAAGGGTGCTCAGATCTTTCTGCAAATGAGACTCCATTAAGCTCCAAGTGTTAAGTTGAGCATCCAAAACAAAATAATCATAATCAAGGCTCCCCAAATCACTAGTCACTATGGAAAATTTAAGCCAAGTTTTTAAAAAACTGCAGCAAAATGCAATTTCACCAGAACCTGGTCAATATTTACCAAAGCCTGGTTAGCTATTGCTGTGTTCATGTGCACTCCGGTAAGGCAAGGTTTGATTGCCTTGTTAAAATATTCATTCGTTTCAAGATTTACACAGGATGTGAGGTTCCCAGTTAGTTGCTAAAACAAGCGTCATTTTTAAGATGTTTGGATTAGACTTTATTACCTTGTAGGTTAAAAGAGATATTGCCGGGGTGCCATGGCAAGGAATGTTAACACTAGTGCTTTAACGCTTTATCTCCAAGACCCGGGTTAACATTCTGGATAGGTCATAAGTGAAGTAGTAGTCCATGATCTCTGCCTAGTCCTTAGTGAATGTTTGTTCACATCACAATAAATACCACATGCTAGGCTTGGTGGTTGTCCAGGCATTAGCATAATACAGGAGCCAAGACAAAGCTGGAAGTTAGAGGACCTGGGTTTTGTTTCTAGTTCCATACAGAACATAAATGACTAACCCACACAGCTGATGAGAAAAATATTTTCCCTATGAAAAACACAAAAAAAAAAATCTATGAAAACAAATATATATATATATATAAACATTTTTGGTAAAAATTAAAAACCAAAATCCCAAATCTCTTTTAGCAAAAATGAGGGGGTTTGGCAGAAACCTGAAAAATTGTGATGGAAATGGACAACTTTCCATGAAAACATCTGGTTTTCCAGAAAGCTATTTTCTGTTCAAAAATATATATATTACATTTTCAGCCCAATCTAGAAACCAACCAACTTTGCTGCTTAGTCCCTCCTGCAGCTTTTTGTTGTGTTAGATGTAGGTCCTCCTATAGTGGGCTGGCATTTGGGGAAAGTTTTCCAAAACCATGTAACCGAGGCCAGAATCAATGCAAGGCACATTGCAAACACAAATGGATTCATGGACTCTAAGGCCAGACGGGACCCCTGTGATCATCTAGTTTGATGTTTGGGCCCTTAAATCAAGTGGCTAATAAGCCGCAATGGGAACATTTAAAATGATCTACAGATATTTCCAGTGATGTTCTGTATACTTACAATGGGAAATACTGGTAACATCTTTATAACAGGAATTAGCTTCTGTAATTCCTCCACTGTAGTTAGGGCCGGATCCAAAGCCCATTGGAATGACGGGAGATCTTCAATTGACTTCATTGGGCTTTGGATAGGGCCCTTAGATGTTTAAATTCTATCACTTAAAGGCCAGCCTGAAGTCTTCTTAATGCCCAACCTTCTTGATTTTTAAGACTCCGGGTAAAATTTCCAAGAGTACCTGAGTAACTTAAGAGCCTAAGCCCCATTTTCGAAAACAGGCACTGAGGGATAGATCCACAAAAGACCTTACACACTTAACTGCCATGATAGGTGCCTAAATCCAACATTTAGGCACCACCAAGATCCTTAAAACCCCTGTTTAGCTGCCACCAACCTGGAGATGCCAGTGGGCATACACAAAACTGTCTACCTCCTTACATCTTTGAGTTGCATGGCTCTCTATCTCACACCTAAGCCTTGGCAGGATTCTCAAGCGAGGTGTTCCCCATCCTATCTTATCGGCAGGACCTAATCCATTAATCTTGCTCAGAGAAAGCCTTCCACATCAGACCTCATGAAAAGAGCAGCTGGGGGTAACTAGATCAGGAATTTTCTGGGCTTGGGTATATGTGTGTCCCAGAATACCCAATAGCTAGGGCATCCACTTGGGATGCAGAAGACCTGTTTTCAAATCCCCATTTGGAGCAGGGATTTGAATTTGAGTCTCCCACATGCCAACTAAGTGGCCTAACCCCCAGGCTACTGGGTATTCTGCTGTGGGTCTCTGTCTCTCCTCTTGAAGCTGTTTCATTTTGTATAAATAAATATTAAATGGGCCAGACAGAGAAAGAGATTGACTCTATAGCCTAGTGGCTAGGGCACCCAACTGGGATACAGGAGACCTCTGTCCCTGCTCCAACTGGGAATTTGAAAATAGGTCTCCAGGTTATTGGCTATAATGGGTGGAGGGGATAGGATGGCAGCACATGTCTGAGTCTCTTGCTATTGAGAGAGGACTAACCTGGCTTCAGCATCTTACTCCAGTAGAGGGATCTTGAGTGGTGATAAGTGCCTAACTATATTTGAGGGGTGGGGCTTAGGCCAAACCCCTCTCCTCAGCATTTCCTAGTGGCTAGTTTAGGCAGCTCCCCACTCAGCTTGCTGGCTTCTCTAGATCCTATTTTCAATGCCTACTCATGCTCCCCGTGCATTGTATGAGGAGCCTAGGCCCTAACTTAAGGCTGAGCATCCCACCAGGCATCAGGGCACCGAAAGTTAAGCATTGCAACACATAAGGCTCCTTTGGGGATCTGTCCATAAGGGTACATCTACACTGCAAAACAAAGACCTGTGACTGCAAGTCTCAGAGCCCAGGTCAACTGACTCTGGCTCATGCTACAGGGCTAAAAACAGCACTGTAGATGTTCCCACCTGGGCTCAGAGACCCTGGCCGTGTTTCAGAGCCTGGGATGCCTAACAGATGTTTTTAGTCCCATAGCATGAGCCCAAGTCAGTTAGCTCTGAGACTCATGGGACTTTGGTGCTTTTGAAAGTTTTATGCTGTAAGCCCTGCAAGGCAGGGTTTGCCTTTTATTTAAATTGTGTACAGCAGCACCATTTACAATCCTGACAGGGGATTTGGGCACTACCATATTGTTCATATATTGGGTACTTCAGGGTGTACAACTGATATTCACTTAAGGGACCAGATACGGTTAACTCTAAGGCTACACTGCATAGCCAAGCACCAGGATTAGCCTGGCCTTTGTGTGAGCCTCCCCACAGCAAAACCCTACCTGGGTCACTGTGTCCTCATGATGCTACACTCATCTATGTGTCTGGGGGACTATCCCCTGGTTCTTTGTGCTGAGATGCTCTAGGATTCTTTTCCACTCAATTGCAGAAGAACTTCTCTGTCCTTCAAATAGTGAGAAGACATTGGAAGACTATCAGCACTCAAGTGATTTTGCCTGTATCCTCACTGCAAAGAGGGCAGGTTCTAACCAGTGTTAAAGCAGAGTCCACATTGTCAGCCAACTCAGACTTAAAGTACCTCCAAACCCAGGTTAGAGGTTTTTCTGTGTGCATGGTGGCCGGGTGTAGGGGCCTAAGGCCAACAGCCAGGTAAAGAGCCAGGGTTAAACATGTAGTGTTAATATAGCCTACATTTTGAGTAGAGGATGCAAAGCGCAAGAAACAGAGTATGTAACAACGACCATGTACCATGACTGCCTAAATGTGGGAAAATGGAGAAGTAGTGTTAGCTATTTAAATAAATGAAAAGCTGAAATGTAGGGCTGCAGGGCTGGATCTATTGTTCCCCTCTCAGACAGCAGGATCTGGATTGGGCTGATCTCGAATTGAAGGCTTGTTTTGAGGCACAGTCACTACGTTTCTTCAAGTTTTGCCTTCCTACAAATGAGAGGATTGCGTTCCTTCTCTCTTTCCCCTTTCCCGATGTCCTGATACCCAGAGTCTGAACTGCTCCTATTAATTCCAACAGAAATAAGTTTGAAATAACTTGTAAACTTATGAAGTCCTGAAGGTTCCAATATGGGAGGAAGCATGCAGACCCTTGCTTAAAACTCAGCTGCTAAGCAGATTCTCTTGAGGTAGAGTCTCATGGAAGTTTTAAAGTGACACTCCTGGTAACAAATAAAACAGTGAAAACAAATTTTCCAGAGCTTAACCTAAATCTCTCTCTATTTAAGGTAGGGTTTGTTTGTTTTTTATTATTTTAAACTCAGATGTGATCCTTTGTTATTAACCAGCCTGAATAATGAAATCTTTGTCTGCTGTAGAGAAGAGCCAAAAATGCTGGACTGAACATTCCCAAACTTTCAGTAAGCTGTTTGGATCTGGGGTGATTGTCCAGCCCATTAGAGAAATCAGTACCAGCTGACCCTTCCTGACCTATATCTGAACTTTCCAAAAATAGTCTGGGGTGTTTTGATTCAGGTGCATTTCTTCTCAAGTCATAACTTTGTGAAGCCCATGTTCACAGCTGCTGCAGCCTCCAAGACTGGAAAAATTCTGTGGGTTTTAAGCATGTGCATTCTCATCAGTAGCAAGACAATTTTCCTCCTTTGAACCCTGAAAAGTTCCCCATTACTTCCACACATGTGATGCAGATGGGATGGACATTCATGTGGGTGGAGTGTAACTTGGGAGCAAGCCATTAGAACATGAGGCCAAATCCAAAACTTACTTGCCCTTGGTTCACCTCTCCACAAAGCACAAGAGAAGATGTATAGTGCAAACCCACCCATCAATAAGAGAATGGCAGCCATCTGCTGGCAGATAGGAGATTAGGAGAATTATCCTTTGGGGGCTCCTCCAGAACTCTGGAAGTGCAGCAAAATAAAATTATAGCCTTTATGTGGAAATAGACACCTTTGGAAACAAGACATTCTAATACCACCCTGGCCAGAAAGTAACACCACTGACCTGTGTTTTGCCAGATGACAGGACAAACAGCCCCTGGAGATAAATATTATCAGAAAGATACACATTTAAAAACAATATTAAATAATCCTCAGCATTAGCTTTGAATGCCACACCACCATTTTCTGAAGTTCTGAATCTTATCTAAAGAAAGAAAGAGAGTGCCATTTCTTTAATCTACAGACAAAAAGGAGCCAGTTTTGCATCTGAAAATCAGCTGGTTATTGATTCTACTCCTGTTAATATTCATGAAGCTATATCGCAAGACTAGAGATTTTAACACAGTGCCCCCAGACTCTAAATCAATTCCCATTGATTTCAATTGGCTTCTCCCATCCAAGCATCGACCTTGCCCCCTCCCTTGGAAACATGCTCTCAAGGTCCTTTGAAACACACTTGCTGTATAATGAACTCGGGAGTCAGAAGGATCACGTGTGCTTGTGGTATGTTCTTTTCTCTTTCACCAGTTGAGCTTTAGAGTGGGTGGATGCAATTCTGTTTTGATGGGTCTATGTGTAAAACTTGAGCCCAGGCCCTGTAGGTCCCCCACATCAGTTATTGGAAGGCAAAATAAGTTCCTTTGATTTTTGAAAAAATCAAGGCTAATGTGACCACTCAACAAGATTCTGGCCTTTTGATCCTACACAGGTGTAGGATCAGTGTACTTTAATGAAATGATCTCATTTTCTCTTTCATAGAATTCTAGTGATTATCACAGAAGCAGGTTAAATGGAGCTGCGGACGCTCAGAACCCCTGAAAGTTGAGCCCTGGGGGCCTCAAGTCGAGAGACTCAAAATTAGAGAGCTCTTTGGAAATAGCGGGCCTTCAAACCTGACCCTGTGAGGTGCAGAGTACCTTAAAACTCCGAAGATTGAGTGCTCTCAGCACTGAGTCAATGGTAGTTAAGGGAGCTCACATCAGAGGATAAGTTTCTAAATCTGATGCTAGGTTAGGTACCCAAATTTGGACACTCAAGCCAGCATGTAAGTACCTAAAACCAGTATTTGGGCATCCAAGTACCTATTATTCACCCAAATGCAGAATGAAAGAACCCAGGTTTGAAAACATATGCCATTTACTATCTTTGTGTCATAATATTAAGCCCTCTGAGCCTCAGTTTCTTCCATCTGTGAAATTGATACAATACTACTTGCAGGACCTACCACACGGGTATAGAGAGACTTAGGGAATTAACGTCTATACAGTGTTTAAGTCCCTCAGTGGAAAGCTGTTATGTAAGTATAAAGCATTATAGCTGGGAGCCTTATTATAATGAGGGTGATTTTGTATCATATTGGACCAGCATCACTTTCAGAAGCAGCCAGTTCCAAGGACCGTCGTTCATGCAAAGATCATAGCAAAAAGGAAAGCTCTTGATATCCAACTCTCACATTTAGGTTGAGTATCTCTGAGGTGCTCTCTAAATATATTCTACTACCTCTTCATTTCTGACATACTATCCACAGATTAACTGGCTGCGACTGCAGCACAGTTATTTGCACTGGTTGTATTTGAAAATGATACATTCAATGTACGTTATAAATTATATTAGTTTCACAAAACCATCATAATCAAATAGGCTTTTTTAGTTTAAATATGGCTAATAAAGGCTGTTGCTACATTTAGCAGAAATAAAGCACAAATATGTAGCCTTAAGGTAGCATTGCTTTCTAATTGCTCTCCAAAGGCCTACATTTATTATTGATCAAGCTACAGTTTTCCAATTCTAGTCGAAAGGTAGAATTTTGCTTTCATCTCGAAAACTAACTAAAGGAAAAACCCCAGTGTATAGTGGGAGAGTGAGGTCCTATGTTCTCCCAAATATTACCAATTTAAGGGGCTTTGCCTCCCACCTCCATTCTAGCAAAATATCATCATTGCACCAGTCCTGGGAACCAGACTCGAAAGCTACCGACAGGTACTGAGCATTACTGACTTGCATGCAAGCTGAGAGCATTCAGCCCCTTGCAGGACTGTGCCCTCCATGAAGAGCTATAACAGCTTATTGGACACAGCCATAACTGTAAAATGGGCATAATTTGTTTTTCTTAAATAATCACCTGCATCATTCTACAGGACTCCATCTTTCTAAGGCAAGACACAAGACACTTGGTAAGCTCCCAACTCCAGGATGAGTCTATTGTCCCCCACTCTCCACTGAAACATTCCTTCCACTGTTCAGCGCAAAGTCCGTGGCTCCCAAGAATAAACCCCTCACATGGAGACAGCTCTCCCTGTGCAGTTATGATTCATGATCTCCCACATCAGCTGAAAGAATGGAACTGCCAACCTCAAGGGTGCGAGACTCGTGAGCTTTCTGATCATTCGGCCAATGACCGTGCAGGGAAGTGCATGAAAGTGTGAATTATTTTTTGAATCTCAATAAATCTTGGGGGTTTCAGGCTGGCTTTGAATTTGAAGGAGAAATCTAGATCAGTTCCTGTTAAACAGAAACCAGGTTGTCAATCCCCAAAGTTGTACTTCAAATGCAGAATTAAACTTCAACAGCTTGAGTGATGTGAACTCTGCATACCAAATGCCAATGGAGAATTTATCCCTACAATTATACATTTCCCTTTCACAGCTTCCTGAAAGCCTACTGTTAGATGCTACTTCTCTGCCCTTCTGTATTGCACTTTCCTTTCGTTTAGTTTGCACTCTTCTGCGTCTCCTGACTGCCATTTTCCCTTTCTGCAGGCTCTTTCCTGTCTCCAAGGGGCCTTCTCCTATCTCTCTGGCAATCAGAGGAGGCCGGACATCACTCTGCTGAAGGGAAGGAAGGCTCTGTAATTAACTGAATCCTTTGCTGTTTACACAAACACTTAAAAATACACAGACAGCCAAAAGGTCAGTTTCATTCTTGTATAAATGTAATTAAATACGAAGGGGTTGTCATGGAATATCACTTAACTAATGTAGGCCTGAGTCTCTTTAAAAGCACAACAATAAAGTGAATTAAAAAAAATAAAAACAAAATATGGGGGTAATTAATGACTATTTATTAATATTTATAATTTTATTCCAAAATTAAGTTTTAAAAATCTAAGTATTTTAATATTTAAAATAGCAATTTCATTAGCAGCACACCAGACATCAGGGTGTATCTATTTTGTGAGCAGAACTGGGCTGATGATATAAAAATAAAACCAAGAAAATCTGCGTGTTCTTTCCTTTTTTTTTTTTTAAATGAACTATCTTTAGCCACGTCCTCACCTCTTTTATCTTTGTTTTCTCCCACCACTCCAGTACATGATTTTACTGAAAGGAGAGTTCTCCAGAATAATGAATACTTTCGGATATTTGCAAACGTGAACTTCAAGTCTGTAGTTACAAGTCATTGCACCAGAAAGCTGATTGTAAGAGTTACATTTAATTGAGCAAGGAACAAAAATCTACTATGCGACCTTTGTTTTTCTAAATCAAAATAACCTGAATTTTGAAGACTTAATTTTCAAAAACTTATTGTGGAATAAACTGCACCACACATTAATCATAGGAATCCAATGCCAAGTAATTCTGAATAAAGCAATACATCATGGTTATTTGCAAACCTAGAAATGTAATCACAGTTAGCTGAAGTGTAGTAAGTACTGTTTGTCCTTGCCTACATTTACAGCTAACCTATGGTCAGCCCTAATTCAGGAGTGAATCCCTCTTCAGGACAATACCGAAGCACATGCTTAACTTTAAGCATATAGTTAAGCCCTTTTAAAGTTTATGGGATATAAGTACATGTTTACAAGCTTCCCTGAGTTAAGCCCTCATATAACACAACTTCTGACAATCATGATCTCTCAGGGTACGTCTACACTACAAGACTATTTCGAATCTACTTAACTCGAATTTGTGGAATCGACCTTATGAAGTCAAATTTGTGTATCCACACTAAATACACTAATTCGACTGTCTGAGTCCACAGTAACGGGGCCAGCGTCGACTTTGGAAGCGGTGCACTGTGGGAAGCTATCTCACAGTTCCCGCAGTCCCCTCTGCCCATTGGAATGCTGGGTAGAGCCCCCAATGCCTGCTGGGGGGAAAAATGTGTCGAGGGTGGTTTTGGGTAACTGTCGTCATTGAACCGTCAATCACGCCCTCCCTCCCTGAAAGCGCCAGCGGGAAATCTGTTCGCGCCCTTCTCTGGTCAGTGACAGCGTGGACGCCACAGCACTGCGAGCATGGAGCCCGCTGCGATCATCGCTGCACTTATGGCCGTTGTCAACTCCTCGCACCTTATCGTCCACCTCTTCCACAGTCAGCTGCTGAGAAATCGGGCGAGGAGGCTCCGTCAGAGCGGTGAGGACAGGAAGTCACAGAGTGGCGCAGACCTCTCAGAAAGCAGGGTACGCCGTGCAGTGGAGATCATGGTGGCAATGGGTCAAGTTCATGGTGTGGAACGGCGATTCTGGGCCCGGGAAACAAGCACGGACTGGTGGGACCGCATAGTGCTGCAGGTCTGGGATGAATCACAGTGGCTGCGAAACTTCAGGATGCGTAAGGGCACTTTCCTTGAACTCTGTGACTTGCTGTCCCCTGCCCTGAAGCGCCAGGACACCCGGATGCGACCAGCCCTGACTGTGCAGAAGCGAGTGGCCATAGCCCTCTGGAAACTTGCAACGCCAGACAGCTACCGGTCAGTAGCGAACCACTTTGGCGTGGGCAAATCTACCGTAGGGCTTGCTGTGATTCAAGTAGCCCACGCAATCGTTGAGCAACTGCTCTCAAAGGTAGTGACTCTAGGAAACGTCCAGGTCGTCAGAGATGGCTTCGCCACGATGGGATTCCCAAACTGCGGTGGGGCTATAGATGGGACTCACATCCCTATCCTGGCACCAGCCCACCAGGCCAGACAGTACATTAACCGAAAGGGCTACTTTTCTATGGTGCTGCAAGCACTGGTGGACCATAGGGGATGTTTTACCAACATCTACGTCGGGTGGCCGGGCAAGGTTCATGACGTGCGTGTGTTCAGGAACTCTGGTCTGTTTAAACGCCTCCAGGCAGGTAGTTTCTTCCCGGACCACAAAATAACGGTTGGGGATGTGCAGATGCCTACAGTGATCCTCGGGGACCCAGCCTACCCGCTAATGCCCTGGCTCATGAAGCCCTATACAGGTGCCTTGGACAGTGAGAAGAAACTCTTCAACTACCGGCTGAGCAAGTGCAGAATGGTGGTGGAGTGTGCTTTCGGACGTCTCAAGGGGAGATGGCGGAGCTTACTGACTCGCTCGGACCTCAGCGAAAAAAATATCCCCGTTGTTATTGCTGCTTGCTGTGTGCTCCACAATCTCTGTGAGAGCAAGGGGGAGACCTTTATGGCGGGATGGGAGGTTGAGGCAAATCGCCTGGCTGCTGATTATGCTCAGCCAGACAGCTGTGCCGATAGAAGAGCCCAGCGGGAAGCGCTGTGCATCTGGGAGGCTTTGAAAGCTAGGTTCCTCGGAGAGCAGGGTAACCTATGACTGTCCACTTGATTTACAGAGAAGCTGAACCTGAGCCTGTTTCAGTGACTGTTGACTTCGATCTGCGGTTACAAACCCCGTTCTCCAGGTTTCCCCCCTTCCAACACACGTTTTAAAATAAATTTAATGGAACACTGATTATTAACAAAGTTTTCTTTAATTATGAATTCCTGTTCTAGGGTTGAAACATGGACACAGACTGTGGTGGGTACGGTGTGCACTGATGTACAGACCGCTTCTACACTAGAGGAATGACAGGCTCCTGCTCCTACAGCAGTCTCTGGGGGGAGGACGGTTGCAGGTGGGTGTGCAGGAAGGGGTGGGTTTGCAGGAAGGGGTGAGGGGTGCCGTCTTTGGGACGGAGTTTGGATGCAGGCTCTGGGCTGGGGGTTGGGGCATAGGAAGGGGTGAGGGGTGTGTGGGAAGGGTGAGTATGTGTCCGTGGATGAGGGCTCTTGCTGGGGCTCAGGGCATCGGAGAGGCTCGTGGCTACGGTGGAAGGGCATGGTAAGGGCAGCCTGCCTTGCCATTTGTGGCTGGCAGGCACTAGGACCCTGGGGCAGCATACACCTCACAGACTGACCCGGGGCAGCATACACCTCACAGACTGACCCTGGTGCCTAGTGACTGCAGTCTGTGTGTGTCCTGCTGTTGATCCTGCCCCCAAGTCTGTACCCTGGTAATGGAGGCTGTCCTATGCAATTAAAAAACCCCTCCCCCCCCTTCACACAAAGTCTTCTGACAAGAAAAACGTGACGGAAACAGTGAATAACAACAAACTACTTTAATACTCAACTACACAGTGGGGGGATGAAACTTGGATTTGGGACTGGGTGATCCAGGAAGGGAAGCACTTCTCAAAATTTATGGCATGAGAGCTGTGTGGTACATGAGCGCTCTGCTGGGGTGCAGTGACAGTTTTCACGGCCCCTAGCGCCCCTCCTTCTTGTTATTTTGGGTGAGGGGGGGACAGGACTTTGTGGTGGGGGGTGGCGGTTGCAGATACAGTGCAGGGGGGCTCTCTCCTCCTGCCTGCGGTCCTGCAGAACATCTACAAGGCGCCGGAGCGTGTCCGTTTGCTCCCTCAGTAGCCCAAGCAGCGTTTGAGTCGCCTGCTGGTCTTCCTGCCGCCGCCTGTCCTCCCGTTCGCTGTGTGAGCGCTGGTGCTGACATAGGGTCTCCCTCCACTATCTCTGCTCGGCTGCCTCGGCTCTGGAGCAGGCCATCAGTTCCGAGAACATGTCGTCCCTAGTCTTTTTCTTTCGCCGCCTAATCTGCGCCAGCCTCTGTGAGGGGGATGCCGGGGCAGTTCGTGAAAGAGCCGCAGCTGTGTGATGGGAAAAAGGAAGTGATTTCCTTGAAAAGATACATGTTTGCGAACACTGAACACAGTCTACTCAGTTTCTGTGAAGAAGACCATACAGGGCACCTAGTCTCATGAGCTCTCAGGACAAGTTCGAGATTTCGGAATACGCTTTCATTGGCTGCGGTCTTGCACAGGAGATCGGACAAGCGGGGCGGTACAGCTGAATCCGTGTAGCAGCCAGGCCTGGTAAGCCCTACACTATAGGCTGCTTAACAGTTAATGGATAGCTGTGCCCTCCCGCTGAAGGCAATCTGGAAAGCATAAAGTCTGACCCTGTTCCAGCCCCTCACGGCTGTGCCCGGGAAAGATCACTGTATGCTTTTCCTCTGCGGCCTCCAACACGTGGCTATTAAACGAAGGTCATTGCTATGCAAAGTAAAAGTCAAGCATTCACAATAGTAACAGTACACTAATTGCCCTAATTAGATGCAGCAGTCGCCGAATGACATTACCCTGAGGCAGGTCACTCAGAGAGAGAGAGAGAGAGGATGCTGTGAGAATCCCTGCACAGACCAGGACCGTATGCTGCCATGCTGGTCGAGGCAATGATTCCGCTGTACGTTAGGATGGCCTGGCGCGGAAGAGTGTGCTTCCACGGAGCACCAAATAAGGCACCTCTCCCCAGGAACCTCCTGCGGAGGCTTTTCGAGCACCTCTACGAGAGCTTCGTGGAAGTGTCCCAAGAGGATTTCTGTTCCATCCCTATATGTGTGGACCTTCTTTTTATATAGTTTTATATGGAAAACTTTTTATATAGTTTTTATATAGTTTTTATTCCTGTTTTTTAAAAAATAAATGTTTCCATGTTTATAGCACTTACCGACTGATCCTTCCCCTGATTCTGAGTCCATGTTAACGGCCGGGGAGGGTTGGTAGGGGATCTCTGTGAGGGTGATGAAGAGATCCTGGCTGTCGGGGAAAGCGGTATTGTAAGCGCTGTCGCCTGCGTCGTCCTCCACAAACCCTTCCTCATCTTCCCCATCGGCGAACATCGCCGAGGAACTGCCCGTCGACACTATGCCATCCTCAGAGTCCACGGTCACTGGTGGGACAGTGGTGGCAGACCCACTTAGAATGGCATGCAGTGCCTCGTAGAAGCGGCATGTCTGGGGCTGGGCTCCGGAGCGTCCGTTTGCCGCTCTGACTTTTTGGTAGCCTTGTCTCAGGTCCTTGATTTTCACGCGGCACTGCGTTGTATCCCGGCTGTATCCTCTGAGTGCCATGGCTTTGGAGACCTTCTCGTAGGTCTTTGCATTCTGTTTGTTGGAGCGCAGCTCCGAAAGCACAGACTCATCGCCCCACACAGCGATCAGATCCAGGACTTCCCGGTCTGTCCATGCTGGGGACCTCTTTCTATTCTGGGATTGCATGGACTCCTCTGCTGGAGAGCTCTGCATTGTTGCAGGTGCTGCTGAGCTCGCCCCAATGTCCAACCAGGACATCAGATTCAAAGTGCCCAGACAGGAAAAGGAATTCAAATTTTCCCGGGTCGTTTCCTCTGTGGCTGGTCAGAGAATCCAAGCTTGGACTGCTGTCCAGAGCATCAACAGAGTGGTGCACTGTGGGATAGCTCCCAGAGCTAGTAAGTTCGATTTGCATCCACACCTAGCCTAATTCGAGATAGCCATGTCGAATTTAGCGTTACTCCACCTGCCGGGGTGGAGTACCAAATTCGAACTAAAGAGCCCTCTAGGTCGAATTAAACGGCTTCCTGGTGTGGACGGTTGAGCGGTTAATTCGAATTAACGCTGCTAAATTCGATTTAAAGTCCTAGTGTAGACCAGGCCTCAGTGTTACATTTATCATGTTGAGTTGGGGCCTTGCCTATGAGATAGTTCTGGATGTATCTAACTTTAAGTTTAAAGACATGCTGAATTGGGGCCTTAATCCATAGATATGGGGATAAAAAATACCCTCAAATTTCCATGGGTATTAGTTCAAAATTAAAACAAGAATCTGTTTTAATATTCTCATGTCCCTGTTGTGTTTTCTTTCCAATAACATTTAAGCAATCAAGTTTTAACCATGGGACTGCTGATGGAAAGTAAACTTTAAGTTTTCACTACCAAAATGTTACCTCATATTGTTAAAGTTGCTTTGAAATACCTTTAATATGAAAGGTGCCAGAAAACCTTAGTTCTACCTCATTTAGTACAAGAAGATGAAGAGTTACATTTTCAAACCTCTGAACCAAATCCTGTCTGTGTACATATTTAATATGTAATAATTAGAGATGAGGAAGCAGCTGAGGAACTAGGCTTGATATAGGGGCCTGATTTGGGTTCAGTCCAGAATAAAGACATAGGGTTCAGAAAGTTATGCGCTACTCTCAGGGGCGGCTCTAGGATTTGCGCCACCCCAAGCAGGGCGGCACACCCCGGGGGGCGCTCTGGCGGTCGCCAGTCCTGCGGCTCTGGTGGACCTCCTGCAGACGTGCCTGCGGAGGGTCCGCTGGTCCCGCGGCTCCGGTGGACCTCCCGCAGGCATGCCTGCGGATGCTCCACCGGAGTTGCAGGACCAGCGGACCCTCCACAGGCACGTCTGCGGGAGGTCCACCGGAGCCGCGGGACCAGCGGACCCTCCACAGGCACGTCTGCGGGAGGTCCACCGGAGCCGCGGGACCAGCGGACCCTCCACAGGCATGCCTGCGGGAGGTCCACCGGAGCCGCCTGCCGCCCTCCCGCGGGATGCCGCCCCAAGCGCGCGCTTGGCGCACTGGGATCTAGAGCCGGCCCTGGCTACTCTCTTGAAGTTTCAGCACAAATCAGCATAATCCTGAATGATGGAAATCTTGAAAGATTAATTGTTCCTGTGGCCCCTTTTAGGCTGAAACCTGAGAGGAGTGATGGGTTCTGCAACATCTGGGCTATATTCAAACAAAACCAAATCCTGTAGTCTTTAGTTGCATCTTCAGTGGGCATTTTTGAGTGAGTAAGGATTGCAGGATGAGGAAGCAGCTAAAGACCCTCGGTTCTTTCTTTCACAAAGTGGAACAAAGCTTGGAACTCCAGGAGGCTTGTAATAAAATAGAGTTTCTGCATGTTTTATTGTTTGTTCTAAATGGGCAGTGCTAGGGAAAGCAGTCTGCTTCTGTTAGTCACTTATGGACTGCCTCTCTGCTGCCATGATGGGTTTTAAATTTTGATTATCCCTTTTTAGCCCTTTCAGGCTGGGGCCATGAAATGTCAGAGCTTGAACAAAACTGGGTCCTGTCGGCCCATGTTCATACAAATAGCCCAAACTAAGATGATTTATTTACAACAGTTAATACAATTGGTAGTAACGACTTTATAGGCAACCTCTAAGTGCAGGCGAAATGAAAAATTTACTAAATTGGAGTATAAAAATTCATAAGAAAATGTACAGAATCAATATTTCATGGACCTTGCTTTACCTTTCCTTACACAAATCTACTCCAGAACTCACATTAAAATTTAAACCAGCTTCGTGCGACAAGTTCAAATGCTGGGGCCATTTCATATTAGTTTAACTTTGGAGGTTATTTTTTTTCGTTTGTTTATTTCCTAAATTGGAAAAAAGCACTTAGGGAGCTGTACAGCCAGATGGCTGCAGTGCTCCCTCTCTTTCCTTCTTTTTACAATAAACCAACCACTGATATAAATAGAAGGGATATTTTTTAAAAAAAACAATCATCGACCTGAAAGATATCTGCATTTTCTTTAATGTAAGGTGGGGCAAACTGATTTGGGGAGAAAAATATCTTAGTACAACTGATCATCAAGGGCTGTTCTGGGTGGCAATTGGGAACCTAACTTGTTAAGACATCTTTGAAAATGCCAGCCCAAATGGGTCAAATGTTCAAAAGGGCTCAGCACCCAATAGCTACCATGCAGGCACCTAAATGAACTGGGGAGATTTTCAAGAATGCTCAGCACCCAGCACGTTCCATCATTCTCAACAGGAGCTGCTGAGCCGTACTTTTGAAAATATACCCACTGCATTTAAATACCTCCATGACAGCGGGTGTCTCCAACTGTGAACACTAAGCAGTTTTGGAAACCTGGCCGAAGGCTTTTTATTGTCTGATGGCTGCTTGGTGTCCTGCCTACAAGCGGTTTGATGGCTCTCCTTTCTGTTTTTTACGGAACAGTTGCACATCATGTCGAAAAATCTCCATGAAAAGTGGCATTGTTAATGGTAACTTCAGGAGAGAGGGTTAAGAACTGAGTGGGTCATGGAGAATGAAGTATCTTTCCACTCCAGAGATGTTCCAGTTTGATGCACAATGACAATTAATTATTGGGAAAGCCTGAACTGCTGATGCATTTGTTACATCAACCGTTTACAGCCATGTGCTATATCTCTACTCCTTCTTATGCATTTGTCTGCTTTACCAAAATACTCACTGAGCATGACCTTTTGTGGCTTTATGCACCTCTTACTGCCACATAAGCCAACTGAAGTGTTTGGCCCATACTGACTATTGTGATTTTTTTTCCCTTTTACAACAAAATGGAACAATGTTCAAAAGTTAGATATTTATTGTGTAAATTGTACCCACAAACAAAGGAAAGTTAAAATTTACCCTTAAGTACTTTATTTCTACCCACAATCACATAGTAAGACATGATAATTAAAAAAATGAAAAAATCTTAGACAATTTTTGCTGGTATTTCAGTACACCGGCAAAGGAATTTGGAACATTGAAAGTTTGGCTCTTACATTCCACAGGGCAATCATCTTCAGGTTTTAATAAATATGGGGCCAGATTTTCAGACCATTTATCTGAGCAATTATGCATGAAAAAATAGGTTAATTACATGTGCAGATAGCCAATCAGGTAAAACTGTAATATTTGTTTGAACAATTTAGGAGCACAAGTGAGTTTCTAAAACTGTCTCACATTTGACCCTTGAGGTTGGCTTTACATCTGCTATTTGACAGTGTCCTATTAGAGCTCTACATTAAATCAGTTATTCCACATTAATAAAGCATCATCTGAGTGTTAAAAATAATTTCCGTAATGATACAAACAAGTGTGTGTGAGAAATTTAACGGTAGTGTCCCAAAGAGAAGAGGAGACTCCAATACATTAGCAAAAGCTGGTAATCACTTATTACTTATTATACTGTAATTCATTAAGCTTGTAAGAAATATTTAGATACTTAATTGGCATTTAACAAGATAGCTATAGCGAGTAAATGAGACATTAAATCCTCTTCTAAAATGCCCATTAGATTTGCTTTAGAAATTAATTGATCTAATTTGCTTGATGTAAACCATTCTGTTCTATGCCAGTTTAGAAGTTCAAAATATTGATGACAGTCAGAAATGGAGGTATAGGTGAATTCATGTAGAGTTAGGTCTATGGCTAGTGGGCTGATAATCTTTATACATGATCACAGTGAATAGGTCAACATGAAGCTTTCATGTCAAATGAAGCTGTTCTTCTCTCCCAACATCCAACTGTACCACTACCACTATTCTAATTAGCTTTAAGAAAGGGCTTCTGCACTCTAAGTGAGAGACATCTAAAGACCTCAAACTTGCTTGCTGTCCAAGGAAATACAGCTTCTACTCTCTTGGTAAACCAAGCACAGTATTTTGTTTAACCTACACTGAAATCTGATTCTTCATGAGAAGAATTTTCATGAGAAGTCTCAGTGACTTATATTTTTGGAAGCTCCCAAATTGGGGTTGGTATTTTGCTTGTATATGGCTTCATTTTGGCATCCACATATAAATGTGTTTTTCACAAGAGGCAGCATTTTCAGAAATGCCCAGTAGAGTAGGGTAACTTAACTTGACACATGTAGGTGCTAGTTTTCAGTATGGCTAGGCATCTACAACTTCTGCAGTCAGTGTGGGTAAATGAGAGATGCAGGTGCCCCGCACCCCTGAGAATTAGAGCTTAGAACTCTTAGCTTAGGCACCCAAAATCAAAGGTACTCAAAATCGGTGGACACTTCAGAAAAATTAGCAATTAAAAGGGAGTTAGTTGCTTGGGTACTTTTGAAAATCTCACTAGGCTCCTAGCTGCATATTTAGGCAGCTAAATACCTTTAAACATCTGGTACTAAGTGACTTACGAACCCATGTCCCATTAACTTTCAATTGGAGTTTGGACTCCTAACCGCCTAAGTCACTTTTTAAAAATGGCACTTTGACTTTCGTGGTACCACTCATGTATTAAGGTTGCAGCCAGACACTAATGCTTTACATTTAAGATAATGTATGCATAAAATTGTCAAAACAACTCTCTCAATGGTCACAGAGAAGGTTGCAGTTTACCTCCCAAAGAGCATATTAGAGACTGATATTTACATTTACATTAACATCGCTTAACACTGCCAGGGCATTGTTAAAGGGTCTTGGAATAGAAAAAAGAAGAATCATAGGGCTAGAAGGGACTGCAAGAGCTATCTAGTCTAACTCCCCACCAAGATGCAGGATGTGTTGTGTCTAAACCATCCAAGACAGATGGCTATCTAGCCTCCTTTTGAAAACCTCTAGTGAAGGAACTTCCACAACCTCTGGCTCACTAACTTGACTAAGGATCCCAAACCATTAATTCTCTGTGTGTAGATTTACAATTGAACAATATATTTAAAAAGTAAAATATCTGAAAATCAATTTCACCTCTACACTGAGATCCAAGTTCAGGGTTATGCGATTCCCCTATAAATAGTGACAACATCATAACCATGTCAAACAATACCACAATCCCATTCCCTGCATTATGAGCTGTTTTACGGGGGATAGAGGGGTGGACACTATGCCTAGCATAGGTGTAGTTATACCACCAAGACTGTGTTTTTGTTGATATAGCTCCTTTTGCTCAGAAACGGCAGGTGGAAGTTGGGGCTGCTGGAATAGCACAGTTTTTCCGGTACCAGCTTTGTCCATGCTAGGAGCACTGTGCTGGTATATTATACCAGTATATCTATAACAGCAAAGCACTCTTAGCTTAGCAATATGTAACAAAGGCCAAGTGTAGCTGGCATAGATTAGCCTAGCTCCATTGACTTCAATGCAGATATGCCAATTTACATTAGCTGAAGATCTGGCTCTTTAGCTCAAGAATCATATTAATGGTATCAAGGTAGCAATGGAGAGCATAGGGATTCTAACATGAATGACTAATGTCACTTCACTATTACGATTTCCTTTAGTATTGAATATTTCCCTACGGGACCATCCAACCACCACAGGGCCCAACCCTGCATGGTGCTGACTCCCCCCTGTGAAGTGTGAGGCACTCAACTCCCAGTAATTCCAGTAGGAGATGAAAGTACTCAGCCACTTGCAAGAGATGCTCAGTATCTCATAAGACTGGACCCTAAAGGATGCTACACAGTCTATACCCGCTATGAAATACTCTAGTATCTCTTCTTATGGCAAATACCTGAGGGGTGGGGGAAGGGTAAAGAATTAATTTTAGCCCTTAGCCAGTCTTATAAAGTCTTTTTGTGCCATACGGCTCCATACCCAACCTGCAGTGGGCAGCATTAACATTCACATGGCTGCATGTGTGCCCCTCCCATCAAATGACATGCACTGTGTACCCCAGGGCATTTTGGAGGTTAATACTGTCATCCCGAGATGCTTCTCAGATGCCAGACCAGCTCAGCATCAATTTGACACAAATTTCTTTTGGGGAATCTGGGTTATTATTTCTGGGAGTGCTGTCCATTTGACAGACAGGACACTGTGTCGCAGCATTTCCATCAGTATCCTCTACAGTGTCTGCTGTGAAAGTCTCCGAATTAAACATTTAAAGCAGCAATTAAATTAAAAAAGCAGCAATCTGATGTTTACAGAACTTCATAGGTAATTTATAAGCTTTTCATTCCAGTTCCCATTTTGCTTAAACAACTTAATTTGTAAAGGGAATGCATCTCAGCTTCTGCTGGTTGTGTTTCAGAATTCAGCGAGGGCTAGGTAGTGAAAAATGCAGAAGGCTGAGCAGATATCACTGGGGTGGTTTCTGACATGTATCTAAGTTTTTAACAGCTGCTTGGAAAATTATGTCTGTTTAATTTTAAAACCTTTGTCATTGGGTGTGTCACTTGTTTGTATATATAATCTATATAAAAAAGGTGCGTTGCTAGAATTACACACAAACATTTCAGAGCGATTTTTTTATGTTCATGCAAAGCAGACTTCTAGCCCTAGCTATATTCTGACACACTGGGCCAAATATATCCCTTGTGTACATTGCTTTCAACTTTTTTTCTTGTACTGGTATTGCCCATTATATGTATAGGAAATACCTTTCAACCCAGTTAAAGTTTTCAAACCAAAAGGAACATGTCAGCCAAAATTTTCAAAGGTGCAGAAATCCTAATTAGGCATCTGAATAAGTGGCTTGATTTTCAGAGGTGCTGAAGACACACATCTCCCATTGCCTTTTATAACCACCACTCTAATTCTACTGAAGTCAGTGTAGTTCAGGACTGAATATGATTCAGTTGAGAGTTTTTGTGAAACTGAATCTGAAGTTCACAGGGGTTCATGGGAATTCTGTCTTCTGTTTTATTTCATCTAAGCTTGCAACTCTTGACTTTCAGAGCCTGAACAAACTCTAGTTCTAATCAAATCACATGGAATCCATGAAAAATTGGTCCATGGTTTGCAATACAGGATGACAAAGTTTTTGTAAGTTTTTCAGTAAACATGGACAGGGGTTTGACCTTATTTTTCCTTTAAAAAAAAAAACTACAAGAGAACATGCTTTGAGGTTTCAGAACATGCACGTACACGCATACTGTTCAGATACATTCCAATCTGCAAAACAGACTTATTTCAGTGAGCATCAGTGAGATCATCAGAGATAATGTTGGACATACGGGAACTCTAAATGCAACAACAAAAATATTTTAATAGGTCCTCTGGGGCATGGCAGGCTGTTTTAAGTCTCCACCAGGGCCCAGTGGTAGAGCTAATAATTAGCCAAAGGGCATTAGAAATGTGACTCTTTCCAAATGGCAGCAAGAGATGAGGAGAAATTTAACAAAAGTTCTGAATCTATGGTTCTGGGACAGTGAAGGGGCATGGGGTTTGGGGAATTCTTTGATATTAAAAAGGGGACAGACACCTTTCACTGTTTTACCTCACCTTTGGCCTGTATTTTCTATTTATTTTTGCAGCTTTCTGACCTAAGGATATGTGATTTAGCCTTTTCCTATTACACCGGAGTTACTTGATGCCCACATCACCTCTTGAGGCTGCATTTTCTGTCTGCAACTGGATAAGTGTACTTTCTGGCCCCAGTCTCAGCAAGGCATTCAAGAATGTGCCCAACCGTAAGCACATGAGCAGCCTAAATGAGGTGAGTCTTCTTCCCCTCAACCCTGGCCTGGATGAACAAAAAGGAAATTCAGTCGGCAGGGCCTATTTCACTTGTGTCCCCTTTGCAGAGATTGCCAATTGGGGTATAAAATTAGTGCCAGTTGTAACACGGACACCTGTGTCCACTGGGTACTAGACTAAGAGCACATTCCCTGCAGACCGCCATGTCACCATCTGATAGTAACAGGTTTCAGCCTTTATGTATGTCAGCTGGAATCCAGCACTGACATTCAAAGCTAGATTCTCACTCAACAGAGGAGAGTCCATGCAGAGGCAGTGATAAGAGCAAGCAGCAGCACGCAAGAGGCAGGGTACCATGGAGAAAATTAAAACCCAAGCTTCCCCCTTCCTTTGTTCTACTGCTGCCAAACGGACATTTGATTTCCAGTCACATCCAGTGATGTGATCACATTCCAGTTTTCCCATATTTCAGAAAGCTGCCACCAATGTCCATCCATTCCACAATCTGTCCCCTCCTCCCTTCTGATCTGGGCTCTTTCCTCTCTCATCCCCACCTCCTGTGGGACCCTGTGGGTTCAGGGTCTCTCCTGGCAGCTCAGCAAACTTGGCCTGACAAGCTTGCGGAGCTGAAGTATTTTCCCAGCAGTTCTTATCAGGAACCAATGTGTCAAACAGGATAAAACTAGCTCTCCATTCTTGGAAGATTTACTACAATTCCCCCTATGCTCGCAGAAGCAATGTTAACACTAACCAGCTACACAGCCATGGAGTGTAAATACAGGCTTCTCTCCCAAGTAACAAGTCCTATAAATGCTTTCTGTGATAAGGCTCTGTTGGTTTCCCCATTCTACCATTTGCTGTCTGATAAACATCTCCATGGGGATCTATTAATAGTGCTCTTTCAAACGGAGATCTGTCTGGGAAGAAGAGGCACAGAACCAGAGCTTCCCGTGGAGAGAAACCATGTTTTACACCTTCGTCTAGCCTTGCTCTAAATGAACAAAGCATGTTGCAAAGCCGCTGCCATATTCTGTTAGTGTACCCGCACATGGAACATGTTCTGGCATAAGGTGTCACAAAAAACAATTGAAGTGGATCGGTGGAGGGTGAGGGGGCGGTCACTTTGCAAGCTATTTTGCTGGGGTGGAAACATGGAGAGAAAGAGTTTGATTTTTAAGTCCTTGCAATGCCACTGGAGGAAAGGGTGGTAAATGGAAAAAGTATGTAAATACTCACCTAGCACCAAGTCTGTTGCACTATTTATGACTCGCGCTCTTCCTGCTTGGAATCAGGGATTTGAGTGATTATTTACTCCTTTAAAAATAAATGCCTATCTCTAGCTAAATGCAAGTGTATTTTGTTTGCTGAGCTGTCACCTGCTTTGGGTTCTTTTATTTCTACTGACAGCCAAAGCACAAAGGTAGGGAATGGGAGTTAAATGAAAGCTGCTAAAGAAGTGCAGAGGAAATGCTTAGCAATGTATAACATCTTGGCCTAGACTCATTTACTCTGGTTTGGCTTTTGTTTGTCAGCAGAGGGTCTCTGAATCTGAGCTCTTCCCTTCATTCCCGGATAAACAGGACTAGAATGCGCTAAACCTCATTGTGGCCGAACCCTGGAATTAGGAGAGTTTAGGTTCCTGAGGCCACAGGGCCAAACTCACTGCTGGTGGAAAGCAGGAAAAACTCCAAAGCCAGAAGTGACATTGACTTATGCAAAGTAGTGAATGTGGCCCTTAGAGATTTGGGGATGTGCTGGTGTGCACCAGACTGTGGGGCAGAGATAACAGTGCGTAATGACATTGGAACTGATTGGAGACTAGGCTGGTTGGAAGGCCAGAAAAAAAATGGAGGCAGATGGGGATGAAGTGTTGGCTGGGATGAGATGGGAGGCAATCCGGACCCTCTGTCCTCTTGAAGTATGAGCTAATGATAAGACAAAGATGCAGCTCTGGCCTCATTTAGGCTGCTGATTATACTAAGCTCCCACTAGGACAATGAGCGTTGAAACGCTCTCAGCAGCTTGCATATGGATGCAACTCCCATGAGGCAAAATGGGCTTGAGAGTAGAGCCCTGTGTGGGACTAGTGTAGAGTCCTGCAGTGGGGACTGGGATCCCGCAGGTCCCACAGGACCTGCTGTCACAATAGTGGGAATTCAAGAATAGTCCTGTGCAGGGCTCTACTTCAGAGTCATTACATTTGCACCTACTTTGAGGTCCTTTACACTGCCTAAGCGGTGTCAAGGGGCCTTAGTATAACTGAGGATCAGGCCCCAATGAGAGTTGCAGAACTGGATCCAGGGGACTTCTTACAGAAATCTGCTACTCTCACACTAGAATTGGCAATGCCCCAGCTATGTTAAACCTCTTCCAAATACATTTGACAGATTCTTCCCCCGTTTGCAAAATGATACCTGCTGAAACTTAAGCTATTGGTGCAGTTAATAGAGTCATCGCATAGAAAGTATTCACGTTTTCCAAGTTGTCAGGGACAATGGTTTTGCTGTTAAGGATACGTTCTATCAAGAATAAATATTTAAGTCAGTGTAGATGTCAGATACTTTAATTAGGAACTACACCTACAATTGGATTGGTCTTTTTGACTCCTTGAGCTAGACAAAGCCAAGACTTCCATTGTTTGTAATATAAACATATTTGACTGGAACTCTGTTGTGGTGAGTTTTCTTTAGGCCAAAAACCTTTTACTGCTATTATTTTAGTGTTTGTTAAAAATGCTAGATTAGCCAGTTGTGGCTACTTGAAACCCACAAAAAGAGTAATAGGTGCAAAAGCACAGGTAGCCAGAATGCAAGATTCCCCCTGAACTTCATTTATTTGCCTCACTCCTAATCTGTAGGATGGCAGTGTGTTTCACTTGCCCAGATTCTAAGGCTGAAAAGGAACAATCAGATTCTGTGCTGAGATGGAGATGGGAATTGAATTCCCTCCTATAAATAGGCAGAGAGAAAACTTGAAATCTCACAGCTCCCTAAAAAGTGCCTTGATCACCAGGCTAGAGACACACACTCACTCTCTCCCCTTGGCCCAATTAACATTTAAGTAATTATACAAAGTGAAAGAGCTTCCACAGGAGACAATGAGAGCAATCCATCTCACAGTAACCTATCGCATGGTGGTTAGCATGAGCATCAGGGAGGGCAGTGATCTGTTTTTAAGTCCCTGCTCCAGATCCAGACCTGTGTCCAGGTCCGGCTCTAGTTTTTTTTGCTGCCCCAAGCACGGCAGTCAGGCAGCCTTCGGCAGTGTGCCTGCAGGAGATCCCCAGTCCCGTGGATTCGGCATACCCGCCGCCGAATTTCCGCCGAATCCACAGGACCGGCAGACCTCTCACAGGCAAGCTGCCGAAGGCCACCTGACTGCCGCCCTCGCAGGGACCGGTAGGACGCCCCCCCGCGACTTGCCGCCCCAGGTACGCGCTTGGAGCGCTGGTCCCTGGAGCCACCGCTGCCTGTGTCTCTCCTGCAACTTAGACAAGTGACCTAAGCACCAGGCTAGAAAAGGGGACAGATGGACATGATTTGCTGTCCCAAACCAAACTTTCCCAATTTGCTAACATTTTCAGAACAAAAACTGAATATTTTTCCTGATTTTTTGGCTTGCTGGGTCAACCAAAAAAAAAATCAGTTGTTTGCCCAGTTCTGCAGTGAATGCATCTCTTGTATAACAGACTGTGGTATATCTCTACCTCTAAAAAGGCATCCTGTCTCTTCAGACAGAGTTCAGAGATTTAAAGGTGCAATACACCAAAAATAAGGACCCTCATTTAAGGAATAGGCTCAACTCCCATTGATAAAATGGGAGCTGAGGATGCAATGGTTTTATAGCTAAATATATACAGCTATAAAGGCGATAGCAAATTTTGGTGATGTGAACACCTAAACTCAAGGAAGCTGCGCAGAACTACTGAAATATTTTGCACAAGCCACTGAACAACTAGCACCTAGTAACAGCTTTCATCATTACTGACCTTGTCTGAATTTGACCCTCAGATCTATAGGTGAAAAGCTGTATACCCACAGACATGTACAATAGAATTCTTCACCCAAAAAGACAGAGGAAACCATCAACATAATATGGTCTGTAAGAGAGTTTTTTGACGACTACTCTTTTTTCCATTGTTCTTTAAATAATCCTGTGATTCTTCTCAGGAAGATTAAAATCCATTCCTTAGGAAAAACATATTGCATTAACAAAAATTCTGAGCCCTGTCCTCAGTCCTGTTGCACTCAGATTGGCTGTTACACATTCAGCAAACATTAGACAGGGGTGGTCCTCTGGGGACACTGCCACTATTGCAAGAGAGAGCCCCGGCAATTATGTAAAGGCACCATGCTTCTGTATTATTTAGCACAGAGAGGATTTTCTTCATACAACTCTTTTGTGCTCCCAGATGTTTTAATTACTGAGGAAAGGGAGCGGATGATTCTGCCCATATGTCTCCATTCCGCATAAATAAATATTGTCACCAGCCTGCACAGTTTCGCAGAGCTGTCGACGATCCCGCTGACACTAAAACTGTCGGGCCCGATAAGCATCTTCAATCCTTCAGTGAGCATGCTAATTCCAGGAACTCTGAAACTGATATCCCATGAAAATATTCAATCTAGAAACAATTAGGCTCACATTGCTAGAAAATGGTTCCTCTAGGAATTTGGATGCTCGCTTGGTTGGAGTCATGAGTAGAAGCTTTAAGCAGAGATGGCAGCTCAGAGAAGCAAGGACGAAAGCGCAGGTGGAATAGTCTCTGAAGCTGCACCTACCCCAAGGTAAGTACTGTAGTTACCCAAGTGCTGAGTTTTTAAAGGTGCCACCGGACTCCTTGTTGTTAAAATGAAAAGAGAAATGTAAGGCTTAAGCCATAAAGCAAGCAGGCCAAAATTATAATTGAAGTGACTGAGCAACGCAATAGGTGTCCAAAAGCTGGGCTGCTAAGGAGAACTTGCTATCTGGTGGAGAAATGCAATAGATCTGCTCTGCTCCCAAAGCCAAACGGAAAGTAGCAGGTCAGTGGTGATAGAGGAGGTAAACCTGGTCTAAGATGATCACACCATTATCCATCCCTGGTATTACAGACCTAAGGGACGGCTCTCTGCTTATGCAGCACAGAGTGAACGTGAAACAGCCAAAGGAATAGCCCCAGTGGCAGTGATGGTTCTGCTGCCTTCTGTATCTGCCATCTACTGTGCTGGAACCCACTGCATGGCATACGGGAAAGCAAAGGCTTCTCGGCAGCCAGGAGGAGACAGAGCATGTGAGGGAAGGGGAGGAGGCAGAGCTAGGCTCTGATATACCCAGTTCTCAGCTGGCTTAAGGTCCTTGGGGGATCTTTCCACTTAGCCACAGTGGAGAATTAAGCCCAAATCTCTGAAATAGACCAGAGTAATGGATCACTGAAATAAGCGTCTTGGCCTGGTATCCCCATTTATATAGCTGTTACAGGAAAATGGTCTCTTACATTTTAGCCCATGGCCGGTCTTTTTAAATAAGTAATACAGAAGTAAAGATGGGTCAGCTGTCTCATTGGTTTGATGGAGATATAGCAGCTCAAGGGCATAAAATTCTCATTCACTTTAGCAGGGTTCAAAGCCAGCTAGATAGCAAATCAATGACACATTTTTGTGCACCGTCTGAGCAAGACCTTGTTAATTTGCTTCTAAGTCCCCATTCTATTGTCCAATTTGCACCACCATAACCTTTAAATTGTGTCCCTTACTATCAGCAGTTACTAGTCGCCTATGATGGCTATAATCAAATCTCATACTTCATGGCTTCAGCTGGTCACCTAAAGAAGACAGGAAGTATTTCCTCCTCACCTCCGCCCAAATGCACAATTGGATAGATGTAATCTTGGGCATTTCTTCACCTTCCTCTGAAGCACCGGAGACTGGTCACAGCTGGAGATGGGACCCAGGACAGGGTGTTTCAGTGCTCTTTCTAGATACCAGCTGGTGTGTTTTGCTCACATGCTCAGGGTCAAACTGATTGTCAGAATCTCAGGTTTCATTTAAGACCAGAGTAACTTTTTAAGCCCTCATGGTTGAGGAGAAAAGATTGAAAATGGGAGCTACATGTACCTAATACAGTGGTGTCTGCCAGGGTCTGAGGAGAGGCTGAAGCAATAGCACTGAGAGGTGGGAGCTTCCCAGTGACTTAAGAGTGGGGTTAACAACAGGATCTGCTGCTCTGGAACCCTGCCAACACCACTTTAGTGGAGGACTCTCTGTGGGCCTCTCCTACTCAGCCAAACAGATACTCCCTGGAGAGACAGGGGAATCCCGTAGCAGTCAGGGGATAGGTGGGGGATAGAGGACCCCCTGCTGCTGCCCTAAGCAGGGGGCAAAGAAAGGGGCCCCATTCTGCTGGCCCTTCCTCTCTGAGAATGAAGGGGCCTCTGTCTCCCTTACACCACACAGAAAGGTGAAAGGCACAGGGTTCTGTCATTGTGTGCCTAGGCCCCTGAACTGCCATGAGCTGGCCCTGGCAGGAGGACTCTACTAGGCTCCCTTCTCTCTCATACCCAAATGCCCAATTCAAGGACATGGTAAATACCTGGGGAGTTCCCTTGCTTTTAGGGACTCATGGATAACTCACACCTGATTTTCAGAGTGAGGAGGTCTCTTTAAAGTCACATATAAATAAATAAATAAATAATAACAACAACAATAGACTGAAATATAAAATTCCATGAGTGCAGAAATATAGAAATCCAGGTAACAGTGAGAAAGCACCGGATGTTTCTCAGCCGCACAACAAGCACTGTATTTTCTTCAAGGTTGTGACATCTGGGAATAACTAACTTTAATGAGTACTTACATATGGCACACACCTCAGGAGACACTGTCCAAAACCAGTGTGGACACTGGAGAACATATGGGAAACATGCATTTGGTCGCTCTTCCTTAAACTCATTTCCATGGGTTCTAATTCCATCACCATGCCCCTCGGGTTATGTGCATGTCACTCTCCTGACTCAACCAAAGATGAGGAGTTACTAACACAAACCAACACACACTAGATTATCATCAGCAAACAAGCAAAGACTTCCTGGACCAGGGAGAGCGGAATATACCAGAACGTTCCCTTGGACAATGCTATGTGAGTGCAGATACTCAGAGCTAGACTGGGTAGGTCTACACTTGAGCTGGGAGGTGTGATTCCCAGCTCCCATAGACATAAACATGCTTTCTCTGCTTGAGCTAGCTCCTAAAAATCTGCAGCAGCCCGGGCAGTTGCTCAGGCAAGCCACCCTGAGTACAATCCTGCCTTACCCGCAAGTCAGGGGCCGTTATCTCTAGCAGCTGCCCATGCTGCTGTGTACACACTGCTATTTTTAGGCACTAGCTCAAACAGAGTTAAAGTGGGTATATCTATGTGAGCTGGGAAATCACACCTCCCACCTCAAATGTAGACAGACCTTGAGACTCAGACTCGGTACCTGGCCTGGTGTAAGCCCTTGTCCATTTCAGAACGTTTAACTAATGATATTACTTTAAACTAGAACAGTGTGGAAACTGACAGGCCTGGTTTATGCTTCAATTTATATTCACATAGCTACGTAAGAATGTGAAAACACTCCCCGAGCCCAAGCAACAGAGCTATGCTGACAAAATCCCCAGTGCAGATGCTGCAATGCTGACAGAAAAGGGCTTAGGGAACAATGTTCAGGGATGTGGTGTTCCTATACCAGCAGAAAAATTCCTTCTGCCAGTGTACGCTGTGGCTACACTAGGGGTTATCCTGGCATAGCAATGCCGACATAGGCTCTATAGTGCAGTCATACCCTTTAGTTTGAGGGCTGGTCTACACTAGAAAATTAGATTGGCCCAGCTATGTTGCTTGGAGTCAGGGTGGGGGAGTTTGCTGCTGAGCGACAAAGTTAAGCTGATCTAACTCTCCCTGAAACAGCACTAGGTCAATGGAAGACACTTCCCTCCATCAAGCTACCTCCCCTTCAGGGCAGGGAGAACCCCCCCGCCCTATAGCTATAGTAAGTGTCTACACTGAAGCACTACCGCAGTGCAGCTGCACACGCCAGCCGTGCCGCTGTATCGTTTTAAGCATAGCCATAGCCCTAGAGGGGCTTACTTGGCTTACTTTAAACAGATTCCTATCTAATTTGGACTAAATCAAAATAAGCCATTTTTAAGTTGAAATAGGATTGTCCCACACAGGGGGTTGTACCAGTTTAAATTGGTTTAAAACCACCATTAAACTTCTGCAAATTTCTCAATCTGACAATGCCTAACAGTAGGAAGCCCCATTACATCCTTGTGAGGGCTACCCAGACCTTGGCATGCAAGGACCCTCAGGACTACACACCTGTTTAATCTCTCCCCATAACAAATGGGTGGGGCCCTGGGTACGTGATCTCTATTTGCTGGCCAGCTCCACTGAGCCAGCATGGAGGGTGTCAGAATTTACTCCTGGCACAGGCAAGCAGCAACTTACTACTGTCAGCCCCTCCAGAGCAAGGAGAGGAACCGACCCTCTCAAATGTGTCTGAGGTCTGGGCTACAAAAATGTAGATCAACATGGCTACTTCATTCAGAGGTGTGAAAAAAATCACACCCGCAGCGCCACAGCTATGCCGACCAGTATTAAGGTGGCAAGGTCAATGGAAGAATGCTTCTGTCAACCTAGCTACCACCACACAGGGAGGTGGAGCTACTACAGCAATAGAAAAATGCCTTCCATCACTGTAGCCTGCATATATGCTATGGGATTACAGCTGCATAGCTACGGGACCATGTAGGCAAGCCTTGAGGCATAACGCCCTCTGGAAATATTCCTGGAGTACAGCAACTCAATCATCACCCAGTCTACAGACAAAATCTAGACTGTAGATATTAAGGTGACGAGCATTCTAAAAATAGAATAGGTGCATTTCTTCTGAACTGTTACTAAAGAACTAGTGATCAAAAAAGAGTCCTTCCACACATACTCCAGAAAGTATCCAAACCCTCAGAAGTGGAGAGTCAGCATGAAACCACAACTTCTGCCATCAGATCACTACAACTTTATGTTATGTGCACACATGCATACCTTGGATCACATGCCCATAGAAACTTTTCTGCCTGATTTTAGAGATAGTAGAAACTCAAAAGAACAAAAACAAGACAAAAGATGATTAGAGATCAGAATTCCTAGTGACAAGACACTTCAAGATCTAGGTCTGTTTAGGCTAAAAAGGAAGAGACAGAGCTATTTAAAATTATGAAGGACAGAGTAAGAGCTGGTCCCTTCTGCATGAAAATGAAGGGACACTTAATTAAATTAAAGGGTAATAAATTTAGAACAATTAAAAGGAATGCATCTAGCATATACTGAGAGACAGCCCAAAAAATTCACTGCTGCACAGTCAGCAAGTCAAATACTGTAGTTGGATTTTAAAAGGACTGGAAAATGTCATGACCCTTAGCAATCAGGAATGATGGACCTCAGCTAGAACCCCACATCTGAACACTTCTAAACTTTGACTCCTGGTCCCATCTCTAATAATGTAGCTATGGAAGTGACAAAGAGAATGGCAGAGGTAAAGTTTCCATGTACTGGGTCTTAAAGTGATTGCCAAATGGTCAGGAAGGAATGCTTTCATAACTGGCCAGATATAGTAACATATACTCCAGCTCAACATGAAGCAATGGGCTTGAAGCAGAAATTATTGGTTGAAATGCATGGTGATATAATATAAGGTGAATAGCTTTAAAATTCTTTTAAAATAAAAAAATAAATGAATGAATTATATTATGTTTCCTCTATAGCTCCTCTATAGCATTACGGATTAGGAATGGGTTCCTCAGGAGGTGGTTCAAGAGCAAAGAGTATTTTTTTCATTAGTCCTTAGGTTTAGCATAAGTGCTTAAGGCATATGGGTTCTGCCCTGCCACCTTGGCTTGTGATTTCCATTATATTTATTATAGTTTATTTGGTTCAATGACTTTTTTCAGCCCCACTATAAAAAAAGTTCCCCTGGCACCCAGGTTTTAACAAGACAGAGAGAAGATGACCTGATGACACATGTGCACAGCAACAAAACAAAAAAAAAAAAAAAATAAAGTAATAGTGTTATTTTTTTTTAAGGGATGGCCAAACTGGTTGGTTGAAAAAAAAAAAAAAAAAAAAAAGAAAGTAGCTTTGTGTGTTGCTTTGCACTTCCTGATATCCTGAGTGAGATCAGAATTGGAAGTCCTGAAATATTACAATATTGTTCACATGATATTTCTGATCCAATCAGAAAGCCCTGGAAAACTCAAGGAAAAAGCTGAGATTTCCAGCTGAGTTTTGAAAATTAAAGAGTTTCAGATAAACATCTCAACATTGTTATGCTTATAGAAAGCATGGAGGAAGAATAATTCCCTAGTGGTGTAAGGCACAGGACAGAATCTAGAGATCTAGAGTCTGGATTCTAATCTGTTACACCAGGGTAACTCAGGAGTAACTCCACTGACATTAATAATTATGTCAGTGTAAGAAAGATCAGAATCCAGCCCTGAGGGTCCATGCCCAGTTTTGCCATGGCCTTCCTGGGTGATCTTGGCCAAATCCCACGTAGCCAAATTTTCAAAAGTAGCTACTGATTTTGGGCAGCTCAATTTTTAGGTGCCCAGATTAGGCAGCCTCAGAGTGGACAACCACAAACCTGGATGCATTCAAAACACCCTGAAATTTCTGACCTTGACTTCTCTATGCCTCGATTCTCCTATCTCTAAAATGAATATTATATCTCTATTACCTGGCATGGGGGTGGGGGTGTTAGTCTTAAATCTTTAACATAAAGCATTTTGGATTTCTCTAGTGCCATCTGAGAATCTGTTATTATCCAAATCAGAGCCACTGATAATTCTTTCACTACTTTTTCAGATGCATCTCTTGCCATCAGTTTAGATGAGGATGATTTATATTATTTAATCCAAGAGGAGAATTTTTCCCTTTGTACTAGAAGCAAATGGAAAACAATAAGAGAAATAAGACAGACTTCTTTAACAGCTCTCTTCATGTTTATTAAGTCATCACAAATTCCCTTCAAGTCAGCTAGGATTGCTTAGAATGTGCTTTTACCCACTCATAAAAAAAATGCAGTACAATTCAGTTTATAAACTGTTAAGATGAAGTAGTTTGTGTGAGGCAATGTTGCCATAACTTAAGCCAGTTCCATCTTGGGTCACAGTTCTTATGAAATTGTGTAATTATTTTGTTTAAAGCCTATTTCAAACAACTTTTAACTAGTGGTTAATTAGAATAATCTATTTTTAAAACATTAGGAAAATTAAGAAGGGATCTATTGCTGGAGGGGAAAAGTCTGGCCTAGAGTTTGCCATCTAACAAGTTGGTAGCACTAAATTCTCATCCTCAACCCATAGATGATATCCCTAAATTACAGATGTTTTAATTCACAATAGAAGGCTCCCTGAAGGCTGTGAATAAGAATGAGTCAAAGGGTATGTCTACACAGCAATTAAACACCCGTGGCTAGCCCAGGTCAGGTGACTCAGGCTCATAAGCACAGGCTACAGGGCAGTAAAATGATTTTTTGGGCTTGGGCTGGAGCTCAAGCTTCTACATACAGCAATTTTAACTCCCACAGCCCAAGCCCAAGTCAGCTGACCCAGGCCAGCCATGGTTGTGCTGCATGTCTTTTATTCCAGAGTAGATGTACCCAAATTGGTTTGAATAGTAGAATATACCCAAACCTTCGAGCAATGCTCAAATTGGACCTTTGGAGATTCATTAAAGTTTGGTTAACGTCTTCCTTTCGTTTTCAGGGTCATTAAAAATTGTGGGTATTTCCCTGTAGAATTAGAGAAGGATAGTGCCAAGAAAAGCCATTCCCTATACACAGTGCATATTTTCTGCCCGACTACACTTTTGCTTTCCAAAGCATAGAGATCATGCACAGGGGGATGTGCCCTTCTGGAGGAAAGTGGTAGGACACCATGTAAAGCTGAATGCTAATCCCTGGCGTCATTTCAGTGTATTCCCACCCCTTCTATTGATGGGGGAGAGGAATGGATGTGATTTGTTCCTGAGGGATATTTTTTATTTATTTTGCAGTAGCACTCAAAGATTCCAATCAGATATAGACCACCATTGTGCTATAGAAAGTGTACATGGTTCCTAAGCTTTCTAGAACTGCCTAGGAGATTTAGAGAGATGATTCCTATTTAAATTCATGCAAATTGTGCTTCTAAATCCCCCAACAGGCTTTTAAAATCTCAGCCTTAGTGTAATTTTTATTCATTCAAATATGAAAGCAAGAAAAGCAGCTGTCTCTGGTAATATGGGAAGTGCAGAACTTTATGGCAGAGACTGTGGATGAAAACCTGGCTGTAACGAAGTCAATGGGAGTTCTGCAACTGACTTGAATGGGGCCACGATTTTACACTGTAAACCAGTTTCCACCTCACTGCAACAGCCGCCATAATACAAATAAAGTGGCTCTGCTTTTGATGAGCTAGCAATTTCAGAGAGGAAACCAGTTTGTTTGTATTGACGACAGGGCTCCCAGCATAGCATTAATTACTGAAGTGGATTTTCCACCAAGATGTCCCTCTGCCAGAGTGATTGGCTCAGCCATGAATGCTTCATTTTTAAGAAAGGTTTTATCTTCACATCCATTTCAGAGCTGAACTTCTCTGCTGCATATTACATGTGCTTCAGGCTGCTACAGCATGTAGAGTGGATACAGCTCTCTTTTAAAGAAACAATGGCTGGCTCTAGGAGGATGACCCGACAGGAAGTCTCATAGGAAACAGCCCTTAAACTGCACATGCAGTGCAAGGTAACACCTGTCTCCCTACATGGGCCCCCATTGTGTCTGGAGCCAAATGAAGGTCTGCACCCAAAATAACATTCTCTGGTATATGTTCTGAAATCAAAGCCCTTAAACTCATTAAAATAAAATAGCACTTTGTAAGACACTGAAATCCCATAGGACAAATGCAAACACAGATCAAACTAAGCCTCAGAACAGCACAGGGGAGAATTAGTTATTAGTCACATTTTACAGAAGGGAAATGGGCCGGGCATTTTAAGGCAGTATGCCCCCTATGAAGCCCACCCCTCCTTAGGGTGGCTGCAGGTTTCAGAGTTAAGACGAGGGGGATTAGTTCACAGCTCTTGGAGGCTGTTTGCAGTGTCAGGTTGATCTGGGTTACACTGTTCCCATCGTCAAGCATTTCTTTGTATATATGAAGGACGGAAACCTCTTTTTTTCAAATGAAATCTGATATTGTTGTCATCACGTGATCCCAGGAACTGCAGATGTCGGTACAGTGCCTCTCCCAATGCAGCCCTGGGAAATGGAGGGTCCTATGCTTTAGTCACAAAACAATCCTCCCACTAAAAAGGTGGACATAGCATCCTTTCCATTCCCCATAGGAAGGGATTCACGAGGGAACTGGGGTTTTGTAAGGGGCTGATAGTGAGGGGCTGTTTTAATTATTCTCCAACTCGCTGACTCCACCTTAATCAGAATATATTAAATAAAATGTATGGATGCTGGAGACTGGAATACTGCAGTTCATAACTACAATTAACCACTATTAATTAATGGCTGAAAGATAAATGAGCCATGGGATCCATTTATTCCTGGGTTGGGAGTATTTAAATTCACAGTAGGACACCAGCCCATTTTTCACTGCAGTGAATTAAAGCAAGAGTGAATCAAGGCCCAACGCGGGAGACACTTGCAGATCAGTTTGGTTCACATTTCACATCCTTGCAAGTGGCAAAAGAAGGACAAATGACACACGCCCTGGAGTTTTATTCCTCCTGCTCAGGGCAAGGAGAAGCTCCAAAGTATGAACACGTCCAGCAATCTTATCAAATTCTGCATGGGGGGAGCCAGAATGGATCGAGATCCCTACAGCCATACAAGGCAGCTGTTACCATGGTATCTATTTACTCAGAACTCAGCATGCCACATGCAGTTACAGGACATTCCAGGATGAGGCCAGTCAACAATACATCTTACATAGCCTGCCGGCATTGTTCTTTACCTTGATTTCTTTTGCTTTGTGTTAAGGATGCACCCCACCTGAGAAGGATTATTAAAATCAAAATAGAACTCGTTTTGATCTCTCCAGTCCAACTATGGTTGGTAAATCTTGTCCAGGCTTGCCACAATATAAGGAGATGATGCTTTCCATGATTTTCCCTGGTACAGGTACAGTGCAACTTTCCTCAGAATGTAAAATATATCTTGGTTTGTCCTGAACGCATAATGAAGATTTTCACTTGAACCCAAGTGGGGCTGTGATTGTCCTGGCTACTAGGGATTCAGTGATCATGTTTTGCTTTTACACGAAGTAACAGTGAAGCCCCCCAACCTTTTCTCATCTCCCATTGCTGGAAAAGCCAACAGTGGCTTTCCCCTTGTGTGTCTCCTAGAGCAGAAAGAGAGCAAAGGTGGCCCAGAAGGCTCACCTGGAATTCAGGAGACCTGGGTTCATTTCCCTGCCTCACAAGGGTATTGTGAAGGGCTCAGAAACTATAGTAATGGGAGTCATAAGTACCTACAAAAGATGAATAAACCTCAAGTTTTGGAGCTGGGGGGGTTCCTTTTGCATAAGCCCCCAGTTCAAATGCCATGTTTTCTAACTAGAGCTGGTCAAAAATAGGTATTTCCATTCCCTGGGAAATTCCAGTATTTCAACATTTGTTTTCATCCCAAATCAGGACAAAAAGTCAAAAATATGGAGTTTTTTGTGAAACACAAAGTTCGGAACAATTTCAATTCAAGTGTGTTTAATGTTTTGCTTTGACACTTCCAACTGAAAAACCCCATTTTGACATTTCCAAGTTGAATTCATTTAGATATGGTTCATGGCTGAACTGCAGCCTCCTGAGTCGCTGTGGTGCCTCATGGGAATTGTAGTGTGAGTACCTCATGGCCCTATTCTCCTCTCCGGGCTGTGCTACATTTGCACTGTAGAACATTTTGATTTGGTACAAATGGTATTTTCTGACCAGCTGTATTTCTAACCTCTTCAGCCTGGAAAACGGGCTCTAAAATTTCATGGAAACCGGCTCTCTTGTCAGATTTGCAATGCTTCTCGTGGGATCAGAAACACAAGCCTCATGCAATATTTTGGCACTTTCATTTCCACAAATCAAGAAATTCAGAGGAAATGTAAAAATTGAAAATGACAACTAAATGTTTACTACCTTTTTCATACTAAAAAAATGTTCAGGTCAAGGTTTAGAGAAAGGTTTGGGGCAGTTCTTATTTTATGAGCCATTTTTCCATCCCTTGTGGACACTGGGGTTTCCCAATGTCTGGGAACTTTGTGACTGTAAAAACTCCAATGATAAAATCATTAAGAAGCCAAAGTGTCATGCTCAGGCAAAACTCCCATTGACTTCTAAGTTTGTTAACATGAGTCACCACTCTGCAATAAGGGCATACATATTTCCCCCAGAGTAACTCACAGCTGTTATCAATTCATGCAGGAAGCACTCAATCTGCTCATTCCCCATGAATGAAAAGTGGGGAATATGCATTTAATTACTGGGGTGAATCCTCAGAAGAATACAGTGTCATTAGCCAGTGGTTCTGTGTGCAATGAACTCCTTCCCAGGGAACTGCATTTTAGTATCACAAAAACAAATTAGGAATCTTTTTGTTACAAAGATTACAACTCTGGAAATACAATAAAACATTGGATTTAGTTATTCATTGGATTAGCAAGGGCAACAAAAAGACAAATGGGCATAATAATTTGATCATAAACTTCTTTGACTCAGAGATGAGCTTCTGTTTTCTTCTGTGTCCCTAAAGCAAGAAATCTGCCGTCTAGACTATTGCAGACTAAAGAAGAAGGCGAAACAAACATTTTTAGGTGAATATAGCTATTTCTTCTTGTCCGTACTTCACCTTTAATTTCCCACCCTTCCCCAAGAACTTTTTCCATGTGCAGAGTTCCACAGCCATTTTGTTTTCAGGGTAGTCTGTTGGGGAGAGAGACACACTATGCTCTCTTCTGAACATTTGCTTTTGCCCTTTCTTGCTGTTTCCCTTAATCTAAAGTGATTCATTTTTGTCTGAAAGCCTATTTTACTTAGTCTGTATGGAGACACAATACAAGGAAATAATCTCTTACTGAAGCCAAAATATTCAACACAATAGCAAAGGGAATGCAAAGAGTGACTGATGCCATCTTACTTCACCTACAAATCTTGGCTCAAACTCTACTCCACTTGTTAGGAGACTGGAGGAGTGTAAATAAGGACACAATTTGGGCCACTCTTTCTCAAAACACTTTCTCCAGTGAGACAGGGATAAAAGGACATACCCATCCGTCTCCAGGGGTGTTTTGAGAATTAGTCAATGCTTGTATAATACTCTGATGTGTCTCTCCTAACCCTAATGTCAATGAAACTCTACTTCATAGCTGCTCTTATTTGGCATCAAGAAGGAGAAATGTAACCTAATAGAATTAAAGATCATTAACTTGGACTACAATCCCCTACATTAAATGCATAGGATGAAAAAGAGCTAAGGGATGCAGCTGAGAGTACTGGTGTTCATTGCTAACCATTGTTAGCACAAGCAAATGTAATTATAGACAACAGCCAGAGGAGGACTAAGATCACAGACTCATCCTGATTAAAATAAATACCTAAAGCATATGGGCACTGAAGTGGAGCATATGGATCAAGTCCTAAAGTACATGGCCCACCATATGCTTACACAGCCTGGTTCAAAGGCAAGCCCTCTTCCCTCCTCCCCATGTCTTTGGCTGGGTCTTGAATCAGCTGCTTCCCAATGTCTTGTGCCATTGGGCAAGTTTGCTTTTGATTAATGAAGTGAGTTTCAACCCAGCATGGGGAGAATCCCAGGTAAAAAGTGGACAGATGGTGGGTCCCAGCTAGTTAGGCAGAGACTGAAGTGAAGCGTCCCCCTTGCCCCTCTCTCAGGCCATACCTTACACTGTATCCTGTACCCTCTGCATTTATATAACCCTCCTTGCCTTCCGTTTCCTTAAGAAAATAGTTCTTAATTTCCTTGACCTATGGTGTTGACCTGTGAACACTGCAGGGAACATTAACAAGCTGCTAACGTCGGCTGGGATATGCCATCTGACTAGCTTGCTGAGGTTTCTTTAGCCTCTTCCTCCCAAAGCCCGTGTTTTCTCATGCTTCACTGGCCCTAACCAATCTCATCTGCCTATGGATCTCTAGCATATGCTACATGCCTGGCACAGCCCTGCAGGAAGTAGCCCCTTGCAGCTCTTTGGAGTCTGGCAGATGAGAAAGAGAGCATAGTTAGCAGTCAAGGATTGTGATCACTGATGTGTAGGGCTGGGAGGGGAAGAAGGAGACAAAAAGGCAGTGATAGAAAGAGATTGGTGCAAATGAAGCTATACAATGCAGGGAACATCCTCTCCCCCTCCAGATTAATGCAATGTTAACCTTGTGAAGTTAAACTCCAAGGAGTCAGGAAATATGAACATTAAGGTTTGCACAGCAACATGGGCTCACCTGCATTTTCAATTGCTAATCAAGTCAGTGTGCACAAGGAGGAGCAGACCCGTCCTGAGAGCCCTCTGCTCCTACAAGCCAGAGCAGGATTCCACGGGCCATGGCATCATGCTGGGGAGTGCACTTTGCGTCTGCTGTAAGTGGGCACAATGTGTGCTCCAGGCTAGTACTTGCTGCTGACGACAGCATACATACTAGCCAGCTGTTGGGGACTTGTCATGACTCCTTACCCTGGCCCACATTCCCCTGGGGAGGTGGTGCCTGGACTGGCACACAATCTGGCCATCTGTCGAAGTCCTTTAGTGTAATGGAGGGATCTTGTCCTACTGCTTGCACAGAGAGAAGCGCGGTCTTTTCTCCCTCCTGGATTTCAGCACAGGGGCAATACTGAGCCTTACTTTTTACATATATAAAGTGCCCAACTGTGCAACCATGCAGTGGCTGTAATGGAACTACCCAGGTAAGTACTCACTACCAGGAGTAAGGGTTGCACAACTGAGGCCAAAGCAGCATTGTCAAAACTGAGCATTTACAAAAAAAATCATAAGATTGGCTTTAAAAAGTATTAATTTGGGGCTTCTTTTCATTTGCCATCTAGATTCTGAGTCTTTCAGGTACACAGGGGTCAAGTTTTCATGCTTTCCTCTATAAGCATGAGGGCTAGAAATTCACATAGTCACAGGACTTCAGGAGCTGAGGCTTAAGAAAACTTTCCAATACTACAAGAAAATCTTGAGACTTGGCAATACTGTATGTGTAATATGGCAATATTAATGGTGACATGAGAATACTGCATTTCCTTCCTTACACTGTTTTAATTTACAACTTTTAAGTTGCATTAATATAAATGTTTTGCAATTCAGTTCATTGGTTTCTTTTGAAGTGGCAAAAAATAAAAAGAAAGGAAAAGGGGATAAACTTTGAAACTCTAGTTTTTAAATTGAGCCTCTCTATAGAGTCTCAGAACGTGGTATAGGGCTATGGAATCACACAACTAAAGCCTAGCTGAAATTCCATGCTGCACATTCTTGAACCTTAGGAACTTACTCATTAAGGACGAGCCATCAAAATACGATGCTTTAAAATTAAGCTCTCTTTGAACTGTGTGGTCAGAGCTATATTTCAGGGCCAGATTGTGCCAGCTCACTCATGTCAAGCAATACTTTACTACACAACTAATCCCATAAATCAGTGGGTCTACTCAAGAAGTAAGCTACTGCTCAGTGTAAGCAAGGACAGCAAAATTTGGCCCTAAAAGAGAAATGGATATTGTTGTTCCTCTCATCTAACTGCAAAGCCACCTTCACATGTTCATCTATGGGCTGACACCACGCACAAGAAGTCTTAGAACAGAAAGAAAAAAATGCTGAAAAAGCCAACAAAAACAGGGAGTCATAACGGAAGTTGACTTGCAACCTTAATCCGGTGATAATGAATCCCCCTGGGAAATGTAAGGTTAAAGCAGAGTTTGTAGAGTTTTGACACTATGGTTCACTATTTTATCACATTCCCTTATGGAGTGAAATATTTTCCACACCGTTTTAGACTGTTTTATGAAACATCTTGTCCTTCTATTTATGAACCTGGCAAGGTCTAAAACAATACAAAATTGACCAATTTCCATATTATTATAAATAGTTTCTAGGAGACTATATTTTACTACACTGGCACATTAAATATACCATATAATAGTCTGGCCTCCATGGCTTGTGCAGATCCCAATTCTGGACCAAGACTCATTCCTAGTAACATCTGTGAATTGGATCAGGGCAGTGGCTAAAACTCACCTTTTTAATGCACAATGTATGTGCATTTCAAAGGACCTATCTTAATTCCATTAATCGTAGCTAATTAAAGATAAATGTAAAGCACGGGAAATGCCCTTCTATCTAGCCAATATTAACTATATAAGAGAGCATAACAGAGCTGGTTGAGAAAACAAAATTCCAACATGGAAAATCTCAACTTTTTGCCCAATAACCAAAGCCCAAATATTTTCATCTGAAAATGTTTTTGGCCTTTGCCTGACATCAAGCAATTCTCCAGCTCTAGGAGCAGAAATTGCCAACTGGAAAGAGGAGATTCCCAGTGAAACACACAGCACTTACTGCTAGACCTTTTTGCAATAGCTTTACTGCACCTAAAGCTATTTTAGGTCATTATTAGAGGTTTATGGCTACCACATAGCCCCATACAAGTGGATTCATAGGGCCTAATCTGCAATGCACTGAAGACAATGGGAGTTTTACCACTGACATCAGCAGATGCAGAATCAAGGATCTGGTTTTAGGGGCAGAGGAAACAAAAAAATTGGGACTACTTTTTAAAACAGTTTCCTTAACATATGTATAAAGATTTTATGCCACTCTACGCCACCATGTATTCCCTGCATATCAAAAAGTTCAGTTTGGTTTGGGTACTGATACTCAAGTTATCCATTCATGTAACCTGACCATAACAGATTATCACAAGTTTTCTAGTTCTTCTTTGAGTGCTGAAAGCTAGAGAACAGCCTCACACATTCTCATATATGGCTGCCCTAATTAACACAATGAAATGCAGAGATGCCATGTATTACAAGAGACATTTACTGAATTATTTTGAACCTCAAAAAAGATATGTGATTGATTAAAGTGTTTCTCTGAAAATCTGGCCATTTCTAGAAAGAGTAAGCATAGACTAGTGGTTAAAGCCCAGGAATGTGGATTTTGTCCTCAGCTTTCTAGGTCCTCAAATGCTACCAAAGTGCAAGTTATTTTATATAAAATTTTCATGGGCTGGCTCCCCTTTTTCATGCTAAAAATTGCACACACACACACTTAAGAAAGTACTTGTTTGCACCTGCTCAATGTAAGAATGTCTCATGCATTTTCAGGAGTAACACAATGGTTTATGGAGGTCTGAATTTTAACAGATGTAGATGAAAAGATGTTAGGCTATTTCACATGCCAGCACAAGTAAAGTAAAGTGCAGGCACAATGAAGTGTGCACGTAACTGCAGTAGTGTGCACATAACTGCAGTAGTGGAAGCTGAGTATATGCCTAGGTGAAAATTTACCCCACTGGCTCAGAGGTTAATCTATAATTATGTCTATCCAGAAACAAATATTCTTGACAGAAAATAAATTCTATCCTGCTTCCAGGATAACCAGGGGAATAAAACAGAGCTACAGCAGTCCACATATTGTATTTTGCTAGAGCCAAACACAATATGAACCTCAGAAGTCTACGTTCTGCATCAAGAACCCTGTTAATATAAGCTCCAATAAAAACATGAGGGGGTGGGAAGGGAGAAGAACAGGAATTCTCAAATGGAAACGGATTGATTGGTAAATAATTATTCTCAGTCTAAGAGGATATTATCACAATGGAGATTTACAAACAATTAAGACTTTTTATAAAAAGGGTACCTGACCATCCTCATCTCAAATAAATGCTTAGTTCCACGGTGTGTATGTGTAGGGAATGGGAAATGTCTTATGTAATTCTAGTTAGAACGAGTGATTGGGCAAAAGCCAGACCTGGATTATCTCAAACTGATAGAGGGAGCACCCGTGTGTTTAGAAACAGGAATTTGTGCCAAATATGCAGCTCTTCGCTCCCATAAAACATAAGCTGCTATATTTCGGCATCAGATGTTACAAACACAATTGACTTCTATTAAATTTCAATGTAAACCACTTTGCTTTCCTAATGCAGCATGAACTTCAACTGTGGCCATTTCGGAAACATTACACAGGTACCACATTACCAAAGCTACTCATTTGCCACCTCGTAGAGCAGCAGTTCTCAACTAGGGGTCCGTGGCTCTCTGGAAGGCTGCGAACAGGTTTCAGGGCGTCCGCCAAGCAGGGCCGGTGTGTGTCTTGCTGAAGCCCCACCACCCCGCCACCTGGGGCTGAAGCTGAAGTCTGAGCAACTGAGCTTCGTGGGGCCCTGGGCAGTTGCCCTGCTTGTTGCCCCCTAATGCCAGCCCTGGCTTTTATATGCAGAAAAGCCGTTGTCGTGGCACAGATGAGCCATGGAGTTTTTATAGCATGTTGGGGCAGGGGGGAACCTCAGAAAGAAAACGGTTGATAACCCCTCACAGAAGGCACATTTTTCCCTTCCTCCGTCAGATGTTTCTACTTGAGATGGGCATTCCTTAGCTCTCGCTTATACATATATATGCATATATTATAAGCCCTCTCTAGTGCCTATATGTAATATAAATATTGTAACCTTAATTTGCAGATGTTGAAAACAATCGTTGGCACCGCTTCATTTCACAGGACTCAAATAGCCATCTACTGAAATAACTCACTAACTAAACAGTATTTACTGGCTTATAATAAGTATTTGGTGAGTATCAAGAACGAGAAGTTTCGTTCCCTTCATGAAAGTCAGTCAATCAAATTGTATTTGTAGTGGTCTATGTACTCACATTAGAGTATTCCTGCTAAACAACTCAGATTATTTTATATTTAGGACAAGTCCTGTAATACACATCACACTGTGTTACTTGTCAAAAGACATGGCAATACCAAGGATTACTATTTAAGTAAAAAGGGGGACAATGATTGTTGCTATTACTGTTTCCCAGGCTATAACCTGACTATAGGTTTAGGCAACCAGTTATATAAGAGGCATGGGAACCTCAGTAATTTCAGCTGGTAAGGGTTCACAGGAACTTTTCCTTCAGTGTTGACTCATGCCAGGTCATATGCCCTGAGTTTCCGGTTCAAACAAAAACAAAAGCTCAGAGCAAGACAATGCAAGTGGCACAGCATCACCTAGTTTCAGTCCATATAGTCAGAAAATGACTGGCCAAAAATTGCTTGCCTTCCTCACATACTCATGAGTTCAATGAACCATTGAGACAAGTAACTCTGACTCACAAAATTCAGTTCAGACCCATCTTTACAAAAGATAAATTAAGAAAAACCTATCCTGAATATTTTTTTATCCCATCAAATGCAGATCTCTCTACAGCATTTTAGCGAGAACCAGGCCCTGCTATGCAGGAGGTTCCCTTGGGCTAATGGTTTCCAGCTGGCTTCTAGCTTGGTCTGGTTCCTCTAGGGTTCGCTGTGGCCACATATCCTGATTGTTTCGTGGGCTGATCTGTCAGTCTACTGCATCCATACAAACAGCAGCTCAGGCTCTTTGCCAGTAGCCTATAGCCCCTTCCCAGCAATCCCCTTCTTCCACTCCCACCTCACCCCCCCAGCCCCATTTCAAGCGGGCCCAGCTGATTGGCCCAGCAATGACCAAGTGGCTTTAGTAAATCAAGATTGAGCCACTCCTCTAGAGTGCCATTCCCACCCTCCAATGAGAGGAGGGCTGCCAACTCTCTAAATAGGGCTCAAGGGTAGGGGCGAGAAACCAAGCCTACCCACTTTGCCCATCCCTTGACCAAAAGAGACTTAGCCAGGCTGGTGCTTACACAACACTGTTGTTGACACAGAGAGTGGGAGCTCCATGATGCTGTGCTTGCACACAGTAAAGTAGAGCTGCTGCCCCAAAGGCCTTACAGTATATATAGATGACTAAGGGTTGAGAGGAGGAAGTATTTATTCCATTTAATTATTTGGGTGAAACAGATGCAGGGCAGTGACGGAAAATTGCTTTAGCTAGGTTCCTGCCAATGACATACATCCCCAGAGAACTGGGATGGTTGTCCCAGTTAAATTCATGATGAAACGGAGGGAAGATATCTAACTTAGCAGTCTGCACAAGCTGGAAGAGTGAACAAACCCTCAAGTGCATTGGCCCTTATCCTCATCGGATCAAGGTCCTGAACTGTTTTCTTTGAGGAGATGGAAAGAGGTCGGGGACACTGCCTCCTCCCTCCCATTGTGCAAAATGGTCCAAATAAAAATGCTGAATAAATATTATATTTGGAGAAGGGAGGAGGTGGAGGAGGAAAAAGAAATGACCACTTAAGCCTTAGCTGTCTTTAGCAGATTCTAATTAGGAACCTGGCAGTGCCGCCTGCTCAGCAGGAAGCCGGCATTATTAACGGTGGCACTGCATATAAGCCAACTGCAATCTGCAGGAGCGGCTGCTGAACTGGCACAGTGTTCCCTCCGGTTCTTGGCCGAAGCACCAGAGCAGATGTCTGAAGGGTTGGGTTTTGTTTTTGTGTGTGTGTGCAACATTGCATGACCTTATGCCAGAGATGGCATGTGCCAAGGTAAAGGTTGTTAATGGGTCAAGGAAACAGCCTAGCTATGGAAAACATGGCTTTTAAATGGTACTTCAGTGGGCTATGAAAGGTCTTAAAGTCTTGTGAGGGACACAGAGAGGTGTACAGCCATTCATTTGTAATTACGGTAATCTGGTATAGTTAATGCAAAACACAATGGCCTTTCCTCTCTTGTTATTCTGAATCATTTGTAGACCTTCATGTTTTAATCATATTTTTCCACATGAATCAATACTAGAGAAAGAATGATGGAGAGATAATTATGTGCACTGAACAAATACTCTATCTAGCTGAGGTTCTACTAGGGAGGGCTGTTTGCAATTAACAAAGTACTGCCACACACCTGTCAAGTGCAGCCAGCATTTAAAGGGCCAAGCCATTGTTTAAAATTCTGAGTGCCAGGAAATGTAACAAAATCAGAAAGAAAATAAAGTTTTGCACCATCTCTACAGTGTCAGGTTCTGAAGAGTGGGAAGAGCTGTATACAAATGGAGTGCAAAATTCGCTCAGTTTTGAGGTGCAGTTACAGATATGAACCTAAGCCCAGGTCCTCCCAAAGCCCAACCAAGGATCACAAACCTTTCAAATGAAACTGGACCACAGTTTAAAGTGACCCTGGGCCAGAGCACAGTTTCTGCATTGAAATGACTGTGAAAATGGTGAGTTTCTGAGTCAGATGTGAAACGGAGCAAAATTTGTTGATTTAATTTCACTTTTTTGTTTTTATATATATATAAATATATTTAATATATATATATTTATATACATAAATATATATAAATAGAGCTACTCAACATTTTTTGAGCTTGTGAATTTTTGATTAAAATGTTCATCAACATTTCCATTAGCCACCAGGCTGGGCGGGCGCCAGCATTTTTGCCACCCCAAGTGAAAAAAAAAACAAAACAAAGAAACTGCAGTTGGCGGCAGCTCTACCCCCGCCTCGTCGTTCTTCGGTGGCAATTTGGCAGCGGGTCCTTCCCTCCAAGAGGGACTGAGGGACCCACTGCTGAATTGCCACCAAAAAGCCGGACATGCCACCCCTGCTTGCTGCGCTGGTGCCTGGAGCCGGCCCTGCCACCAGCAAAAACAGTTCAACAATATTACACGACATTTTTTGCTGATTAATGACCAATTCCTTTTGCCATCAAACATTGATTTTACAGATGTATTCAGTACTGTTCAATGAACAATTTTCAGCCTATAAGTTTTTTGCAATTCATATTTTGCTATTCATTATTTGTGGTGTTTGATTGGTCACCTGTGTCACAGGGACATTGTTTTTGTTCCCTGATTGGATTATAGGATTTTTTTAAAATAGGAGAACAGATCATCTTGTTTGTGCATAATTGTTCCTGGTGAATATAGACATTTACATGAACAGTCATTGCCCAATCTTTTATGCAAATGGTTGTGAATAAAAAGGGGCACAAACATATGGCTCCCATTACTTTAGCCTATGACAGTGGTGGCCAAACTGCAGCTTGCAATCCGCATGCAGCTCTTTTACAGTTAAAGTGTAGCTTGCAGAGCCCCCCACTCCCCCCCCATTCTCCGACTAGCAGACTGGGGGTGGGGAACTTGGGGCTTCTGCCCTGCAGTGGGGAGGTGGGGCTAGGGGCTTCTGCCCAATGGAGTGGGTGGGTCTTGGCGCTTCTGCCCCAGGGGAGGTGCTTGCTGAGACTTGGGACAGAATTTCCTACCCCCACCACAGGGTAGGGCAGGAACCCTGGCAGATGCGTCCCTCAGGTCTGAAGCCCCAAGCCCTGGCAGGCACTCCCAGGTCTCAAACTTCTGAATTACTGTATGTGTCTCAGAGGGTCAGTATGTTTGGCCACCCCCGGCCTATGAGCACCTCAAAATCTTTAATGTATTTAAACTCACAACACCCTTGGGAGGCGGGGAAGTGCTATTATCCCTATTTGATAGGTCGGGAACTCAGAGAGAGACTAAGGGTATGTCTTCATTGCAAAAAAAGGATGCATGGCAGGGAGTCTCAGAGCTCGGAGCAACTGAATCAGGATCATGGAGCTGGAAACAGCAGAGTAGATGGTTGGGCTTGGGCTCCAAAACCCAGCAAGCATCTCAGAGCTCAGGCTCCAGCCCAAGCGTGAATATCTACACTACTATTCTTAGCCCTGTAGTGCAAGCCTGAGTCAGTTGTCCCAGCCTCTGAGACTTCCTGCTGCAGGTCTTTTTCTGCAGCATAGACATCCCGTAAAGTGACTTGACCCATGGAGCCTAGAGCAGCGCAGGGAACTGAATGCTGGTCTCTTGAGTCCCAAGCTAGCACCATGTCCACTGGACTGTCCTACCTCTCCCTGTTGAGTTGAAGAGTTACGTGTTCAAACGAATGTTCAGGATCCTTATTTTGCAGTATTCACTCAACTCTATTATAACACAGCTGCTAGATGTGTCAGAAGCAGTTTCCTCTCTCTTTCTCTACCAGCTCCCAAACTCTCAGTCATGAAATACCCCCTTGTTCTTTCTATATATTCAGTATGTTATACAGTTTACTTTGGCAACACATCGTTCTTGCAACTACCTGACAATGCACAGTCGTCAAAAAAAAAATGGAAGTGTGAGAGTAGGTGGGGACAGTAGACAAGGAGAGGTGTGAATGGCTGGTAATATACTAAGTGCTACAGTGAGGCACTAGTCAACACCTTAAGGTTTTTTGAGAAGGGGAGACAGAGCAAGAAGTATCTTCATGTGCTTTATACGTTTTATAAACCTCAGTGAGTTTAGATGCCAAGGCAGACACTACCTCACTGAGGAATAAATACAATGGACTTCAGTTAGCCAGAAGAAAACAGAGACCTCTGCTGATGCCAAAGTTAACACTTGATCATCTATCACCCAAGAAGATATAGCCTCCCCTCCTCACCCCAATGGTTTTTCCTTCTTGACTACTGAATGGACTGTTTCAGAAATAAACCATAATGAAGAAGAATAAAATCATTTCACATATACACACAAAATAGCATTCACTGGTAAACACATGCTAGAGAAGCATACTAAACTATTTCAGTGAAAACCCTTATATTCTTATACATACAATTTTCCAAAGAAAATAATCGTTAGAGCTAAATTTTTCCATACTTTATCCTCTGCCCAATAGTGAAATTTCTGAAAACCCCCTTTCACCATTCTTTATTTTTATTTTATTTTTTGGGGAGTGAGGAGGGATATACATCTCCCGTGTAAATATATATATTTCTTTCATTTCTTTTTCTGTAAGTAAGTCGGGGTTGAAGTGTGGTCTAGCACTTGGAGCACAGGAGTTGACGTCAGTAGAGATGGATTCTATTCCTGAGTCTGCCACTGATGTGACCCTTAGGCCAGTCACTTAATCCATTTCCCCTTCCAGCCCTTGTGTTACCTATTTAGATTGTAAGTGTTTCAGGGAGGTCCCTCTCTATATGTGCATACAGTGTCTAACACAATAAGGCCCTAGTATTGTACAAATAAAACTAACCTATACTTTTCCAACTCTGCTGTGTTCCCTTACCTCTATTTGTAATCTTCTCTTCTAAAACTTATGCTAGAAAATAATTGGTACCGTCAACAATCCCATGAATCTTACATGGTGTAAACTGACACAGCTCCATGCCCTTCCACAGAAGTTTAATCGACTACAATTTTCACCATCAGAGAATATGACTGTGATGAATTAGTTTGCCATTGGGGGCAGTAGTGCCTACCGGTCAGCACACCCTGCCACCTGGCATAGATCTTTAAGGGTTTGGAAGGGTCTAGTAGATATACGGAGAGACCTAAGGTCCTGGGAATGTATGGTGCTTGGGGAAGGAATCCTGACAGGGTACCTTTAAGGGTCTGACACCTTGCAGAGAGGGTGGGGCAAGGTTCCCCTCTCATCCAACTGATTGGGAAGGAGTTGGGAGAAGGGGCTCAGCATAAAGGCTGCCTCCTACCTCATAGGAGACAGACATGGATGAGAGAAGCCTGGTGTGTTGAATCCCCTAGAGTGGAAGGCCAATTGGGAAAGATGTTCAGCTGAAGGGAGCAAAAGCCTTGCAGCTGACTTAAATCTCAACCCTAGCTGGCGGAAGGGGGTTGAATGGAGAAACTCCTGCTTGGGGGAGGGAAAGATGGACTCTTCCAAGGCAAAAGATGGAGGATTACCTGTCACAGCCCAGATGCTGCAAGAGGGGCAGGGCATGGCTTGGAGGAGGTAGCTGCAGCTGGCAAAGAAGTGGTGAGGAACCATACATCCCAGACAGGGTTGGCAGAATCAAGAGACTGGGGGGTGGGGGGGAATCATCAAGTAGGGCGAAGGTAGGAGCAGTCCAGGGAAGGAGTGGAGAGGATGATGAAGTAGTTCTTATCCACCTAAAACAGGGGACCCAGAGAAGAGGGTGGACCCGCGGTCGTACACGTCCCCAGAGTAAGAAGAAAAGTACAGACATCGGAAGGCGAGGAGGCTGGGAATCATGCGTCCCTGATGGAGGTTGAAGACCAGGCTCAAAAGTCATTAGACTTTGGGGTTTTCTATTTGGGACTTTTCTGTTAACCGCGGAAGAGGAACTTTAGGCCATGTACAGGGGCACTGGAACAATTTGTATCATGGAGGTGCTGAGAGCCATTGAATCAAACTGTAAACCCTGGATAGGATGAAAACCACTTCAAGCGATGGGGGTGCGGCACCCCTAGTTCCAGCTCCTACAGCCATATACAATGACAGACCATTGTGACACTACAATGATTAAAGTGGACTGTGGAATGACAGAACCCTGCCACACTGCACTTTAGGCACTCTGGGGAGGTCAGAGGCATGATTAGAATGGCCCTTGAATTAAAATGGGCTGAATTTAGATACCTGCAAAGTAGCATGTAAAAATATTCCTCGTTCAGGAGACCATTCCCCAAAACACATGGGGTGGATAATAAGGAGTTGGGAATATTTTACGACACTGGCTAGTCTGCCTGCACAAGAGATAATGTCAGTAGCTCTTAATCTTCACATTTTCCAGTCCAACCATGGCAGGAGCTGAGCACTTCCCAATAGGCGCTGTGTGCACACTGCAGTCAGCAGGAGTTGGGCAAGCTCAGCACCTCTTTGGCAGATTCAGCATCTCGTAGGACTTACAGTGATGAACTCAAGCCTCAAAATCCACATCCAGATTCAGAGTCAAGTTCAAGCACCTTCCCCAAAGTGCAAGAGTGTTAGGATTTGGGATTCCCATTGCCAGTCATCTCTACTTAACGAGGCTGAGTGTGTGGCTGCTCTTGTGCATGTACAGAAGACGGGTGATGGAGAAACTGCAGGGCTCCCTCTCTAGATGGGGTCAGTACAGGAGGTCACCAGACTGTCAGTGCTCGTGTTCTCTGAACTGGGGGAAGGGAAAAACTGTCATGGTCCAAGCTCAGTCACCCATTTGTGCACGTATTTTGCACCATGCAGTTGCATGCATGGGGTGAAATCTCAGCTCTGCTGAAACCAATGGCAAAATTCCCATTGGCTTCCATGAGGCCAGGGGAGAACAACATGAAATAGAAAAGACGATGGAGGAGAAAACAAGGGGCAGACTGCAAATTAGTAGAATTGGAAGCTACAAATTGGTTTATTAAATGACATATCCTCCAACTAGCCAATATGGGGGCCTGATTTCCCACCATCTATACCCAGTGTTGTCTGGGCAAAGAGGGCATAAAATGCTACTATGCTGATCAGGTAGCAGTTCACATCCACTTTGCACAGGCAAAGCTGATGGAACAAAGTGAAAGACAATGGAGCAACAGGCCTTCCAAGTACAATTCAGTCCTGGAGTTCTGGTTGGACAAAAACCCCTCCCTCCAGTGGTTAACAACATGGACTCTCAAGCCAGTGGTCATGAACAGAGGTGGGGATGGGAGCGAGGCCCCCCCTCCCTTTCTTTACGGCTAGATGGGAGGGGTGCTGTTGTAACTTGGAATCATACAATGGAGAAAGTTGAGATTCTTCTAAGATTCTTCAGTGGAAACACAAGCATTTGTGCCCCACAATTCTACGTAGCATTAGTGATGATGTAGCAAAATCTACATCTATGACAAACGGCCAGTTAACAAGAAAAGTTACAAAATATGAGTTCTCTCAAGAAATAGGGGTGAGTAAAGCATCCAAGTAAAAGGAGGTGGATAAATGGATTGGCAGCCTTTTCCTAAAGATTAACAAGCCTCTCTCGCTCTCCCACTCTCTAAGTGAATGGTCTCATTCTTTTCAGTAAGGGTTTGGTGAGCATTAGGGGTTCATAACTCATCTGTAAATATTTGATCTAGGCTGAAACTTGGCATCTAGTGCAAGTTCAGAGCCCCAGGAGCAAACATTTTCCCCACATCCAAATTAGAACAGACAATCACTTGACTGTTTTGATATTAGGAGAGTGCAAAGTGATTGGAAGTTAATGGTTTCAAACATTCTTCAAACAAACAAACTGGTTTGTGAAATACATTCTTTTCAGGCCATATTAGGGGCTCCCATACCAGCCAGTCAGCAGTGGCGAAGGGTGAAAGCCTGGCCCTACTGAAGTCTTTGGGAGTTTTGCCACTGAATTCCATGGAGCCAGGATTTCACTCAGAGTTTTGCCCAGTTGTCGTCAGATGAGGTAGCCAGTGGATCTTTGGCATCGCCCACCGGAAGCACCCTCTATACAGAAATCTGCACTATGGCTGCTAGAAGCATGTGGGTTCATGAAGGTGTATGGAAGAGATTTTGGGGCCCAACTGATAGAAGACCAGGAATTTCAATTATGCTTGTTGGCACCATAAAGTCCAACATCAAGAATTTTTTCTATGCCTTCCATGCAGAAAATAGATTGGCACTTATACATAACCAATCACATAATTTCCTGATGCTCCCTGTTGGCTCAGTTGACAGAGGTGCTGCCTACAAGGCCTTGAGGTTCCCAGGTTGAGTCTCAGATGTTCTGATATGCCAAACATATGCATGCTCTGAGAGAGCCACCACATGGGAGGCTCTGCTAATTGGCCAAGTCTTCCCTGATGTCCAGACTCAAGTGGGACGGCACTAGCCTTAAGATTTGTAGGGTCTCAAGCTGTTGGGAAAGGAGAAAGCAGGTCCTGAGCTCCTCGGGAGAGGGGCCATTGAGAGAGGAGGGTCACAGCAGTGAGTTGTTGCTTCCTCTTCCAGTCCTGCTGTCTCAGGAGAAGAGCCAGCCCAAGAAACACAGATAGGTAGGGTCTCCCGAGAAGAGGGATTTCCTTGCTTTCCTTATAATTAAAACTGGTCCGGTAAGATGCAACAGGAAACAACTTCATTACATCAGCTAGAGTGAAAAATAAAATAAATAATAATAAAGAGAGCGAATGAGGCAAAGAAAGCCTCAGAGCCCAGACTTGGAGTCTGAGCCCTCTCTAATGGTATAGTTCAAGCAGTGCCCTCCTTCTGGACACCACACAATATATATCTAAGGGCAGAGAGAAAGAGCCAATAAAACACTGTACAGAAGTGGGCTAAAGTGGCATCACTTCTGCACGCAATTTTATACCAGCAGTAAAACCAGGAGAACATAGAGGGGATATTGTCCCAAAATAACAGCATGGCTCTCATTCCCTGAGAGAGATGCTTCAACTGGGGGTGGTGGGAAGGTCTCTCTCTCATAAATCTTCCTAGGCCTGCATCTATTTGACTCCACTTCCACTGAAGTCTGCCATCATCACTTAACAGGATCAGTTCCAATAGGAAAACTCAGTGCATGAGATGCAAGGTCCCACTATTAAGTGGTTAGAGGAACTCAGGAATCCATGTTCCTCTTCTTTGCATATTCATATTTTACTGTTGCTGCTATGTGAACATTTTAATTTTGTTTGTACATTTCTTTCCTTGTGATGAAGCCCTCCTCCTCATTTGTTCCAGTGCGCTCTTTGTGCATTTTCTTTGACTGCTGTCATATCTTCAGTGCTAATATTGACATTTGGCTTTTGAATGTGGGAATTTCTCTCTCTCCTTCCGGGAGACGATCATCCTTGTTGGATTCTTTGTAAACAGTGAACTCTAGAAGGGTAGGCAGTTTGGACTGGATGAACAGCCAAAAGTTCATAAAGCTGTAAATCTGGGCTGGAAATCTTGCTAGATCAAGCCCTTATATGAAATTTCTGGTCCAACCTGCTTTCACCCAAGCTGCAAATACCATGATAATAGCCTACTGCAGCAGCAGGCAGGAAGGGCAAAGGTAAATATAAATAACGTGTTAAAGTCAATGTTCTACAATCCCTTTTCAAGCAGGTATCTCTTGAAGTGAGTTTATCAGTGTCTCCCTTACCTAGTAACTCAGTGATGTGCTGATGGCATCTCTTTTTGACAAAAAGACATAATAGGACACATCTTCAAAACTTGGCCTCTATTTGTGCATGTTCAATTGGGCATGTTATTGCATATATATATATATATATATATATATATATATATATATATATACACGCATACACACACACACTATTGACAGAGGTTATACACATAGTGTTCATTTGCACATACAAGATGAGAATTAAATCAATTGCAAATCAGGCACTTGTGGGATTTGTACGAGAGTACACTTTTGGGTATAAATGATTTGTTTATGCAACTGTGAGCAAACAACTAGAAAATCTGGCCCCAGGAATTACAATGTACATTTTTAAAGCACTGCGGGCCCAGCCACCCACTTGGCAAAATCTGCAACCGTATATTTGAATTCGCAAAAAGAGATGATGCATTGAGGTTGAATTTGTGTGGACTCAGAGCGCTAGGTGTACCTTTCGCATAGCTCTAAATGGAGAAAGAGGGAGAAAAACGATAGTACTAGCAGCCCTTAGCATTGTAGCGGAGCATAGCAGAAGCTAAGAGACCAGGTGAATTTGTAGATGACTTGTTGGAAACCTAAAAATTCTTTCCATTAGCCCAGCCTTAGGGCTGATGTAATGACTTATTTACTCACGTACAGAGGAGGTGGTGGGGCAGGAGCAACTCCTCCCAGTCAGTCTCTTATTCACTTGGAGTGGAGCTGAGGATCTGAACCACACTCGATTGTGAGTTTGTAGAGTGGTGCTTTTTTGTATTTTGTTTTTCTTCCCTCCCTGTTCTTTCTTATCTTAATCCAAGATTCAGACAGGAAAGCAGCAGCAGCAGCAGCAGGCCCATTTTCCACTGAGGCCATGGTGCTTTGGGAACCACCTCAACTGGCTTCTGAAATCATATTTCCAGGATCTGGGAGAGGTTCCCAAAAAACTGCTGCGGCCCACCCACATCCAAACAGCAAAGACTCTCTTGAGCAGCTATAGCCAGCCCCAGCGAGCCTACTGCAGGACAGATGTGGGTGGGCCTCTGAGTTTTGGACACTTATAAAAGATGGAAACGCAACTTCAAAGGAAACTAGCCGAAGCACTTCAGAAATCAATTGAGCCTGGTAGAAATGATGGTTAGTGGCTTCTTGTGCTCTCTCTCATTTCTTTTTAAAGCTATTGATCTTGGACACTGAAAGGAGCTATTTCAGCCTCTACCGTGGCCACAGATGGTCGTAAGGGTCCTGAGAGCCAGGAGGCAGCCACAAGAACGCTCTTGGTAACAGAACTCAGGAGCTGCTCCCAAGTAGCACCCCACTGTCATAAGAATACCAGTTAAAGGGATGTATAAAATATAACACCACTTTACACTCATACATTTCCTTTTATCCACATTTCTCAAAGCACTTTACAAACATTAATTTTCCTTTCTATAAGGCAAATAAGTATTATTGTCCCTCTTCCTTGGGGGAACTGAGGCAGACAGCAGCTAAGTGATTTTCCCAAGATCATGCAGAAGTCCTAAATCCCTAATCTGTACACAGACATGGAGGGGAGAGAAATTGGAGAAAGGGAGGGAAATCAGGTCACTGAGAGAACAAAAATGTTCACCCCAGTAAACTGTTTGCTGAGGGCCGTAGTAGAATGTTTCTCTTGCCAATTTTGTGAAAACTGAAGTTCCCATGTGGCAAATAATTGTTTCACTAGTTCTAATGTGTAGTAAAGCCCAAATAACAATTGCTAATTGCCCATAATTCTGTTCTTGGAAAGGGCCAGTCTTTGTTCTGGGAAATATCAAATGTCCATAGTCTTTCCTCATCTCCAGTCAAAACGTAATTTTAGGAAATAGCCAATATTTCCCCATACCTATAACCATAACAGAATATATTCTGTTGCTACTACATCAAAATCCATCCAACAAAGCTGGCATTGTACCCTGTGGATCCTTTAAATTGAGTACACAGGGCAGACTCTATTCACCAGGAAGTGATGTTGGTGGCTCAGCCAGGAGATCTCTTCCCTCTGAGTCAGGCCTGAACTAATGCCTCAGCCTGGTCATAGTAGTGCTGGCACAGTAGTGCTGCTTAGGGTGCTGGCCTTCATGCCAGGTGTAAAACCAAGGTTTTGGAAATCCATGGCCTTCAAGTACCTCATGGCACTATTAGCAAGAAGAGTAAAAGCACTAACCCTGTGTACTGGCCAAATTCCAATTTGGGAAATTACATTTGTCAACCTAAAATTCTCCTTGAACTTCAGTTCTCAGGTTCCTGTGCTAAAGTGTTATGTAGTGGTGAGGTGTCTGTATTTCTGTGGTGGACAGTGATACTGGTGTTTGTAAAATGCTTTAGGATCTTTTTAGGTTTGAAGCAGAAATGAACCCAGCACAGAACACAAGAACTGATCCCTCTAAATTTTAGATTCAGATCCAACTCCAGGTCCAAAATATGTGACCCAGACCTTCCTGTAATGTCCTAATGATTCCAAGCCACAGTGATTCGAAATTCAGATACTCAGTTAGATGTACCAGATTTCTTCAACACATAACCTCGCACCTCTTCCCCTGAGCACTGTATTATCTTCAGGTCGTCAAAATGTTTCATACAAATTTTCTGTTTTAAAAGGTTTTTTCTTTGTTTTAAAAATTAAACATTTTTGGGAAAAAAATGTTGACAGCTGTTCCATTTAAATTTTCCATGAAATATTTTGATTTTTTTTTCAAAATCATTCACCTTTTTCCTTTCTCAAAAACTTGGCTTTAATCATAAAAATGTGTTTTTTCAGTAAATACATTTTTTTGAAAATGGTTATGACAATGATTTTGGTTTTAAAAAGTTCAATAATATCTATACAAACTTTTATTTAAGACAATCACTAAATCATGTGAAATAGTAAATAGGTCCATTTCAAAGTCTGAGACTGTTATTGTTATCTTGTCCTGGGAATGTTAAACCAATATCCTTTTAGAAGGATGGTAAAAATCTCAAGATACTTTCAAACAAAATGAGTCATTTTTCAACCCAAAATAAGGGAGTTGCTGCTCTGATAACCTTCCCTCTCTATATGGGGTAGATGTCAATATCTAAAGCAGTGTGTGAACTCTCGATGACTTCCGTAATGTTAACACATTAGTTATAGCATAGTCACTGGCACTGCATTGTCAGTAACTAATTAGTTGTTTTGAACACTAGTGTGTGATCAAGTACATTGAGTATAAAAAAGTCCTATATCAAAAGAAGTTATTTTCTATTCATTCTTACAATTCTTCCTCTTTCATAAAAGACACACACACACACAGCCTCTTGTACCTTTGTCAGGATATGCTCTGCAAAAAAGAACAGCACTAATTCAATTAAAACACAGACAGTGGCATAAACATATAATAAATATAATCTTACTGCCATGTTTTCAGCAAGAGGGTTGGGCTTTTTACTCGTGGTTTATTTAGCCCCTGTTCTCCTGACCTCCTCCAGGGCTTGGGAAGACAAGGAAAGATCGATAGACTCAGAACACATTACTGGAAATATCTTTCAGCTACTTAGAGAGGAAAAAAAAGAAGGAACTACAGTTATCCTGTGGTATGGAAGCAATGTGGGGAAAATGTAGAATACCACATGCCAGGGGGCTGTGATCTAATGCACTCGCTGACTGTAGAGCGGATTTAGATTTTCCTTGCTTTGCATCCCAACGAGAGGTTAAAAGAAATTGTGGTATGGTAAATATAAAAAAGACCTAATGCCTACCTGCTAGACTGGAAAGGGATCAGGCTTTCAATTACTGTGAAAAATGTTCCTCCTCCTCAAAGTAAAATGAGTAAATTTGCGCTTTTTTAATGGCCCTCTAAAAATGTGATACTGTAGGTAAAAAACCACCATACTTCTTACCAAAGATTAAGGTTAGAGCACAGGATTCCAAAGACTTGTGTTCTATTGCTGGTACTGTCATTAAGTTTCTGTGACACCTTGGGCAAATGGCTTAACCTCAGGTTACTCATCTGTCACATGGGTATTATAATATACTCAGCTACATTAAAGGAGTGTGGTGAGACTTAAGTAATGAATGACTGTAGAGTGTTTTTGAGGCCTTCAGATGAAAGTGCTACAGCAGTTGTAATAAGTCTTCTTTGTCGTCAGTGAAGGGTAAGTACTCTAGATAAACATATCAGCTAAGTACCTTCTTTGGTGTTTACTGAATGCTATTCCTCTGATTCCACTCAGATTTGTAACACTGTTTTTCAGTATCAAAGACACATTTTTTATTAGAAAAACCACTACCTCTCTAATTAAACATCAACAAGTTGTCTGCATTTTTAAAGGATTGAGAAGAAAATCTCACAATCCCTCTGTGCTCATCAGTTTCACAAAATGGCTTTGACTTTACAGAAGTGACTGAAATTGCGTGAAATTTTACCTTGTGTAAAATTCTTCACTTTTGTCACCAAATGTTTTGGATGCAGTTTGTTTCTCTTCTGCTATTATCTCTTTACATGGTGGCTCCTTTCAGCTACTTAATAATCACATACCCCGATACATGAAGGGAAGGTCAAAAATTCCAAAGCATGTCTCCCTTTGTGCACCCACAAATCACAGATGTAAAATTTTCACCCTCAATTGTTTTACTTATTTAGATTTATCCACATCTGGTCCCAGAGTCTCGTTACTTCTCACCACTTAAAACCTGCAGTAACTGCTACAACATTTACAATCTTCAATACAAAATTTCATTTAGCCACTCATTCAGTGAACCAATCACCACACATAGTAGCAATAAGCTAAGCCTCCAGACTTCAGACACCAACAGTCCTCTCCATTAGCTATGACTTTTCCTTTGGTTCCATTTTGCTTGATTGACAAGTTTAGTATCCAAATGGACTGAGACTACAGGACTCCTGGTTAATTCACTCTTTACTGTATCCCATTTCAGAGTGTATGTGTATGCATCCCGCTTTTATTTACATGTCACCAATATAATTGATTACCTTGATTTTCTTGGGTTTTTTTAAATCACATTCATAGTGGTATCAACTTCGGAGTTTATTCTAGACTAGAGTTAACTAGGGCTCTAGTCCTGCAATCAGATCCTTTGCGTTAACTTTTGACTTGAAGTCAATGGGACACTGCAAGGAGGCAGCTGTCCACACCAGCTGATCCAATCACATGATCAAGGCCTAAGTATCCATCACTTTGTGATGTGGGACCAAATGGGTAACCACTCCTTGCCCTCTCAGTGAGGAAAGAGCACCAAGTGAGTAACCCTTTCTCCATTTATTTTCCTTGATCACTATAGCTCTTTCAGTTGAGTCGCTCTCCATTAGGGCTCAAGACGGTATTTAATTAGGAAGTAACCCTGGAGTGTGAACAGTGCCATGTCACCTGAACTCTGCCCTTATTACTCTCCCAAATCTCTGTAAAGGAGGATTACATGAGCAATATTATATACATTCATTCAAATGTCTGCTCGCCATCTTCATTTTTTTCTGCACTGGAATAAAACTTTAACACTGGATGCCCTGTTATTACTTTTATTTCCAGTTGGTGCACTCTGTTTAATAATGAATTGTCCCATTGCCCCATGTGAGCAAGCACTCAGAGCAGAGCAGAAGCCATGTGCCATCATGTAGGAATGAAAGACGGATACTGGATTCTCTTCCTCAACGTTCTAGCTTCATGTCTGAAGACTGCTAGGTGCTACAGGTATAAACCTACCAGATGCTGCAAAGATCTAGGTGTTCAACATACCAAAAATAAAGAAGCGAACAATGAAAGAGACCTTTAGTCTAAGGCCATGGCTTTTTGTAGGGGTGGCTGACAAGCTGGGCTATAGGGTACCATGTGCCTAGCAGCCTGGTGACCAGAGCCAGGGAAGGGATAACTGCAGGCAAGACCCAGTCTTTAGCGCCAAAGCCACTGGACCGAAAGCCTTCAGAGGGTTTGCGGTTCTCACCAGTGCTGGGATGAATTTTAACTCATTATTGATCGAGAATTTGTACATCAATTTTCATTAAATGAAAGATTTCTACCAGGCCTCCTTCTGTGTGGCAGTCAAATTAGACCACATAGAAATATATGGAGTCAACTTGGTTAGAGTGGGTCGAGGATTCTAAGCAGTTGGGGTCCAAATATTAATAGACTAACCATGAGGAATGGCTCCCTTAGAAGAGAGATCAGCCACCTATAGAGAGTGGTGTTTGCATGTCTCATCACTGCACTGAGCCATCCTCTTTTTCTGCCTTTTTAAGTGATTCCTGAAACTGCTGATTATGTGGGGAGAGAGGAGGTGGCACTTCTGGAGATGATCTGAAAACATAGTGTCATGGATGGTGTTACAGAAAGGATGAAGGTGAACTAATTGAATGCACATGGAAGTTTAATGCACTTTAACTTATCCACATTCACTTCATAATTCATCTTAATGTTCTGAGGTATCCCCATGTAGACAAGCCCTAGCAAAGCATGGGTTTTGTCCCCTTCTACAAGCAGTCCATGTAAGAAGTTTGAGTCTGCTACTGCTTCCAGCTAAGGGGCTTGGGGCCAGATTTCTAAATGTATTTTGGCGTCTAATGATGCAGATAGGCATCTAGTGGGAGTCCCATTGAAATCAATGGGAGTTAGTTGCCTACGTGCTTTTGAAGATCATACAGTGTGACTGTCTGCATCTTTAGGCACCAACATAACTTTACAGACCTGACCCTTAAAGTCCTTTGCCTCAAGCAGTCAGTCATCACACTGTTGGTCCTACACATCACAGATCCAAGTCCTTTGTGGGCCCAGTTACACTCAGATTCTGTTTAACCAAGGAACTGAAGTCAGTTTACAAAAAGTGTTTTATTCACACACAGATGATTCTTCACAGACTGGTGCTACTTCAGTAAGAGTATTTAGCACTTACATGAAGCTTTTCATGTTCTACAGGCTTTACAAACATGAATTCATTAATCCTCATCCTGTGAGGTAAGCACAATCGTACCCTGGCTTTATGAGTAAGGAATTTAGGGCTAACAGGTTAAGTGATTTATCTAAATTCACTGAGGGAGTCAGTGTCAGAGCTGAAAATGGAACTCAGATGTGTCTGATTTCTACATATTTAATTCACTTCATCACACCTCTCCAAAAACATAAACCAAGAGCCGAAATATTCTGATCGAGCAGGCCCCATATAAACCACATGAGTGTTTCTAAGACATATTCTTTTTCTCAAGTCGTCAGTAACCTTGTTTCCCAACACAATTCATACTACAGTATAAATTATTTTACAGCCCAGCCCCAATTGTCAAAGTGGCCTCAAATCAGTGTTGTGTAAAACATTCATCTCTCACCTCAAAATTACGCAAAATCAGCCTGGGTTTGAACTCAGCCTGCATCTATGGGCCAGCAGTGGCTCGTACAAGCTTTTCTGGTCTCTGAACTGCTGTGCAAAGGTTTTTGCACTACCAGGATATCTGTGAATATTTATAAGCTTTTGTTCACTGGTGAGTTATATGCTTAAGCTGCTTTTGCCAGAAACCACCCCCCAGCACAGATATAGCCACAATGTTTTCCACTATCCCCACTTGTTCCATCTCCAGTGAAAGACTGAATGTCATGCTACATCCATCAAACTGAAACTTACTCTATGATTTAACTATGGGGCATTTAAACATAGGACAACAACAGTAATTCAAACCTGAATCTTTTCAAACGTTCAAATGCTGTGAACTCAAAGTCCTCTGCTTGGGGGAAAAAATATGAACCTATTTCAAATTGAATTTGGTAAGGTTCTGTAATGTTTTATGGGATTAGGATAGAAAAAAAGGGATCCCTCCACATTCCTAACCAGGACTATGGAAAACCAAAAGAAGGGAACATCCCAGGAAAATGCATACTATGATTTCCACTGAGCCCAGAGCACAATTTGGGGTGATGAGTCATTGCTGTGTGAAAACTCATGCAGTGTAGACACAATCATTACACCACCATATGGGAGGTGAAATAGTAAAGCAAGGGTCAGTCTATGAAACCCCAATGAAGACGTCTCTCTCTCTCGCCACGGTTTTAAAAGTACCTGCATGTAATGATGGGTGATCCTCAAAAAGTGTTGATATTTGGGTCTGATCTCTCATGAGGACAGTTTTTTTTCCAGGAGATTTCCAGTAATTCCCGCTTCCGGTCATAATAAAAATACCACAAGGACTGTTTGTTTCGTAGTATTTTGATACTTCTGCATAGAGTTGCATCCAGAACCTGAAAGTGTACAGGAGCATTAAAAGGCAAAATATAAAAGTCAGATAAATGATCTTTATTTCAAAGTTTCTATTTGATTGTAAGTATTTGTTTTGAGATAGGAAACTTATTTTCAAACCAGTTCACCCATCCCGATCTGTGTGGTATTTGGAACATTAGAGGGGTGAGGGGAAGGTTTCCACAAGACCTTTCTATAAAAACAAAAATATTTTGCTTTTCTAACAATTTTCCAGCGAAAGTATTGAATTTTAATAGAAAACCCAAAAAGATTTTGGTGTTTGGTTAAAAAGGTTTTGGTTTCTTGAGTTTTCAATTAAAAGTTTACATTTTCTGCTGAAAGCAGACACTTTTTGTGAAAAAGTTAGTCAAAAACACAATCTCCATTCAAAGCAGTTTATATGGGAAATTTTTCAACCAACTTGTTTATGCTTCTTTAAATTACCGTATTATTCAGTTTTTGGTGTTCTGATCGCTCAGCATTCATAAAATTGCAATACAGGTTGACATATTATATGGGATACTCTGGTCCTACAGAGCCATCTCAATGAGTCCATGGAGTTGCTGTGCGATGTGTCAGGATGACAACTGTGCAAATAACTGATTTTATTTATTTATTTATTTTGGTTCAGTGGCAGAACCAAAACAATCAGAAAAACTTTCATTTCCGATTGATGTGAAATTTCAGGTAGAACAAAAAGTTTTGTTTCAGCTGAAATTAAATATTCCTTTTTGTTTGTTTGTTCTGTTTTGTATTGTGTCCATAAAATTGAAAGCCATTTTGAATTAAAAAAAATTGAAAGGTTTCATTTAAAAAATGTCAAGACAACACATTTTGATTTTTTGGATTTTTTTTGTTTTTGTTATTTTTGTTATTTAAACTAAAACAATTTGGTGAATTCAATATGAATTGGCTACGTTTTGGTTGACCCAAAACCACATTTTTTACTGAAAAAGAGTTTTGGCTGAAAATGTTTTGCTCAGGTCTGGTCTCAATGCTGTGTGTTATATTGTTAGGTAACTCAGAGTACAATAGGGTTACATTATAATGACCTTTCATGCTTATCTTGTTGTATGTAACAAGTTAACTGAGATTACCAGAATTCCCTATTTTCTTGGCTGATTTCAAAGACTGATGGGATCCTTTTGTCACTGAACATTTTGACAAGAATTCAGATCAAAACAAGAACCAAATAATTGTATCCAGGATACTGACTCACAGATTAAATGAACACGTGGTCACGTGATTCCAATGAACCATAATACTTTCAAGATCACACAAAACAGACCACATCCAACATTCCCTCTGGGCAGCTGTGAACACAGGATCATGCACTTTCCAGAAGAGTAACAGAGCAACCTCTTCCAGGTTGGATACCCAAGCACAGAGTGGCAGAACTACAGCAATTGACTCCCCTCCCTGCCCTCATCTCCTCAGCAGTTCTGAGTGCCACCAGCCCTTGGACGATAAGGTTTCAGTGTGACCTCTGTTCTTAGTTTTCCAAAGCACAAATCCACCAAGACACCAGGGGACCTATCATCCCAGGCATTGAGCACATAGAACTCCCCTTTGAAGTCACAGGCCCCAGGGAAGCTGTTTTTGCTTTCAAAGTGGCAAAATCTTTCAAATAAATCTGGTTCTGGTGTCACACAATATCAAGAACCTGTCCAGTTTTGAATTCAGAAAGCTTCGCTCTCACTAAATAACAGAAGTGGAGATAGGGGAGAGAGAGAGAGACATTTTTTCTTGGAAGCATGTAAAAATGGTGGTTGACCATTTTCTTTCTAATGAAATGTTTGCCTGATTTGGTCCTGGCAAAGCTGTGCACATGTGGCAGCCACATCAAAAGCATGGGCATTGGCAGAAGGATCAACATGGCCTGAAGTGGTTTCCTTTGTTGGCATGTGCCAAGCATGTGTCTGATCTCTGACTCTGACACTTGGGCCTGTTGTACAGGGCACCTATTGGAGAATAGTATTGTTTAGATTGGTAGTTTTATTTATATTTACCCAAAGTTGATGGCATGGACCTAGACTTCTAAGAACAAAAGGAGCACTCTCTTCCTTCTCCTTTAATTCAACATTTATCTTGTCCTATCTTGCCATTGCTTCCCATAGCACCTCTTGAAAAGGGAGACTGGGATGGCTACATATGCTGGAGTGCTCAGAGTTCACTGACCACATCCTAGGTGAATGCAGCCCTTGCTGCATGTCTTCAGTAGAGCTCTGCTTTTCAGACTAGCACAGAATTTGGCTTATTCCCAGCCCAAGTTGTGCCAGCTGGATGAGAAATTCCCGTCAGTGCAACAATTGTGAAACCTCTAAAATTCAGTGATGAACTAACCCAGACAGGTCTAAAAATAAGCAGTGGACCAAATTTATCCCAGGTGTAACTCCATGGCGCAATGAATTTCTAGTACATCTAGGATAAATTTGGTCTATTAAATTTGGTTCCACATAGGAGGTCCAATTTGGTATTGGGTAGTGACCCCTCATCCCCTCCCCCCTGCTGCCACAGTGTAAGGACTGGCAATCATATACACCTAGGCCAACAGGGCATCCATTTGACGTTCACTGCAGGTGAGTACAGGCAGCAAAATTCAGTCTATGTAAAGGAGAAACTACTAATTCCTCTTGGCTAGTGTTTTAGGGACAAGGGTATTGCAGTGATGGTTAAAGAAGGTCCTGACTTATGCTTGGTTTAAATAAACACTGTCCCTTGTAAGTTAATCAAGATGTTGGGGTGGGGGAGCCCAAATGCAGAGGTAAAATGGAAGAAGTTCTCATGGTCCCTCCATTTCCCCCAAAGAGTCCCAGCAGGATTTGGAAAAGGTCTGATGATGCTCCTTCTTTTTAAGCAGTGAATGGACAAGCTTGGGTATTGATATCTAACCACTATGACATAAAAGCCATGCCTGCCAAAGAGGAGATACATTTTTTAAAAAGTAGAAAATCTTCAAGCTCTTATCCTGTGAAATCTTACCCAGAGACAGGAAAGTAAGATGCAGTGGAAGTGGTGTGGTATTTTTGAGTATTTATAAATGTGCTAGGCACATAACAGAAAACTATTAAAGTCATAAGCTTACAAATCTATATTCAACGTGCAACAACAGGTGAGGTCATTAAACAGAGAAAAATGGGATGGGGAGATGCAGGATGAGTGTGACAGTGACAGGGCAATGAGGCAATATTAGACTCTTCTTCTCAGAGGCAAGATGTCAGGAAATCAGTTTTGGGGAGGGATTTGAAGGAGGTGAAGGTGGTGGCTTGATAAACTGGTTGGTGGAAGATTTCAAAGCAGATGAGTAAGAATGGAAGAAAGTATGGATATTCCTCAGGGAATAAGATGGAGGAGCTACTGTAGTGGAGAAGGGAGAAGGTGGGAGACCCGGGGAGAGAAGTAGGCAGGTGCTATATGATTATAGTCTCAAAGGCAAGGGCTAGAAGTTTAAATTGCTGTGCATGCAACAGAGAGCCAGTGAAATGATTCAAAGACAGGGCACCATGTCAAAGCAACAGGTGAGAAAGAGGATTATGGCAGCAGCATTTTGGATGGGCTGGCGGGCGGGCATGAGAAGTTAGTATTTTTTTTAAAAAAACACCATAGAGGAAGATATTGTCCTTTCCAGCTTATCTGTGTCCCATTCCACATCAGGGACCAGCAGAGTGGCAGAGAGAGAAGACTGATTGGTAAAGTCTGGGGACAGCTCTTGAAGGAGTGAATGGGAAGATCACAGCATAGAAACAGGATAAGATAGAGGCCTCTCTGCAGGAAAGCTTGTTTTGCAAACACACCAAAGTCAGGTAACTTGCCAAAAGAAACACTGGTTACCAAAGATTGGATTCACATGACTTAAGTACAGCAAGGAGCAAGGCACAGGGACAGACAGTGTCCTCTAAAGGTTTAAGTTATGAATGGCTCTTACTAGAATGGAAGTCCAAATTTCCTGCAGGGATTTGATGGAAGAAAAAGAATCAGTTGGCAATTCCTAATAGCACATATAGATCATTGGGTTAGAGACATCGATTTTTTTTGTATGTATAAACTAGTTAAATGTATACATTTTACCCTGAAGAGTTAAAGACGAGGCTGTGATCTGAAGTAACCGCATATACATTCTGCTTTGTAGCAATGGCATGTCAATACAAGAGACTGAAAAACAGTAGTTTATAGTAATCTGCACTTAAAGTTGTGGTTTTCTGTTCCACAGCAGTTAGACCTGATTCAGACAAATACATTCACAAAACAAACAGCGAAATGCATAAAATAGCAGCAGCAGAGAGGTTAACACACTCCAAATTTATGGTACACATCACCACTACAAGTCAAAAACAACAAGCAGCTAGCATTGCATTTTGGCTGCACTTTTGAGGAGTAAGGTTTTATGAAATTGACTCCAATTGGCTGTGGCACTAATCTAGAAAATGATATTTTCAAAATAGAATCCACCCTTGGTGGAAAAGGAGATAGAAGGTCATAATCCTCCCAGAGGAACTGTAAACAAGACGAGATAAGGGCAGTGAATCTGCTGAAAGTGTGCTCTTCTGCTCAGGACAACAGAATGTTCGTTCTATTTGTCCCCATCCCACATTTGTATCCTCCAAGGACACAGTCATATGCTGCTGACTCACAGGATGCTGGTGCTTATGAAAAACAAGAAAGGAGGTTTTTCTCTTAATCTTGCTCTTGATTGCTCCTCCGATTTAATTCTTTGTAATTGCACACAGAAACTGCAGATTAGTTACTGCAAATATATTGAAAGCAAGACCAATTCTTGTATACACCAGGGGCCTGAGTAACTCTCATTGAACTCAATGGAGTTACTATTATCCTTTGGCCTGAGACTAGAGCCCTCTATATGCACCTGTAAGAGGCAGAGCCACCAGTCCTGGAGTCTGTATGAAACTCCAGTCTAGCTCAGGATTTGAAATTTGAAAATGGCCCCTCTGCCTTTATAATGGAGCTTGAAAAAAACTCAGAGCAAAACACGCCAAACTATGGAGTATTTGGCATCAGGATCAGGTGTTACTCTGTAGTATGTGTTTTCACTTAATAGCTCTCAGATTAAAATGCCCAAAGCTGTTTAATACTGGGACTGTATCAGCTCCAGGGAAGGAGATGGGATCCAAAGCAGAATTTGAAACAAGGGGAGCAGGGCACTCCAGAATTTGTGTTAAATGTGTTAAATTGTGTTCAATAAAGGGATTCCCTAAAAATGGCACTGTGGTACTGCCCATACCCCTTTTCTTTTGTATCTTCCAAGTCCTAGGTGATCCATTTTTTCACTAAAACCAGGATTTTACTGCTGACCATTCTGCAAAGCCTATACAGGCTTTGAAAAGCGAGTTTGATACTTTTTTTGCTCTACACAACATCAGCAACAGAATGGAGGTGTGTATTCCAATTGCAAGGAGATGCAGACAACGGCATGGAGCTGAAAATAACTGTTTGATTTTCAGGTTCCAGGCATAGTTTATCACACTAGCATTTTAGGTTATTTTGTTTTGACATGTAAATCGAGGAAATTGACTAAGGAAGCCATTGATGGGGAAATGGACATCATTCACTTACCTGCCATAACTGCAATGTAATCTTAAAAAGTTGTCTTAGATCAGAGGTAGTTATAGCGATGGAGTTGCAGATAATTAAGAACTGACTCACTCTGGCAAACAGTTCAACACTAAAGTAATTAAAGTAACAGGAATATTTGGAAAGCAAAAGTATGGGCAACTCCATCACTGCATTGGAAACTATGGATTTTTTTAATGGGTTTAGAAGTCAAAATGTATAAATATTTTCCTTGAATACATAGGGACTGTCCCTACTAACCTGGGATATTTTGGTCTCTATCTATCTGAGGCACTTACATGGCTCCCACAAATATAGTGCTATTTCAGTGTATTTATCATCCCAACATCCCTTCCCTGTGAGGCAGGGAAGTGCTAGTATCCCCATTTTATTGATGGGGAACTGAGGCACAGAGAGACTAAGGATACATCTACACTGGAGCTGGGGGTGTTATTGCCAGCTCGGGTAGATGTACGGGTGGTAGCTTTAATTGAGCTAGCACACTAGAAATAGAAGTGTAGCTGTGGCCATCACTACCTTTGGGTTTCCTTATCATTATGCACAATGCAGCTTACATTTCCAGCAGGGTGAATGACTGTTCATTGCAGGAAATATCCAGCAACTCACACCAGGGGAAGCCAGAAGTCATGCTGCTGACAGATCCAAGGAACACCTCGAAGAAGTCTAAAATGGTGATTACCTTAAGCCTAGAGTTTCCCTGTTCCTTCTCAAGATATCCCAGTATGAGTGACCTCTCTGTCTGCACCCTTCAAACAGGGACTCCAGGAAATGTTCCACAAGAAAACAGCTGCAACCAAATTTGCAGTTCCTCTCAGTCCTTACTACCACTTGGGTTTAAAACCAGAGTAATTGGGTAATTAAATTATGTTTTTGCTTTAAATTAAGGAGACAAAGCTGGCCAACCCTCCATTTTATTTTATTTTATATTTTTTCCCTTTTTTGTATCTATCTGGGGGCTTGATTCCACAGGAATTCAAGGTCTCATCACTTCTCAAGATTACACCAGGCAGTGTTGTTTCAGCCATATTGGTCCCAGGATATTAGAGAGACAAGGTGGGTGAGATAATATCATTTATTGGACAAGCTTTCGAGTTTACACAGAAAAGCTCGAAAGCTTCTCTCTCTCACCAACAGAAGTTGGTCCGATAAAAGATATTACCTCACCCACCATGTGTCTGTAAAGTTCATGTCATTCTGCTTTATAAACAGATGCTTCGGTGGCTCATTATTTTTCTTTAAAAACTGCCATCACTTCAGTAATCACAAAGAACCCTACAATAACAGAGTGTACAGCCCACCATACTTCCTATTTTCTGTGATAGTACCATTTTAAGTTTGGAAGTGGCTATAACAGCTAGAGGGAAACAAGGAGAAATTCTTCTTGATTTTAAAATGACATCTCTGTGTCCAGGGCAGGGCTGTTATGTTTGTTCAGCACAAGAACCAGACACCCTTCCTTGGGGAGTATTCAGATGTAAATTTGAAATCCTGACTGTTTGTATTCAGTATTTTTATAAGACGGGGAATTAGCATTATTGCTCAAGCCAAATTCCAGTTTTGATCATTAAATGCTGCTTGCCTAGAATTCCCCCACCAGTTTGTTACATCAGATATGCTGTTTCACTTCCTGTCTTGGAATGCTGCATAACACTTCTGCGTGCTTTTAAACAGCAGCTGCTGTGTTCCACCCTGGGGTTAGCTGCATTTCGGTGAAGAGAGAGAGAGAGTGTGTGTGTGTGTGTGAGAGAGAGAGAGAGAGAGAGAGAATAACCCAGACGTTCAGGGTGACTTATTATGCCAGCATAGAGTTTTAAATTAAGCACAGCAGGAGACACAGGGACATCTAACAACTTCATCTGGGTTACTAAAATACAAGTAAATAGCTTGAGGCTGTTTCTAATAGAGAGAAGAGGACAAAACACCATACCTGTCACCTGTTACATGGACTTATTAAACACAGAACTGCTCTAATCTAGCATAATGGTCTATAAACAAAGCTATTTATTCATATTGTTTTGTTAGCCTGTGCACCTCTTAAGCTCTATTTTGAGGACTAAAGTGATTTATAGGCCTTGTGTTCATCCTCTGCACTGGGGTGAATTCAATCTACAATAATTACAGGAAAAAATTAACCCTAAAATACAAAACACATGTACTCCCTTCTCCACTCCTTTAAGCATCTGGTAAAGCAAAATGGGTTTCTCACACATGCCAATCTGCTCTAGACTGCATAATCTCCCAATAATGCTCATCCTTCTCTCTGACCTGCTGTAACCCAGAGTTCATACAAATAACAAACTCACCTACCGTCTGCATCTAGCCTTAGACACCTCTTCTCCAGGAATAGGTAGATCCAGAAAGGCTGTGGGTGGGCCCCTGCCTCCAATACTACCTTAGTACTTTCCTGTATAAACAGCGTTTCCACACATAGTTGCACCTAAAGGAAGATTCCTGTGTGCTTCTACATCATGAAAAATTCCTAACTGGCTAAAACAAAAACTTAGTATCTAATGTGAAGCAACAGGTTTCTTTCCTTCCCACAAGCAAGCAAAGGTGAGTTTTCTAGCTTATAGTGGTGAGTATGATTCCCACAACTCAGCAATACTTCAGCTACAGTAGTCTCGTCTACACTGATGTTACTCTTGAAATCAATTGACTTATTCCAAACCTATGCAAGTGTAGCTAAACAGAATGTAGCCTGAGATAACTGGGGTAGAAAGTCACCTCATCACGCATCCCTTGTGATGGACAAGTGGTCAGAATTTTAGCCGTTCCCCTGCATGAAAAAGGCCTGTTTATATGTGTGCTTATTTCTCTAACAATTAAAAAAGACTTGATCCTGCAACAATTACACATGTGATTAACCTTTATATGTACACAAGTAGCCTCCTTGACTTTAATGGGACTACTAGCATGAGTATAGATTACTCATGTGAGTAAAAGATGTAGGATTAGGCTTTATGGGATAGACTCTCAGCCGACATAAATTGCTATAGCTTTACTGAAATCAAAGGAGTTATACCAACTTACACAGGTGAGATTTTGCATTAGCATGTGTAGTGTTTTCCAAAGCTACATGTTGCTGTTAAGACTTGTATTATTCATTTGCAACAAAAAGTAAATTAAAAGGTTCTTTTTTATAGATGTATGTGATTTAAAATAATGATTTGCATACATGACTTTACACATTCATCGGTTGTATTATGGCAAATCATGTGTAAATCATCAGTCTACATATGCAGCATAAAATTTATTTGCCAATCAGTGTTGGGCTTCGTTAGAAGAATTAAGTCAAATGTAGTCCAAAGTTTAGTCTTTGCATAAACAAACTTCTATAAAATTTGGGACCAAGCGAAACACAGTCTTGTTTTTTTACAAGAAATCAAAAGTGCTCAGTATTTCTTTAAATAAAAATCAATATACCCTTACAGTGTTTGAAACACACACTGCAGCATTGTGGTAATACAGGACAGTTGGAGAGTAAAATGTATTGGGCAACTAGGTTTTCATCACCCAAGCTGAGGGGGAAAAAAGAAAATAAGAAAGGTTGAAAAGTGTGAATGAAAATATGAAAGGGTTTAAAATGGAGAGTGGGAATACTACAGGCTGGCAGTCAAATCAAATTGGCATGGGTTAAATGACTAAAAAGCAAAGGATGATAAAAGTAAATGGGCAAGTTAGGCAGAACATGGTGGGAAGCATTTTTATAATATAGAAAAAATGGAATGGAAAATCATATTTTGTTGCGTGTGGCTGTGTGTATGCAGTCACACTTTCAAAAGTGGTCCCTGATAACTGCAGTCACCTAAACTACTGGCCATTCTTGAAAATTATGGCCTTAGAGTTTAAGTTCTTCAGGGCACAGCCCTGCCTTCTTGACTATTTATAAATCACTGGTATATCTTAGGGCACATTATAAAATAAATGCAAGTAGCATAAACACTAATCCTATCTAAGGGCCAGATTTTGCAGAGGGATCCATAGGCACATAGCTCTGCCTCTGTGCTGAGCCCCATTGATCCCTGTCGATGCAGCCAGCTGTTTCCATGGAGCTATCTGCAGGATCTAGTTCCACCGAGTTATTTGTAACAGTTCTTAAAACATGATCTTTAACCCGACAGTGTTTTCCTAAGCACCTAAATGTTCAGGGGAAATGACTGGCCCTGTTAGAAAACAGCATGCGTTTTGCCCATGTACAGTGTTGCAAAGTCTTGAGATTTTATTACAAGTCTGATGATAGTTGGTGTTTTTTCTTACATCTCCAACTCCTGGAGTCATGTGCTTACAGGAGAATCTCAGCTTTAATTTTTTTAAAAGTATCTGGCCCTCAAGGCTGTGGAGTAAAGCTTGGAAATATGGCCCAAGTGCATCCTAAAGCTCAGAAGGCAAATAAAAAGAACTCAAATGCGGTATTTAAAACAATCTTTTTTTGACAATCTTGGCATAAGGGGCTGGGGGCCTTGACTCATGATTTCTGAACATTTGAGTGTACAGAACACTACAAGTGTGATTTACCCTCAACAAATCTGGTTCAAACCCCAAACGCATTGCAAATAGCAGCCTCAAACTGTTAAGAGAATCACAGAAAAAGCACAGTAGATGGCCAAGAGAATCCAGGGCCAGTTTGTGTGTCCAAATGACAACCCAGTTACAGGCCCCTACTAGGTATGTAAGCAGAGGCAGAACTCTACCTGCAGCTGAATTCAAACATGTTCATGGTTTGTATTTAACTTTGTGGTCAGCTCTAGTTAAAACTCAATGGTTGTCCCTCAGCATGTGGCTACAGCTTAAGTGATTTTGCAGCTTTATTATGTACAATGCCATTCCTGAAGCTTTGGCACAGAAGGAGATAAACAATCCACTACTCAGCACCCTCTCTTCTCGTCTTCCTCAGGATTTTTTAATACAGACAAACCTAGCTCTGTTGCCAGGAAGGCAAAGAAAAGGTCAACAAACTCCTTTGCTGAAAGTTAGTTTGTCAAATCCCCTTCTCGGCAGCATGACTTTACATGTTAATGTGAGTGTTTTGCCTCTGTGTCAATAGCCCCTATTGTGTGCATTTGTAACACAAGATTTATGGTAAAGCTTGCAACATTTTTCAGGCATAATGAGCGTTTATTCACCATTCCAGGTCTATAAGCAGAGGCCTGACAAGTAATTATTGACACATTGTGTAGAAATAAAAGCGGTGGGCGAGCTGCTGTTTCAAATGGCAGCGTGGGTAGGGGAGGAGGTGGGGCCGTGTCAAAAGAGTGACAGCCTTGGTGCCCAACATTGTCAAAGCCGATGTTGACTTGCACTGTTCTGCGTGTCTGACTGTATTTGTGCTCCCTGTCACTTGGGTGTGACGTGCCAAAACATGAGGGGCGCTCCTTTTCTTATGCTAATGCTGTGTAATGACAGCTTTCTGATCCCCGGGGCTGTGTTAGTGCTCAACAAGTCAAGGTGTGTGACAGGCGGTAGACCCCTTTGGCAGTGTGTTCTCGGTACCGCACTAACCAAATACTGTGTTTCTTCCAGGTCTAATGTGGCCCTCAAGAATAAAAGTAGACTATTAGTAATACTGAGTATATATCTGAGGATAGTGACTCTACATATACCTGTGTGTATAGTCCCTCAATCTAAATTCCAGGGTACCCTATGTTAAATAACCTACTCTAATCATTTATTTTGCTTCTCACAGCCACATATCACTATTAAGGTGACCATACGGAAGAGAAGAACGCTGAAATGCAATAGCAATAGTCATTTTTAGCAGCTTCTTTCTTCTGGGTTCAAATCGAGCTTAGGTTGCACAAGGAAAAATGATTTTGTAGTTGCAATCTAACCCTGAGTGGACATTTGTGCATAACTGATAAAATGTGCTCAGGAGAAACCCAATCACAGAATAGCATGAAATATCACCGGTGAGGACGAAGGTGCATTGGCAGAGCTATGTGAAGGAAGCTTGCTCAACAGCTGCTTGTATTATGCTTGGCTCTAGTCGGTCCTATCAGACAAAGTTACATGAGCACCAAGTTCATCCAGAAAGCAAACCAACTGTATTTCGTGCTTCATACATGAATGAAAGCTGGATAACAGAGGACACAGTTCAGACAGTTCCAGTAGTGATGGGTCAGCCTCATGAGGCTTTGAGTTCAGATTTGATTTGGAGAAGCACATGGGTTTGGGTATTTATGGGACACTTATCCAAATGATCCAAAACTCAAGCATCAGCAAAACTGAGCTAGGAATCCTGCCAGACTTTTTCACAAGATTTGTAGTACTTCCTTGCTTCTTGTTCCCAGGCATAACCAGGAAGTGAGCTGAGTGAAAATGGAAAATATTTTTTTAGAGAACTTATGATTCTTGTTTTGAGGGTCAAACAAGTTCATAGTTGAAATTTTGTGTCTACGTTCATGTCTGGTTTTCTCTTATCTGTGCTTTATCAGCAGTTAGGTGATAGATTAGATTATTATCTGGACCATTTTGCACATTCTCTATGCTGAGAAAGAGAAATCAAAGGTAAAGAAAAAGTTACTAAATTCTAAAATTCAGGCCAATCGGTAAGAAAGCTCAGATTCTGGTGCTTCCTGAGGCCCATTTAAGATTGGTGCTCCATTGTTCGAGGCACCCTACATACACAGGAAGACGAGATCCCTGATCCAAAGAGCTTGAGCCCATATTTTTAAAGGCATTTATGTATTGCTCCACACAACTTTGCAATACCTAACTGATTTAGGATCCAAAATCTAATTTTCAAATTTTCAATCTCTTAGCACAAATGATTTACTAGTTTTCTTCTGATTTATTTAAGAGGATTCCAAGATGCCCCTGGGTTTCTCTGCTTTTATATACACAATTTCATTGATCCCTTTCAACAAAAGGAAAAGATTGAAGCGATCAAACTAAAGAGGGAGGAAGAGTTCACTCTACAGCTACAGATGCATTGTCCCATCACCAGCAGCTTGTTGTATGGAGACAATGCTTTGCATGAGTACCACTGTAACTGTAATTTTCTCTAATCCTACATGCTGTAAGCAGCATGTTCTTAGTCCAAAAATTCAGGGAATTGCATATAACTCTTATATGTGCAGAATTTATCTCAGTTATAAGTCTCCAAATGCATCACTTCCATAGACACACAGAAACAAGAATATACCCCTGAAGAAGCAAAGCATCCTTGAAATTATGAGCTCCTGAAATGCAACAGTGTTCTTCCTCTGTAAAAAACAAGAGCCTGCTCCAACCCTATGTAAATCTAAAGTCTCAAATACTACTTATAAAAAAACCTGCACAATTAGACCAAATTGCTAGAATTCATAATTGGGTTACTGCAGGCCTTTGGGCCACTGATCAGATAGTATTTCTGATAACAAAATGTGCCATTCCTTTTGGTGACAAATCTGAGGAACTGTCCCAGACTGGGATGTCAAAAGAAGAGGTTTGGAACAAATTAATAAATTAAACGGTAATAAGTCACAAGGAAAAGATGGTATTCGCCCAAGAGTTCTGAAGGAACTCAAATATGAAATTGCAGAACTACTGACTAGGATATGTAACCTATAACTTAAATCAGTCTCTGTACCAGATAACTAGAAGGTAGTTTATGTAACGCCAGTTTTTTAGAAAAGGCTCTTGAGGCAATCATGGCAATTATAGGCTGATGCACGTAACTTCAGCCCCAGGCAAATTGGTTGAAACTATAGTTAGAGCCCTGCATAGATACAACTTTATATCCGTGGCTGCAGATATCCGTGGATATAAATCGGTATCCACGGAACTGCAGGGCTCTCCCAAGAACCGCAGCGGCAAAAGGAGCAGAATGCAGGGCCGCCACTTCCAGGAGCCAGCGCCCTGCACTGGCAGCTCCTCTGGCGCAATTGTACCACCCTCCAGCTCGCCCCTGTCCCTGCCCCGTCCCTTCCATGCAGCTGTCCGCATCTCCTGTCTGGGGGCCTGCGCGACCCTTGAACACAAGAGCGCGACCAGGGAGAGCTGCCGGTGAGTCTGGTGCCTACCCCGGCGGTACAGCCACGCTGGAGGAGCTGCCAGCATGGGGCGCTGGTTTCTGGGAGTGGCGGCCCCATGTTCTGCTCCTTTCATCCCTGTGGTTCCCGGGAGAGCCCTGCAGTTCCATCGATACCAATTTATATCTGCAGATAGCCACATCCACGTATATAGATTTGTATCTGTTGTGATAGACCCAGGCCAGTTGGGAACAGCAGAGTAGTAGAAGGGAGATATACTGGCCACTGGATAAGCAGTTTTCTCTTCCCTGATTGACCAGAGCAGGGGCTGCTCCAGGCTAATGAGAACACCTGACTCCAATTAACCAGCTAAGAGTCAGGTGAGGCAGTTAAGCACCTGACTCTAATTAAGGCCCCTCTGATGCTATAAAAGGGCTCACTCCAGTCAGGCCAGAGGGAGCCAGAGGAGAGGAAGTATGCATGAGGAACTGGGAGCAAGAGACGTGCAAGAAGCTGAGAGTGAGTAGGCATACTGCTGGAGGACTGAGAAGTACAAGCGTTATCAGACATCAGGAGGAAGGTCTCTGGGCTGTTTCCCGACCCACAGTGTGAATATGTGAGGCGAGCAAATCCGCCAATAAGCGCAGGACCCACCAAGGTAGAGGAGGAACTTCATCACACCGTGCAGGGCTCTAACTATAGTAAAGAACAAAATAATCAGACATAAATAAACATGATAAGTTGGGGAAGAGGCAACACAGCTTTTATAAAGGGAAATAGTGCCTCACTAAACTATTAAAATACTTTAAGTATGTCAACAAGCATATGGACAAAGGTGATCTAGTCAATATAGTGTATTTGGATATTCAGAAAGCCTTTGACAAGGTCCCATACCGAGGGCTCTTATGCAAACTAAGCAGTCATGGGATAAGAGGGAAGGTCCTCCCATGGATCAGTTACTGGTTCAAAGATAGGAAACAAAGGGTAGGAAAAACTCGTCAGTTTTCTCAATGGGGAGAAGTAAATAGGAGGGGGTCTCCCAAGGATCTGTTCTGGGACCAGTGCTGTTCAACATAGTCATAAATAATCTGGAAAATGGGGTGAATGGTGAAGTGGAAAAGTCTGCAGATAATACAAAATCATTCAAGATAGTTAAGTTTAAAGCTGACTATGAAGAGTTACAGAGGGATGTCACCAAACTGAGTGACTGGGCAACAAAATGGCAGATGAGATTCAATGTTGATAAATACAGAATAAGGCACATTGGAAAGAATAATCCCAACTACACATACAATATACTCGGGTCTTAGCTGTTACTGCTCAAGAAAGAGATCATGGATAGTTCTCTGAAAACATCTGCTCAACATGCATTGGCAGCAAAAAAGCTAACAGAATGTTAGGAACTATTAGGAAAGTAATAAGACAGAAAATATCATAAAGCCACTATGTACACTATGTTAAATCCATGGTACACCAACACCTGGTATACTGCATGCCATTCTGGTCGCCTCATCTCAAAAAAGATATATTAGAATTGGAAAAGGTGCAGAGAATGAAAATAATTAGGGGTATGGAACAGCTTCCATACAAGGAGAGATTAAAAAGATTTGGACTGTTCATCTTAGGGCTTGTGTACATTACCTGCTGGACGGGCAGTGATTGATCCAGCGAGGGTTCATTTATCGCATCTAGACTAAATTGACCGCCGAGTGCTCTCCCGTAGACTCCAATACTACACCAGGGCGAGAGGTTCAGGCGGAGTTGACAGAAGAGCATCAGCTGTCAACTTACCGCAGTAAAGACACCACGGTAAGTAGATCTAAGTATGTCGACTTCAGCTATGTTATTCATGTAGCTGAAGTTGCATAACTTAGTTCGATCCCATCCCCCTCCCCAGTGTAGACCAGGCCTCAGAGAGACAACTAAGGGGGGATACGATAGAGGTCTATAAAATCATTAATGGTATGGAGAATGTGAATAGGGAAGTGTAATTTACCCCTTCACATAACACAAGAACCAGAGATCACCCAATGAAAGTAACAGGGAGCAGGTTTAAAACAAACATAAGGAAGTACTTCTTCACACAACACATAGTGCACCTGCGGAACTCATTGCCAGGAGATGTTGTGAAGGCCAACAGTATAACTGGATTCAAAAAAGAATTAAATAAATTCCTGGAGGATAGGTCCAGCAGTAGTTATTAGCCAAAATTGTTACAGACAAAACCCCATGCTCCAGGTGTGCCTAAACCTCCAACTGTCAGAAGCTGGAACTGGATGCCAGGGGATGGATCACTCAATATTGCCCTGTTCTGCTCATACCCTCTGAAGTATCTGGTACTGGCCACTGTCAGAGGACAGATACTGGGCTAGATAGACCATTGGTTAGACTCACTATAGCTGTTCTTATGTAAGGATATTTCCTTTTTTTATCAGCCATCTAAAGGATAGCTAGAAAGAAGAGGAAGGCTTGGTTTTGTTTGTCCGGAAATGCTTTACTTGTCAAATCTGCACATATAACAGAATGTATGAAACAGTAATATCTGGATATGGTAGCTACCTCTGCTGGTTAAAATACAGTGGTACTGGGTGGTGGAGGGTTATCAGACGGGGAGTGAACAATTGCCCGTGTAGTCCAATATCATACTGTCTGACAAAGACACAGACTATATACTTCAGAAGGAGACTCAAAAGGAAAAGCTACCAACCCATAAACCTGGACATCTGTGCAGCATGGAGGAAATCTGTAAAGCTACTTCTAGAAATTTTGATTGAACCATATTCTGTCAGAATATGTAGTTCCATGGAAATTGAAAAGCATTGAAATCTGGTCTATTTCACCAACATTTTGTTTTGGAAGAAAACTGAAAAAAGTTCCCACAAAATAGAAATTGCCCATTTCAATGCTTATGGAACAAAACGTTTTAATTTTGTTTTGAAATGACTTTGTTTTGATTCTTTTTGTTTTATTTTATAGTATAAAAATGTAAAATCAAAACTGAAAGGAAGAAACATTACGATTTTGTCAAAATAAAGCACTGCAATTGACCCGAAACTAAAACATTGAAAATGTTCCTTTGTGGGAAATTTTAAATTTTAATTCCAAATCAGAATGAAGCCAAATTTCAAAATGTGAAGTACTTTGTGAAGCAGACCCTCTGTCCCCTGCACAGCTCTAGAAGTTTGTTCCTGACTGCAGTAGCTAATGAATTTATGTCCTGAAGCCTGTTGACTGGTAATCTCTCTAAGAGTTATAAATTCATCTATTATAAATGCAGATGTATTCTTCTGTGCACACAATCTGTATAATCCCTTTTACAATCTTACTTTGCTATTTGACTCTATTTTGTGGCAATGAACTCCCCAGATTAGGTGCTCTGTAGCAGACTGTGCCTGAAAAAACAGTTTAATTGGTTTCAGAGTAGCAGCCTTGTTAGTCTGTATCTGCAAAAACAGGAGTACTTGTGGCACCTTAGAGACTAACAAATTTATTTGAGCATAAGCTTTCGTGGGCTAAAACCCACTTCATCGGATGCATAGAATGGAACACACAGAAAGAAGATATTTATACATACAGAGAACATGAAAAGGTGGGAGTAGCCATACCAACTGTAAGAGGCCAATCAATTGAGATGAGCTATCATCAGCAGGAGAGAGAAAAACACCTTCTATGGGTCATCTTGATTATCATTTCTGGCTTTATCCATCTAACCCCCTGCCACCTCTTTCCTTGAAACCCATGGGGAAGTCAAAACATCCCAGCTTCATTACTAGTACTGAAAATTTTTAAGTACCACCCAGCAAACCAGGGCCCTGGGCCCCAAATGCTGTGAGTGGCTGTACCTCTCTTTGGATAGGAATTGGAAAAACCAGAAGTAACAAAGCTTGATTGGTGTAAAACTGAACACGAGTAATACCATCAAACAGAGCTGGTTCGCCAGCCCTTATCCGAAATACAAGATTCTGCAAGTTTCCAGCAACTATTGTGCTGATATAAATCTGCTTTTGTCAGCTAGGAATTGCTCTGTTAAATAGCCCTATTCTTGGATAGTTATTTTACGTTTGCATTAAGCTTCAACTCTGCAGTGGTTGCGGGACTGGGAGGAGGACCAATGCCGTCATGAGGAGGAGTCAGTTTGGCTTCAAGAGCTCTAACTGTCCTGTGGGGGTGCAGTTAGTCAGGGAAGTATTAATCATCAGCCAGTTTTCTCAAAACAAACAGGGATTTTTGCCACATGCGCACTGGTGTATTAACAAAAGGGGAGCCTTTGATTTTGTGGGAGCTGCTTTTGTTTAATGACGCCCGAAGTCCCAAGACAAGAAGGGCTAATTTTGCTTTGAGTAGTATCGTAGAAACCCCCTTTTTTTTTTTTGGTGGGGGCTGCTCCGATGACAGGGGAACTGGATAACAGGCTCCCACATTTGTGCTCTCACAAGCAGTCACATTTCACCCAAACAGCCTCACTGCCAGCAGGAGGCAGTCAGAATTGCCAGTTTTAATTAAGGACGCTAAGTCCCGAAGGCGATTGACACAGCCTGTCTGTGGCGAGAGGTGCCGCCCAACATCTGAACTTCCAATGCACTGTGCCCAACACAACGCCTGCCACTTCCTTTTAGTGAGAAGCCACTTGGAACATCTCTGCTATTCCCCCCCCCCCCCCCCCCCGCAACCCCAGTGATGATCTTGATGGATGGGGAAGGTCCTGCATGTGGCAACCATGAGATACACAAACACACTGCTCAGTGAATTTAAACCTGTGATGTCTATGCAGTAGAGCTAATGTTGTGGTCTATTGTTAAAGGAGATTGCTTTTCAACAGGCTGACAGGGTGCAGCTGTTAGGCTCTTTGGAAGCTGTTCCGTTTCCTCTCGGAGACAGACTCCTGAGGGAACTCCAGCGCAGTGATCTGACATCGATAGCTGTGCAGACTTGAGGGCAAGCAACATGCTTTCCAATTAATGGAGATTTGCATGTAATTATGACAAATGTGTCCATCTATTGTCAGTGACATCAGTGCAGCAGAAGCAATAAGAACACATTGGACAGGAGACTGTCATTGTTAGCTAGGATGATGGATGGTAATGGCTGCTGGGCAGTAGCCGAAGCACCCAGTAGGACTGGGGCGGGGAGAGGGGAAAGTGGGAGTGTAAGGAGGGATACAGCAGCCTTTCCGTTTCGAGAGCTGCTGTCTTCACATCCAGTCGAGGTCAGGCTATCAGAAAGTAAATTAAAGTAAGCCAGCCAACCCAAGGGGGTGGCAGCTTTGGGGAACAGGGCAGGAATCATTCACCTCTGGCAATCTAGGCTCACATCTTGGTTTAATTTGCAGGTGAAATGGGCCAAATGCCATGCTGGTGTAACATTGCACAAGGGAAGAATTTTGCCCCACGGCTTAGTTTTCTTAGTTTAATCCCAGCAGATGTGTGTGTGGTAGGTTATTCTTAACTCCTGGGTTCATGAATGGTGAATGTCTGCAACTAGCTCCACCATAAACTTTTCTGTTGAGGTTTATTAGTAATATCACAGTAGTGCCTAGAGACCCGATCGAAGATCAAGGCTGCATCAAACTGTGAACACCATAGAAAGACGCCCCATCCCAAAGAATTTACACTCTAAACTGACAAATCAGAACAAAAGTATTTTGGGGGAGGGGGGGAAAACAGAGGCAGAAAGAAGTGTGTGACTTGCCCAAGGCCACCCAGCAGGTCACCGTCAGAGCCAAGAGGAGAATGCAGGTCTCCTGGGTCCCAGGCCAGAGCCACCAGTTGGGGTATCACCTATATTTATTCCCACATAAAAAACATGTAAAAGTGGAGTTAATACTGAGTATGCACACATCAGTAGGGTAAAAATATATGACAGGGCTATTGAAGTTATTTCAAATAAGCATTATAAATCCAGAAAATTCAGAGTTAAAACTAAACTAAAAAGAAATCCACTTATGTTACGACATGGATATACACATAGTTAATGCACCCAAACAACCTTAATTCTGCCCTCTAGTGATGCAGTGAATTGACCATTTGATGACGATTCAAACCAAAAACCTTAAACTGCCTTAGATTAACTGATTTTTAATGAAATGTTTAAATTTCTCTCTCTATCCCCCCTTCCCGGGCAGATTTGATTCCAAACTGTTTGGCTTAGTTCCATCTCTACTGGTAACTTTTAGATTGTTTTTGGATCATCTATGCATGTTTCACAGTGAGACCAAAGTCAGCCTGGGTGCTTATATCATCATTGCTCACAGTCCAGACAGGAGGCAGAATCCCCAAGAACAATGATTGCCCCAAACCTGTTAATGCTTTGGCCTGAAAAAATCTGTTAATCAACCACTCCCAACCTGGATGATATTTAATTGGTGGTGGGAGGGTCTAGAGCCCATCCACAAGCACATAAGCCATATAGTCTCCCCCTCATCTGTCACTCAGAGGACTTCTGAAAAGTAATCTAGGCATGTCATCAGTTGGCCACAAAAATCAAACATGATTCTAGTAAACTCTAAGTAGTTACTTTAACAATCATACGGAGAAAGGAGAAGCATGTGTGTGCATATGCACACAAGGGAATTAAGACCAAATACCCACCCACAAGTGTCTGGTGGAGAAACTGATATTTCTATTCCAATGTCTCTGTTGATGCCTTGATTAAAAGCAGAGATGGTACCAAGCCAAAATTCCAAAGCCAAATGTCTCTGGGATATTGGGAATTCATAGTGGATCCAGCTCCAAATATTACAAATCACCTCTCTCTGTACAGAGAGTGGATCCAAACTCCCTTTTTCTAAACATCCACAAGCTTTTTGTGGGGAGGGGTTTGAAAACCTGGATCTAGATCTGAATTTTGCAGCTTAGGCCCATCACTGGTTAAAAGACAGAGTAAAGAAATCCATCCTGGAGTCCCTTTGGGCATTTCATAAAAGCTCTAAATTGTTGCTAATCTTCACTTTCCCTTGGTTTTTACCTGCACCAGACTCCAGTTTAACAATCTAATTAATTGAAATGCCCTGCAGAGCAGCAGCCTTACCTGCTGTTGACACCTTGGGGGGCAGTGATCTTGCAGAAGACAATTTTACCAACAGCAAACACAGCAAGGATAGAGGCAAGAGCCTTCAAAGTATTACTAAGACTCTGCTTTTCAGAATGCAGATGTCTTGGGACTGTTTTATTCCTGTGAAACAGTTTGCTGGCAACGGATTATACCAGTGGCTCTCAAACTTTTGTATCCGTGACCACTTTCACACACCAAGCCTCTGAGTATGACCCCCCCCCATACAAATTAAAACCACATTTTTATATATATTTAACACTATTATAAATGCTGGAGGCACAGCAGGGTTTGGGAGTGGTGGCTGACAGCTCGCAACCCCTCACGTAATAACCTCGCAACCCCCTGAGGCGTCATGATTCCCAGTTTGAGAACCCCTGGATTATACATTGTCGGTATATGATGAAGCTGTATGTACAGTAAAAAACAAAACCACTAACTTCACTGCACCAAAGTTGTTTCCTCCTTCACAGGACTTTTAGGTCAATGGAGTTTCATATTTTCAAGGGGGTACTAGAACTTTTTGAAAAGTACTTTGGGGTAATATACATCTTTCTGTTCTTATGTTCTTATTTAACAGACTCTGGCAAGCCCCAGCGTCCGGGGGTACCATTTTATCTGCTATAAGACCTGTGGCTGTTCAAGCTTTTGCTGGGGTCCAATTTATGTCACACTCAGGATAAGGGAAGTCAAAAAAATGGCTTAGAACCAGGGGTGAGCTGGAGCCGGGTTCCCACCGGTTTGCGCGAACCAGTTGTTAAATTTAGAAGCGGTTTTAGAACCGCTTGTTAACTAGCTTCCCTGCGAGGGAAGCTTTGATGGGCTCTGCCTGGGAAGCCTGTAATTCCTCCTCCCGGCCGCCGGGGGGCGCTGCGCTGTGCTGCGAGAGCCATGTGAGCTGCCTCCTGGCCCTGCTGCTGCTCCTGCTCTTTGGACCTCTGGCCCTGGGGCTCCTGCTGCTGCCTGGTGAGTCCCTGGCTGCGTCCTGCTGCTCCCAGCCCCGTGTGAGTATCTGCGCCCCTCCCCACCTTCCCTGCCCGCAGCCCCTGCCCCCGCCACCCCTGCCCCCAGCCGCCCCTACCCCACCCCTGCCCCCAGCCAGCCCCTGCCCACAGCCACCCCTGCCCCAGCCACCCCAGCCGCCCCTGCCCCCAGCCAGCCCCTGCCCCAGCTACCCCAGCCGCCCCTGCCCCAGCCAGCCCCAGCCAGACCCTGCCCACAGCCACCCTCTGCCCGCAGCCAGCCTCTGCCCCAGCCACCCCCAGCCGCCCCCTGCCCACAGCCAGCCCCTGCCCCAGCCACCCCCAGCCGCCCCCTGCCCCCAGCCAGCCCCAGCCAGCCCCTGCCCACAGCCACCCTCTGCCTGCAGCCAGCCCTTGCCACAGCCGCCCTCTGCCCACAGCCGCCCGCAGCCACCCCCTGCCCACAGCCACCCGCAGCCCGCCCGTCTGCATCACCTGCCCACAGCCAGCCCGTGTCACTCCCTGTCTCCAGCTAGCCCTGCCCCATGCCCCTATCTGCAGCCAGCCCCACATCCACTGGTGCCCTGCAGTTCCCAGGGCAGTAACCCTGCACACCTGCTTTAATGAGGGGGGGGGCAGGGAGCAGCTGGGACCCACACATGTGCACACCCTAGAGTGACCAGACAGCAAGTGTGAAAAATCAGGACGGGGGTGAGGGGTAATAGGAGCCTATATAAGAAAAAGACCCAAAAATTGAGACTGTCCCTGATCACCACCCACACATGTGAAACGGAGCTCATTTCTAGTTCAGCCCCATCTTTTTAAAAAAGAACTTTAGGTAGAGTTAAAATACATCTGTATTTTCCTGGACATGTCAGGCTTTTCGGTTCTTAATCACCTCCTGGGAAAATATGGACGTATGGTAACCCTATTGGTACAAAAAATACATGCTGTCGCACATCCCTTAAATCAGAACTTTTTATAGGGAACCCGTTAAGATTTTGGCAGCTCATCACTGCTTAGAACCACCTTTGCTAAGTTTTCTGAACACCAGGATGTTTCAGTCACAGGCTGCTAAAAGATTCCACTAACACAAACAACCCCTTAATTCAGCATCTGGTGAACACAAGAGCACACCAATCTGAAAATTTTTAAAGTGGAACTTCCAGCAGAGTTTGGGCAATGATGGGGAGGAGTCAAGGGAGAACCTGAATAATGTTAATCAGTACAGTTCAACAGCTGCAATATCAGCCCAGGCAGCTTAGGATGATTAATGTCACTTTATAAAGCTGGTTTGTTTTTGCTGATGTCTTATACAATGCATAGGATGGAGGGCAGTCTGATTGGCCAATGGCAGTACAGAGTCCTGTGTATAAGGGCCCAGTCTTACTCCTATTGAAGTCAATGACAAAACTCCCATTGTCTTCAGTAGAGGTATATATTAGGCCCCAAGTCTTGGTGACCACATGGTTTGGAATTCTGCCACAATGCCTTCCTTACAATCGTATGCTTTGGAGAACACCCACACACAGATAATATACATCGTGGGACAGGGCCAACGCCTGCTCGGCCAATGAATTTAAAACACAATTCCCCCAATTATGGTCTGGTGTTAACCTTAGCATCAAATGGTTTTGTCACAAACAATAACTTATTCATAACTGCTAACTTAGTCCTGAACAACTAGCAAAAGGAATGTAAAGGGTAGCTGTGCAACCCTGTCTCATTGTATGATCCAGCTTTCCAGATGTGAGGAGGAAACCACTCTTGAATTTCCAGGATTTCCTTTAAATAAAAGCCACACTAAAATGATATTACAATATGAATTTGTTTCTCTGCTTATCTATTCCCTCAGCGGTTGTTCAGGTCTTCCTGGCTAGAACAGTTCCATATGCATTCAAAATATCAATCTATTCTGTCCTTAGAGCTATCGATTTATCAGCACCATCTCTGTTTCATTCTATTGAATGCCTTCAGAAATCTGCCCAATATGTCTATCGTCTCCACTACGTCTATCGGTCCTTTAGCTTCAGTGTCAGCTCATCTATTGATCTGAAAGAAGAGCTGGTCTTCCACTCTACTAGCTCTCTCACCTCATTTCATGTTATAGATGTGTTCTTAATTGGCCCTGGAACTTTAGTGGTAATGCATGGGATCTCTCCCAAGTAGTATTCCCCTTCATAGCTCAGATGCAGCTAAAAATCTATGAAGTGGAGGATTTGAAAGGAAATTAGAAAGTGAAAGAATTAGTTTTCCTCATAGAGTTTGCATTGTTGTTTATTTAGACTGGGATTTTTCAAAAAAGCCTAAGAGAGTTAGGCTCTCAATTGCCATTGAAAACCAGTGGGAATTGGGCACCTTTCTAAGATCCCCTCTTCGAAAACCTCTGCATTATACAATCAGGTTGCTTCCATCCCTTCATTAATCTGTGGTGACACAGGTCAGAAATATTTCCTCTTTGAAAATATATGGTTTCCTCTTCTGACCATTTTTTTTAAACTGCACCAGTAAATAATCCCTTAAAACTCACTTCCACCATGACACCTACAGAAACTACCCTCATATAATGACTAGACAAATGGTGAGCTGTGATTGCTGCTACTGGTTAGCTGTGTGCACAATTGATAGCTAGTCTATGGTAAACTTCCTATGATTGTGTCCTTGCTTGCTTGCTTTGTTTTTCACCAACCTGTTACATCTTATTTCTTTAGATTTTAAGCTCAGTTAAAGTGCGTATGTGGGATACCAAGCTAGCCAAGGCCTTTAGGTACTAATTCAATTACTATTAACAATAATCAGAGGGGTAGCCGTGTTAGTCTGGTTCTGTAGAAGCAGCAAAGAATCCTGTGGCACCTTATAGACTAACAGATGTTTTGCAGCATGAGCTTTCGTGGGTGAATACCCACTTCTTCGGATGCAAGCCGAATACCCACTTCTTCGGATGCAAGCAGTGGCTTGCATCCGAAGAAGTGGGTATTCACCCATGAAAGCTCATGCTGCAAAACATCTGTTAGTCTATAAGGTGCCACAGGATTCTTTGCTGCTATTAACAATAACTATCTCTAAATCCAGGATGGACCAGAAAGTCATTTAACTGATGGCCCAGGATGCATCCAGCACATCCAATGACTTGCACATCACATTGGCAGGAAGAAGCCATTTCTTTTAGCTCAGCACTAGCACTGAGGGAAACTAATTCTTTAGGTTACATTTTTGAAAGAAAAACAGGAAAGCTTTATGGGATTTGGTGCAAGAGAAGAAGGAAGGGGCACTATGCAAGTTTGAAAGAATTTTGTGAAATTTTTCACTAGCATGCATGCATATTTTGTAGATGGATTAATCGACAGCCCTAATATATATATACATATATATATCGATTAATTGCAGTTAGCTCATGAGATTAACTCAAACAAATTAATCGCTATTAAAAAAAATGTATCGCAATTAATCACAGCTTTAATCGCACAGTTAAAGAAGAATAGGATGCTTTTCTACATTTTCAAATATATTGATTTAAATTACAACACAGAATACAAAGTGTACACTGCTCACTTTGTATTATTATTTTTATTACAAATATTTGCACTGTAAAAATGATAAAAGTAACAGTATTTTTCAATTCTGTACTGTAGTGCAAAGTCTTCATCGTGAAAGTGTAACTTAAAAACGTAGATTTTTTTTGTTACATAACTGCACTCAAATACAAAACAATACAAAACTTTAAAGCCTACAAGTCCACTCAGTCCCACTTCTCGTTCAGTCAATTGCTTAGACAAACAAGTTTGTTTACATTTACGGGAGATAATGCTGCCCACTTCTTATTTACAATGTCACCAGAAAGTGAGAATAGGCATTAACATGGGACTTTTGTAGCCGACATTACAAGGTATCTATGTGCCAGATGGGCATACAAATCTTTAGCCTCTTTATGCTTTGGCCACCATTCTAGAGGACATGCTTCCATGCTGATGACGCTCTTTAAAAAAATAATCCATTATTTAAATTTGTGACTGAACTCCTTTGGGGAGAATTTTATGTCTCCTGCTCTGTTTTACCTGCATTCTGCCATATATTTTATGTTATAGTAGTCTCGGATGATAAGTCAGCACATTGTTCATTTTAAGAACACTTTCGCTGCAGATTTGACAAAACGCAAAGAAGGTACCAATGTGAGATTTCTAAAATAGCTACAGCACTCGACCCAAGGTTTAAGAATCTGAAGTACCTTCCAAAATCTGAGAGGGATGAGGTGTGAAGCATGCTTTCAGAAGTCTTAAAAGAGCAACACTTTGATGCGGGAACTACAGAGCCCGAACTACCAAAAAAGAAAATCAACCTTCTGCTGGTGACATTTGACTCAGATGATGAAAATGAACATGCGTCGGTTCGCACTGCTTTGGATTGTTATCATCAGCATGGATGTATGTCCTCTGGAATGGTGGATGCAGCATGAAGAGACATATGAATCTTTAGCACAGCTGGCATGTAAATATCTTGCGATGCCGGCTACAACAGTGCCATGCAAACGCTTGTTCTCACTTTCAGGTGACATTGTGAACAAGAAGCGAGCAGCATTATCTCCTGCAAATGTAAACTAACTTGTTTGTCTAAGCGATTGGCTGAACAAGAAATAGGACTGAGTGGACTTGTAGGCTCTAAAATGTTACATTGTTTTATTTTTGAATGCAGTTAATTTTTGTACATAATTCTACATTTGTAAGTTCAATGTTCATGATAAAGCGATTGCACTACAGTACTTGTATTAGGTGGATTGAAAATACAATTTCTTTTGTTTTTTACAGTGCAAATATTTGTAATAAAAAATATAAAGTGAACACTGTGCACTTCGTATTCTGTGTTATAATTGAAATCAACATATTCGAAAATGTGGAAAACATCCAAAATATTTATAAAAATGGTATTCTATTATTGTTTAACAGTGCTATTAATCGCGATTAATCACGATTAATTTTTTTAATTGCTTGACAGCCCTAATATATATATATTTCTAAAGAGCACAGAGCAGAAGTGAGGTTTGTCCTTTGCTTGCTTCTCCTGCACTTCAGTGAAGTCAATGGTTATAGAAACTAACACACAGCATCACACTGCATTGATCCTAGCTACAGATATATGATTCCCACTTATTGATCATCTTTCAGATATTGCTCTGTGCTGATAATGGGGAAATGACCGATGGAACCAAAAGACAAGCAAATAGGCTTAAACACTCTTTCTGATATCCATTTTTTTGTTTGTAATCCTGTTCTGCTTTGGTTTTAAGAAGCGGAGTTTATGAAGTTATTGGATTTTCCCTGATCTGGCACAATTTAGAGACATTTACAATTTTAGATCTGTGGACCAAACATTCGATGGTGGATTTTGCCTAAGCAAACACAGTATGAAGTCAGACTTAACCTCCCAGAACCCCTCCTTTGCATGGAAACAGATAACTGTGCATGCAGACAGGTACTTAGACATGCAATTACCTGGACAATCTGTTGTGCTTACTTCTAGAACAGCACAGGCCCTTAGTTATGCCCTACAGTGTTTATAGGTGTTTAAAAAAACAAAACAAAAACAAAAAAAGATTGTAAGGCATTCAGAGCCTTCTTAATAAAAGTAAACAATGTGATTTAATTATGACACCAATCTTATTCATATTCAAGAAAACGATCAATTTCTGGTTTTAAATCCAACTGAGAACACTTTCGTTTTCAGTGCTTTTCAGTGCTTTTCACTGCTGAATTGCAAAGGACCCTGCAATGTACTGTTAAATGTACTGCAGTATTAAGCCTAGTCTATACTTCTAAGATTTACTAGTAAAAACTGGTTGGGGTATGTTTTTCTTTTACTGATGTGGTGATTTACCCAGGTAGAGTTAGTCCCCTTTCCATACAGAAACAGCTTTACCTTTCACAGGTATATAAATCACTTTTATACAGATTCTGGATCCACACTAGGGGGTTATACTTCTTTAGCTACAGACATATAATCAAAGCAGTTCAACTTTCTAGCGTAGACAAGACTAGAGCTGTGTGAATACTTGATTCTTTTTCGATTTGGTGGCTAAACTGAAAAAAAAAATCCCCTTGATTTCAGGTCCAAAAAGTTGTTTTTTTTAATTTCAGACATTAATCACTATTAATTACTTATTACTTATTAATTATTATTATAAAATGCAAAGGAAATTTGGAAACCCCAGTCATAAGAGGAAGAGGTGGTGGTAGGATATAATGCTCCCCTGGGATGAAAGAGACCTGGGTTGACTGATTCAGAGCAGGGATCTGAAAACTTGGGTCTCTCACACTGCAGGTGAGTGCCCTAACTGCTGGGCTATGGGGTATTCTGGGAATGGATTTAGTCCTCCACTTTGTACAAGACACTGAAATAGCCATTGGAGCAGGGACTGGAACCCAGATGTCTCCACTCTCATGTGAGTCCCCTAATCACCAGGCTATGGAGTCTCTTTGTATTCATAATTAAATATTTCGTGGACCAAAGTGGAACAGCTCCAGCAGGAGATATTGAGACCCACACACCAAAGCCCAGTGGTTAGGGCACTCAGGGGAAGTAGAAGACCCAAGTTCAAATCCATACTACAAAGCAGACCCAGTAGGGACTTGAAGCAACATCTCCCACATCTTGTGCCAGTGCTGTAACTACAGGGCATAAGAGTACCATCATCACCTTTGCAAATGGCTCCCAAGTGCCCCGGTGAATCTAGCCTGAATATTTTTTTGACACAAATTTTTCATTGAGTAAATTATTTCTCCAAAAAATTTCATCCAGCTCTAGGCAAGACCTTAGGTTCTGGTTATGTCATGAGCTGATTTCAGTGAGGCTCTGCATAAAGCTCGTTGCAAGACTGAGGATTTAGAGATGGCTATTTCTCTACTTACATGGAAAGCTGTTTGCACTGGAGTTTGCACTCTGAGTCTTTATGCAAAAGGAAGCCACAGAGGTTTGACTGGCCCTAAATCATTTCTTAGCTCTGCTTTTCTTCAAACAAACGAAAAAAGAAGAAGGTGTAGGATGTGGTTGAATGGAGACGGGATTAAAACTATATCAGCAAAAATGAGCCATCATAAAAATAATGCCAAAAAATGCAGTTGTACTTTGGACTAAAAGTAAAAAGCTCCAATAATTTGTATGTCCCCCTCTCAAGATGCTGTGGGAAAATAACAGAGCAGAATGTTGGATTTATTCAATACACTTTCCTATTGAACAAAACTAGTTTATACCAATACAGATTGTAGTGTAGTCAGGCCAGGAAGGCATTGGCCTGGAAGCTAGACTGTCAGAACAACAGGATCTGTCTGTGTCTAGTAACCTCAGTAAAGTGCCCCTTATGTAGAGATAATCTAATCTTGTCTCTCCTCTACCATGATGGGCATTGCACCGACAGACCAAGACTGAATCTGACCCACTAAGTGAGTGCAACTCCAACAGAGCCCCTCTAGAGCTGGCTTGCAGGGCACCCAAACAGCCAGTCTGTGGCCACTACTGCACCACAAGGAGTGTGTGTTACCCACTCCACCCCCTTCCTGTCCCCATATATGGGGTTTGTGCCACACAGTTCATGAATCTCCTGACTGTCCACTCCCACTGGGCACTCATCATCAATGGTTCCTATTGAGCTCAGCCATGCTCTAGGGAAGGACTATGGATTTCCCTGCGTATGATCTCTGTGCCCTCTCTACTCCCACTTTCCCCTAGGGATGCCGGTCAAAAAGGGACCCTGATGGTTCCGGTCAGCACCACTGACTGGGCTGTTAAAAGTCTGGACGGCGGCACAGCAGGGCTAAGGCAGCCTCCCTGCCTGCCTTGGCTCTGTGAGGTTCCCAGAAGTAGCAGCATGTCCCCCTTCCAGCTCCTAGGTGTAGGGGTAGCCAGGGGGCTCTGAGCACTGCTCCCATCCCAAGCACCAGTTCCCACTGGCTGTGGTTCCCAGCCAATGGAGGCTGTAGGGGTGGAGTCTGCAGATGGGGCAGCACACAGAGCTGCCTGGCTATGCATCTGCCAGGGACATGCCACTGCTTCTGGGAGCTGCTTGAGGTAATCACCGCCCGGCGCCTGCATCCCCTCCCACGCCCCAACCACCTGCCCCAGCCCTGATCCCCCTCCTGCACTCCAACCCCCTGCCCAGCCCTTTCTTGCACCCCAAACCCCTCATCCCCAGCCCCGCCCCAAATCCCACACCCTCAGCCAGAGCCCTCACCGCCCCCAGCCCCCTGAGCCAGCCTGGTGAAAATGAGCGAGTGATTGAAAGTGGGAAGAGCGAGCGACAGAGAGAGGGGGGATGGGGTAAGGCCTCAGAGAAGGGGCAGGGCCTCAGAGGAGGGGTGAGGCAGGGGGCAGAGCAAGGGTGTTCAAGTTTTGTGCAAGTATAAAGCTGGCAACCCTACCTTACACTCCAGGGAATGCATGTGTGGGGGTTACAGTAGTTGTGTTAAAGCTCAAAAGTTTGTAATGGACCCTCCACTGCCGGGCAGATTTCTCCCTAAACAAAGAAAACTTTGCATGACAAAAACAGAAAGGGTTTAGAGTTCTCTTATAGCACAGAGCAAACAAGGGGTTAATATCAAAGTTTCTACACCTTCCATGATCACAAAAGTCTATACAAAGCAGAGAAGGATATGAGAAAACAAAGGCTGCAAGGCGTCAGCAAAAAACAACAACAAGCAATGGTGATCAAAGATTCCAAGCCCACAGCCCAGGAGAGACTCTGGAGCACAAGGATGTGCTGTGCTAAGCGTGGCAGAATCACTGCTGCAAAGGTTCCCTTTGATGGTTTCCCTAAAAACCAGAATTAGAGTCACAGACATTTTACCCTCACAAAACCACTTCCTTAGGAGAAGGACACATACAAGGGGCCTGGAGATTGCTTCCTTAGGCGACGCGAAGAATGCTCAGCATTGATTTTTTTCCCAAGCTTCCTGCTGCTGCAGCAGTTTTGCTCTCAACTGCTGAAGTGTGGTGTGTGGCAAACCTGGTGTTATTTTTTGAAGGGGAGGCGGAGGTAGAAACCAGGGCCTGATTCTACAGGGAGTTGAGTGCTTCACTCTAGGCTGGGTGCACTCAGCTCCTCACAAGCTCAGGCCTTTGTCCAAGTTTGTAAATCTAGTTCTGAAATTAAAAGGGCCTCGTCAAACGTTTTAAAAACTTTGCCCTTCAGTTACTGTGACACCCTCCCAGAAACTGGAAAGTAACATTCTTGCCATGCCTTTTGCATAACTTATTTAAAATAGGAGCAGTGTGGCCCAGTGGATAAAGCACTGGGCTGGAACTCAGGAGACCTACAGTCTATTCCTGGTTCTGCTGTCACAGGTAACTGCCCTCCATCACTGTGGTATCTGAACACCTCATGCCCTTTATGTATTTATCCTCACAGCACCCCTGTGAGTTTGGGAAGTACTACTATCCTCATTTTACAGATCAGGAACTGAGGCAGAGAGAGAGACTAAGTGACTTGCCCAAGGCCACACAGCTAGTCTGTGGCAGAACAGGGAACTGAACCTGTGTTCTCAAGTCCCTGGCTAGTGCTCTGACCACTCAACAATCTTACTAGTGGTCTGCTGACTAACCTCAGTCAAATCACTTCACCTTCCTGTGCCTCTACTATCTGTAAAATGGGGATACTGTTACTTATGTTCTTTGTAAAGCTACTTGAGATCTACAAAGGAAAAGAGCTATTTTAATATTAGCTATTCAGGCAACTGAAGACAACACTACACCTGCTGTCTTTTGTTTACTGCTCTGTGCACCACTAACATCATAGCCAGAAGTCAATTATGCAGTGATCTCACGGTAATAAAGCTACCACCAACAACCCTATTAGAAATTAGAGCAACTGATAGAGACAAACAGAAAAAGGCAGATTTCTTGAATAAATAAATTCTCACAAATTACTTAGCTGCTTCATCAACGATAAAACTGCTGACTACTTTAATGGGTGGCAGGATTGGGCCCTGATTCTGGACACCATCAAATAATGTAGCAGTGTTGCATAACAGCTGGTAAAGAATTAGGCAGAATGAAAAAGGAAACATTTCTCTCTAGAGTCAACCCCTGCACTGAGTAGATCCCCTTATAATTAATCATCTGTATTATTAATCTTTCCCCAATACTATAAAACAACAGAGCAGAATGGCAGTGATGTGCCAGCATTCCTGTTAAGATCTTACAGCCCTCATTAATAAATGTAATAGCGGCATTGGGCTATCTCAGGAGTGTACTAGGTTATAGACTCAGACTTTCATTCGGTTGAAATTTTACGTTCTTGCTTCATGCAAGACTAACGTATTTATTCCAGGGTAATTAAAAAAAAAAAAAAAGTCAGTTTTGTTCTTTTAGAGATATCCCCCAAATTGATGAATTTAAGGCTGCCAGGGTTTGTCATTTCAAAGAAAAATTAAAGCAGGGAATAATCAATCTACATTGAGTGACGATTAACAAGCTTGGCCCACGGCTTAACGATCCTGTGGGCATGTCTACACTGCAATCAAAAGTGTGACTGTAGCAAGGGTAGGCCCACTCTGACTCTAATCTAGCTAGCATGGCTAAACATAGCAATGATGACGTGGCACTACAGGCTTCAACATGGGCAATACACATGTGCCCGGGACCTTTGGTATGTTAGTCCATGCCTCTAAATCGTCACTGCTATTTTTACCCATGCTAGTGTAACTCACATACCTCCTGGGCGTGGTGTTCTGTCTCATCTAGTGGCACTGAGACCATTTAGAGAGAGAGAGAAAATAATTCTGCTCTACAGCCTTAGCTAACAGCAAGCTGGCCTTTAGCTCATACATTAGAGGCTCATGCACTAAGCTCCAGAGATCCCCGGTTCGATCCCGCCTGCCACCAACTGGGGTCTGTTGGCGTTACACTAGTTCAGTTAAAACTAGGTGGATAATAGTTTGGGTACCATTGGTGTAGCACATTTAAGACCAGATCTAGAATCCACCTCATAGCCTTAGCAGCTGGCTGGAGCACTGGGCTGATGCACATGGATTAGAGAGGATTGGGAGGAGAGGAATCCATCCTGCCAGGACTGCACAGTAGCCTCCATAAAGCATTACACCGCCCTTTAACTTGGGGAAGGATGCAGCTTCAATTGCCACGCAGAACTGGACTCTGCACCACACAGTGGATGTGCTCCCTCTGCTCTCTCCCCACCCCCCGATCATCCAGGCCCCTGAAAGTTGGGAACAGAACTGTTCTACTGGCAAGGAGCCGTTTGGGGCCGTGGGGAAGGGGACTAGATTTAATCTTTAGTGCAAAAAGACTATGAATAGTGAGTGGAATTTTCAGAAGTGTTCATCATTGTCCTAACTCTTCTCCCATTGAAAGCCAAGGTAGAATTCCTACTGACTTCTGTGGAAGGAAAATTTGGCATACACAGAGCCCTTTAGAAAATCCCAAATTTAAATTGCTACTCAGTCTTATCATTGTTAAGATTTGACAATTTCCCTTGCTTGATCACTGCTTTATAGGTTTGCCAAGCACATTACTGAAAATAAACATCCCGGGAAGGAAAAAAGATGAAGTAAACATGGTACAAAAATAAAAGGCCAATAAAAAGGTTTGCCAATCTTCCCTGGGGCACGAGATGCGTCCTTCAATGGTAGGAGTAAAACTAACATTTTAAAGCAATGTGAATAATCGAAGCCATCAAAAGGTGGCTACTTTAATTTACAGCGTTACTGTATTTATTTATTTCAGTTAGGCAACAATGGTGTTAGTTCATTAACTAGTTAATCGGATGGATTAGATAATGTTTGTGCAGCAGTTAGAAATACAGAAAGCACTAGTGTTAGGTTTGTCTGTGTGAAATCTACTTGTGACAAACGTGGTGGTGTTTTCATCACGATGGAGTCCTGTATTATCTGCTGTGCAGTATAAACATTTGTACTACTCTGGACCAGTTTCTGGCTCCCTTATTCTTGCTGAGTAGCAAGGGCGTCATTTCTGAAAAATTCTAGGGGAGGAAAGTTGTGTCAGCATCTCCCCTTCTACCTCCTCTGCTGAGGCTGCAACAGCTCGCGAGGCATTGGCGGGCCAGTCCCATCTCCAAGAGAGGTGGCATGCCGTGTGCAGGGAGGGGTTTCTCACTGATGACCATCCCAGGGCAGGGATTGGGGCCTGGCTCTCTCCAGGCTCAGCTGCAGCCCAGGATGTCACTGCTGCTTCCTGTCTGGCCAGCAGGGAGAGGGGATTGGTGCTGATAATGTGGTGATTAAGAGCCCAGGCCAGAACAGGAGCTCCTGCAGGCCTGGGGGAAATAGCTCCTTGCCAGCCAGCACTGTGGTATGAAAAGTCTGGCAGTGGGGGGCAAACCAAGGCTTTGGGGAAGGAGTAACTGCAAATGACACACCTGCTAGAGTAGCACACATCTAATTCCATGAGTGGTACCCCCGACTTCAGACTCCTTGCAAAATAACAAGAAATGGCCCCTTAAGGTTAAGAACAATCAGTTTTTAATTGTGCTTGTTGGCACGTGTTCTAGCAGGTTGCATGTTCACTAATGTAGACAAGACTTGAGCGGATCTGAGGAAACACTTCCTAAAGTTGAGGGTAAGTTGCAACAACCTTAACCTTTAGAGAGACCCCATCCCTCCTGAGAGACTATTCCCATCTTTCTGCTTTGGAATCCTTCCTTCCTAACCCCACCGCTTGAGGAAACTCCCATGAAATCAGTAGGATCCGCAAGAGCTCAAGGCCTTTGAAAAATCAGACCATTGACTTTAAATGTGTTTTTAGGGTATGTCCAGGCCGCCATCAGAGGGCGTGATGGTGGCTCAAGTAGACACAGCCATGGTAGCTTTACTCTACCTAGCTCAGTCTTGGGAGTAGGGAAGCTGGGGCAGGAGCATGCTGAAGCATGGGCTAGACCCAAGAGTAACTACCCAGGGTTCCAGGCGGGCTTGTACAGCCCATGCTAACATGGCTTCACTGCTCTGGGACTGAGATAGCAAGATTAAAGCTAATTCAGGTATGTTTACTTGAACTGCAATCACACCCTGTGACTGTCTGCACTCTAGACGTACCCTTAGCTGCCTGACTTTAGGCACAGACACTTGAAATGTTTTGCCTCTTTTGGTAACCGAATACTCAGTAGTCCTAGATAACATACACTGTGTGCTGCAAGTTTCTTTCCATAAGGGAGATCTATTCAGAGAGGTGCTTGAGGGGACAGGCTGGACTGGAGGCAGGACAGGTTGATGATATTAGTCTAATTGCAATGGAGCTGTTTAGCTCTTTTCCATTTTTTACTTCCTTGCCCTTTGATAATTTCACAGAAATCCTCCTGGTTGGACTGTTCACAGCTGGCGTTCTTACTGTCGACTTGCATGTTTTTTTGGTCCCTTAGGAAACATTACTTCCACCAGTGTAAGTGGGTTACTCTGAGATTCCTTGTGGGGATTAAAACCTGTGTTCTGGGTCTGAAGACTCCTTTGCCCAGAAAAAAAAATCATATTCTATAATTGCATATTGGATTTATCTGTCTGGCGAGCCCCCTTGCAGCAGAACAATTTCTCCTACTTAAAGCCTGAGAGTTATCCGGAAGGCATGCTTGCTCAGAAGCAAGTAGGTAGAGTTCCTGCGAAGGAGGCATTTCACATGATCAGCACCGTGGAAAAGGACAGGCAAGTAGACTTTGTGCCTGGGCTTGTAAATTTTGACAGTCTTTGCAAAAATAAGTACATTTGGTAATCTATACTTACTTTGTAGGCACCTACTTCAGAGACTGTTTGTAATTACCATGTAACAAAGACTTAGGATGTGAACAATTCATCTGCATTTACCTTTCCCCTGGGTAAGCTAAGTGTCCCAGAGACAGACCCGAAATAGATACCAAGTACTTTTGGTGGAAGTAACTTTTTTTTGGTTGGTTGCTTGGTTGGTTGTTTTTTCCCCCGTGGTGATCCTCCTGCTTTATTATGTGTAAAGACAGAGAGGTCAGGGGCTAAGCTATTATATTTCACAATCTAGTGGCTTCTCTACCATGTAAGGCTGAGATGAGCAAAAAACTGGACAATAAAAAGAGACCTCAAAACATTCTGTCATTGTGAAGGATTCTCTTCCCCCACCCCACTCCAAACACACACATCGTGACTTTAATTTTTTCAGTCTTGTGCTGCAATTCACCGAGTCTCCTCACCCCCGCTTCCTTCCCCTGCACCGTCCCACCCACACACACTCACTTTGCCCTCTGAACTGAAGCAATGATCCGTTCCCTGTGATTAAATTAGCGTAAGTAATAAGATATCATAGAACTGATTGATTTCCCCAGCAATGGTTATTAACCAGCTCAATTCAGAGGCAAGCAGGGCCATTATTCTAAACATCGATTCCTAAACAGGTCTGCGGGAAAGGAGAACTCTTAGATACTGTGATATGTGTAGCTTGAATGCAAACATCTAGCTAGGTCCAAAAAAAAAAAAAAAAGGTACTGGGTCCCAGCTTTCTTTACAGGATCATTATCCCCTTAGAAAACACATGGCACAAGCTCTTTTTATCAACTATCCTATCACAGGACAATGACTGTTTCTATATCACCCTCTGTTTCCTTGAAAAGACCACAGCAGCTTTGTGTGTGTCCCAGGGAGTTAGTGACAGAAAATGTTTACCATTCGTCTGGTGAACTATGTGGAATGGGTCTGGGAGGCTTGGTCCAGCTTCTAGCAGCCAACTGCCCACATTGCAGATAGCACTGTCACAATTGGCACTGATTGTCCCCTTTCTTGGCTCTCTCAGCACAACCACCAGAGAGTGAATCATCAGAGTCTCTCACTTCTAGACAGGTCCCTCTTGGGTCAGGATTTAGCGCACCAATGGGGTAGCGTGGGCAGAGCCAGCCTTTGAGATCTGGAAAGTGGGTTTCTGAAAGTCTATAGGGATCCTGGAAGGATTTGAGATATTCAGGGGCTTTGAATTCCCAGATGGCCAAGAGCAGCAGTAGGACCTGCCTGCTGCTGAACCAACTCTTCCTGTGATCTAGTGGGCTCTCACCCCAGCCCAGGAAGTTTGGCAGATGATCACCCAAGTTCATCTAAGGCCCTTTGTTCTGGGTACAATCTGTGGTTTAACGCCAAATGTATGAGAAAACATCCAAAGAAAGTAAAGCTTTTGCCCAACAAGGGCTACAGCCCCAGAGGCTCTCTCTCCTCGCCTCCGTCAGCCACCCTTCTGGGTCCTTAGCCTGATAGAGCGGCTCCTGCTAGGGCCATCCTACTCTCTGCAGATCTTTCCCAGACTGCTTTCTGAAGGATTATACTGCTCAACCCAGCCACCAGGAGTTGCATGTGAAGTAGGGTTTCAGCATGGTCAGGTCACTGAGGTGACCTTGATGTCCAGCTAAGTCAAAGTCCAACCCCTTCTGGAGTAACCAAAGTCCAAAGGAAAACATCAGTCTTTCATCCCAGACCTATGCTGGGTGCACAGGCTATGGTCCATACTTCTCCTCCTGGCCTGAGCTTAGTCATTTCTCCCCTTTATATCAGGGTCAGTGCTTCATCCCACCAGGTGGCAGCATAGGGGGAACCCACATCCACTCTCTACTCTGGGTCCCCAGCCCTGGGACCCCTAACTAACTTGGGCCATCCACCCCTGTAGACTCACCTGCCCTACTTTGCCTTCCCAGAGCCTCTTCCTATACTTGCTGCCTTCCTCCCAGAGCTCAAGCTTCTTCTCCCTTGAAAGAGGGTACTCCACAGCCTTCCTTCCTTTGGTTGTGTGGTAAGCTTCACTTACTTTCCTAGCTCATCCTCACCAGGGCCCAGGGTCAGGTACTATTCCAAGGAATCTCCCTCCAAGTCTCTTCAGACTCCAGGATCTCAGCTCCCTCCTTCACCAAAAACAGCAGCAGCTCACCATTCATTGGTGTTGCCTCTCCCTGCTGAGGACTCCTTCCGATGTCCTTTTCCCTCCCACATCTGCTCTTATCTCCCTGCAGGCCCCGCTCCTTGTCACCCGAACTCTTGTCAACTCTTGTCACTCATTGCCTGCACCTGGGGATGCAGGCCAGATCCGTAACATGTGCATCCCTCAACTCTTTCAGAGGACCAGCTCACTTTGACACACCTTCCCTGAGCTAACAATGTGGATGGAAAGAGACAACACAGTGGAGGAATCAAGTCAAGTCAAAGGGATCAGCAAAGAGGGAGAGCTGCTCTCATTGACCTGGAGGAGCAGCAGCATCACTACTCCTGGATTTCAGGGGCAGAAGGAACTCAACATTTCCATGTCCTCAAAAGCAACAGGAGAAGCAACCTCATTTGGAGTGGGGAAGGAGGCACCTCAAGTGGGACACAAGAGACACTCTGGGGGCACCCTCCAGAGAGGAGATAGGTGCAGACTTTAGGGGAAAAGGGAAGAGAGAGGAGGTCCCTGGGGCAATAGGTAAAGTAGAGTCATGTATTCAAACTGTTAGAAACAATAAGCAGCAACAAATAGTCCCACAATAGTGGAATTGTCGCTCCATCAATTTTAAGTTCTGGTCCAAATAGCCCTCCCCCTCTTCTGGAATTCTAAATGAGATGTATTACACTTAAAAGAATCTCTCTGAGTGTTTGTGTACCTATGGGACTTTTTCAAATCACTTATTTGTCTGAATGCCATTGATTTTTCTCCTAATTGTTATTCACTATGCTAATTTCCCTCACAAATCTCATATGCTATTGATCAAAAAGTAATAAACTCTCCAGCAAACAAAACAAGCATTATTGCAATGTTGGGAAAACATCATTTAATATCAATACCATATTTACAATTATCTTTAACCCAAATTTCACCTGTGATGCAATGCATAATCAGAATCAGAGAGCTACAGGCAAAAGGGTGATATTAAAAAATTCCCACTAGACTAGTTCCTAGTAGATTATGAGAAGAAAGGCTGAACTAGGATAAACTTGAACACCTTAAAATATACAATTGATGCTGAACAAATGCCACTGAATGAAGAATCATCTTTTTTTCTATTTTCTTTTTGGAAACAGCCATGGGAACGGTACAGGACAGGAATAGCAAGAGCAGCATGTGTGTCAAAAAATCCTCCCCTTTCTTAGGTAGATCCACTTCTAATGATCATGGCCAATGAAGGCCTTTGGCCCCTGCTTTTTTGCAATGGGGGACTGTAGTGGAGTGAACACCCACTCCAGCCCTGAAGGGGTTGGAAAAGCCCTGCAGAGGGCTGGGGCTGCGGAAGGGAGCAAAACCCTGGTTGATTGGTAGAAGTGGCTGCAGCTGGGGCCACTCCCCAAACTGATCAACTAGGCCTTATAAGGTGGCCAGGGCAGCCAGAAGCTCAGGAGTCTCACTCTGACTGGAGAGGGAGACAGGCCTGGCTGCTGGGAAACTCACCCGGGGACCTAGAGTGAGGCAGGGCTGGGAAAAGGCCTTGGGAGCTGGGAAGCCCCAGGCCAGCAACTCCCCAGGCTGCAGGGCCTGGTCCTAGGCCCACATAGGTATTGGGGTTGCAGAGGGGCAGCCTGAGGGTGGGTAAAGGCAGCCAGTCCAAACCCCTTGTTACCTGTGATGATTGGCTGATGGACTGCAGTCCGCCCCAGGGCGCGGGAGCTAGACAGTGACTGGCAGTAGCCATGACTGAGGCGATGTGAGGATAGGGGTGGGGGTTCCCCTGGGTGGGGAGACCCAGAGAGAGTGGGGTATTGCCGGGGGCGCACCGGGAGGTACACATGTCCCGCTTGTTGTTGGCCCCCCTGGCCTGCAGAGGGTGCTCTGATGACTGGTGAGCTAATTCCCATGGACAGCCAGCAGGAGGCGCTGCCGGGTGAGTCTGCGCTTGATTACAGGGACACACCTGGATCCATTCCAGAGTCTAGCCTACATCAATCATTTCACAGGTTGGCTACCAGATGGTGGCATTACAGACCTGAATCTCATTCCAACTATCACCAGTCTCCAAAACTATCCAGTCCCCTTCAAAGTACCAGTGGTTTTCTGTTTTCATTTTTTCTGTTTGAAATGTTCATCTGATTTCCTTCCTGTGCAGTTCTCATACATTTCCTTTTCCAAAGTATATTCATCTAAGTAACATCTCTTATAGCATGATAGGTAAATAGACCTGCTCTTGCTTTGACACAATATGGGCCTGAGTCCCTTCTCATTTAACATTACCGTAAAACAAGGATAAGCTACAAAGTCAATGGAGTTATACTGGTGTGAAATTGGTGCAAGTTAGCAGAGAATCAGGCCCAGGAGGAGACCAGAGGGATTTTGAAGATTGTATCTGATTTTTATTCATCCAAAAAGAACAACTTGATGTACCATTTTGTTTTCTTATCCCAAATATTTCTTGTTGGAAGATTAAAGTATGTTTTTCTAATGTCTATACATGTCACAGTTTTCCTTTAGTTCATAACCTACATTTTCGAAGGCCTCTTTTGGGAACTTGACCACATGGTTCTGATTGCTGGATAGAGACAGAAAAACATTGTTGGAGATGGACATATATAAGTCTGATTAGTTGTGGACAGACTGCATATAAGGCCAAGCTATGGAGTTTGTATCTGAATCTGAATTCCTCCAAAGTCCAGGAGTGCTTGGATTTGGGGTCATTTTATTTAAAATATATCCAAGAGCGACAAAATTTGAATTTGGATCTAGTGTTCTGATTCAGTCTTATGTTTAACATAAAGGGTTCCAAGTAATTATTCTCCCAGGGCTTTGCAGTCTGGTCCTTTCTAGACAGTTTCAAACACATCTACTACAAATCCAAAGACGTTATTTCAAGAGCTACATGTCACAGAGCACAATGAACACAGAAATCTTTAATGTGAGTGGATATGTGAAAGAAGAACCTTTGAGTGTGGCCTGCCATTCAACTCTGCACCCGGCAAAGAGTGAAAATGATTCTAGTGAGCCCACTAATATAAAACAAAAAGCAGGAATGAAATCAGCAATATCAGGGCAACTCTTGCTAACGCCTTCCTAAAGTTTCATGAATCCCACATTCTTTCCATCTGGAACTGAAACTAGGTTTCTGTCACTAACCAAAGCACTCAACATCTGTGTGACTGGCCTTATTCTGAATAATGGAAATCTAGATTATGGGCTAGCTGGTGTAAACTGGCATCACTCCATTGATGATTTACACTAGCTAAGGAGCCGGCCTTTGAGTATTGCCTGTTAATTTGTGGCGGAAGAATTCTTCTGCCTCCATCATATCTCTACCAAGCTTGCACCATAACATTCCATCTCCCAAGCCCTGGGGGAAAGCAAGTCATCTCTTGGGTGGCTGCAGCCCAAGGTTCCAACTCAGAGCAGCTCCAAGTACAAACTTGACAAATATTTGTAATTTAATGCACAATACCCAATTCACTTTTATATATATATTATAAAATTGGGCCAATTTTTGCAGGACATTCTGCTACAGAGTAGCACTAATGCGACTGTATATATTGAAGGCACACCCTCACTTGGAACAGTGTATTCAATCCCTGTAATTCCATCTCAGAAACAGATACAGCTGAAATAGAAACGGTCTGGGGATGGGCAAGAAAAGAGTTTAGAGGCATAGAATACTTCCATATGAAGAGAGAGAAAAGATATGAAGTGTTTAGTTTAAAAATGAGGCCAATTAGACTTTGTGATAGGGAAGGCAGAGTGGATGTTCCTTTTATACTTGTAACACAAAACAAAGAAATATCCCCTAAAATTGAAAGAGAAATAAGTTTAAAACCAATAAAAGGACATTTTGTTTTTATGCAATGCATAACTAAGCTATGGAACTCATTGCCTCATATATCACATTGTTGAGGCCAAGTGCTTATAGGAATTCAAAAAATGATTAGTCATTTATATTGATAATTACAACTTTGAGTTACATTAGATGTAATAAAAAAATACCAGGGCATAAGCCAACTACTAACGATCTAGAATAAGGAAGAAGCTTACCTTATGAGCAGGTGAGTCCATAATTGTCTACTGCAGTGTTTCTTCTGCATATCTGGTGCTGCACATTGTTGGTGACAGGATACTGGACTGGATGGACCACTGGTCATATCTGGTATGACAATTCCTATGCTGCTGTCTCCTGGCTCAAAGTGTTACATCACATGAAATAAGTTGGTGGTGCCAGTCTTCGGCCTGGAGTGTAAGAGTCCTACAAAAAATAAGCACCAAAATTGGCATGAACTGGCAATTTCAGCAGAGAAGCCAATGACCGAGTCAGCATTCGACACTGAACTACCCTCATCCATTGAGATGGCAAAGGCACACAGATGGAGCAAGGTAGGGAAAGCTTGCTCTGCTGCTGCCCAAGCTGTATCCCTTCTGTGGATAAACAGAGCATTTCTGTCTCCAAAGCTGTCAATCTGGCACCTTTCACGTGCACTGAAACAAATAATTATAGCTATAGTGATAGATGGGGAATTAAACCTTTTCCCCACCCAAAACAAAAACATCCATATTTTTGGCCATCAATTTCACTTCCAGGAAAAGCGTGTGAAGTTGCCAAGAGAGGCAGGGAATGGCTTGAATAGATGGTGTACTAAAAACTACCCAGAAGCAGCCAAAAATGCCTGCAATAATTTGATTTCTCCCTCCCCCACCCCACAAAAGCCAGGTGCAATGTGACAACTGTTTATTTAGCTTTACGGCTTGCTCGTGTTTGCTGGTGCTCCTTTCTAGTTCCTGAAGGTGGTTATCTTGAAGATAATCAGTGGAAAATACCTACATAGACTATGAAAGGAGAGTACTGTCGTGTCTGCCAACCATACAATTGATAGCCTGAATTCTCAGTTATATTAAGACCCTTTAACCCCACTCTGGCAGTTAGGTTCTCTTTTCTGAGCAGTTAAAAGGGTCTTAGTGTATATGGGAATAAGGACCCCTGAGTGGACTTCGTCAAGCCCCTGTGACATTTGTGAATTATCTGTGAGCAATTACATTTTTATGGCTGTTTATTATTATAAATTATTCAATGAATGGTTTACACTAATATATTTCTGTCTATTGACTGACTGGAAACTACTTGTTGCAACTATTTCTTAAACTTTCTTATTTGGAAATTGCTATTTATGATGTGTGGTCGGTTACAGGTTACACTACAAATACTTGTAGTCTTTGCTCAGCAATGCTGCAGGTGTACCATTGCTAACAGCAATGTAAGCACAACTGCAGAAAGGACTCAGGTGTTTTAACCAATTGCTCTGAACCAGGTCTACATGTAATGCAGCAGATACTGGCTCTGGAAAACTGGCAACAACTATAGTCCAGCTAATAATAAATACAATAAAATAATAATAATAATTAATAATAATAAAACTGTCTAGTATTTAGAGCAACTTCAGCTAAGAGAGGGTTTCAGGACACAGTGAGCCCTGTCTACACTAGTGGAAGCAAGAATGCAGCTGCACCAGTGCTGGAAAACAGGTACAGCATGTGGTCTTTCTGCTCACTGATTGGACGACTTCCCTGAGGGATGATTTTCAGTCCCACAATGAGCTTTCAAGATGGCTGCATGAACATTTCCATCATGAAGAGAGACAAATTCATGAGAGTATTCAGGACACTTCCCTTTCCACATCCTTGCAAACAGAGTTGCTTATATGAATTTCTGTAGAATGTGAATGGGATTGTGTCCACTTGATTAGAACTGGATGAATACAGAAAATATGACTCTCCTGGACCATATGGGAGTCGGTGCCATACACGCTGTGGACTGCATATCACATTCCCTGATCTTCCCCATTTCCCTGACCTGGAATTGACTTGTAACCTGTATCCACAGAAGCTGCATTAAATTGCTCCATCTGGAAGTGGCTCTAAAATACCAGAGAGTTTGTTTCTTACTCACTTACCAGCTGGATTACAGTTGTTACTGGTTTCCAGATCCAGTACATCCAGGCTTGGTTAAAAGTTAACTTCAGCACAGTTTAATGGCTACAAATGTTCTGTAATCTCAGCCCTGTGTTACATAGGCTACATGATATTATTTTGTTCTTAGCATACTAGGAAATAAAGTGTGTGGGTTTGGATTCTAGGATCCAGACCATCTGCTAAACCTATCAGAGGTTTTTTTAATTCTAATTTACTGTTGATTTAAAAATAGTCCCAGCATTACCCTGTCATTTTCTGTAAATTATATATTATTTAGTTTGCCATTTTTAAATATTATAGCATCCTCTCCTCTTCTCTCTTATGCTTTAATTTAGATTCCTTATCAATTGCATCAATACAACTCTCCCCTCTCAGTAGCCGATACTCTCTTCTCCAGCATGGCACGAGCAATTTCAGTGTAGCACCTAGGAGGCTGATCACACCTGAGAATTGGCTCAGAAACTTCAACTACTCTTTTAGGACTCAACCAGAGTTGTCCAGAACTCAGTCACCGATGCAAGATGTCATCTTTATATCAAGGGGTGACTTAATATAATTTTGCTCAGTTATCCCAAAACAACACACTGGAAGCTGGCATAGTGCTGCTTATGTTTATTAAGCATAGTTGCCTGTAGTTACCACAATAGGTGAATTAATGATTTTATTATGGTGATTATGTAATTATTAGCTCATCATCACTGCAGGCATCAAATGTAAACCCTACCTCAGGTGTGATTTATTTTTTTGCCTACACAGCTTTGATCTGTGTGTCTCAGATTAAAGGTGGACCTTCCTACTTCATCTGCATATTGTTCTTCTGCACCAAGCCCTGCACATGATGTCTCTGGACTCCACTATCCTACTGTATTCTCAGCTCATCTAAACAAACATATCATGGGACCTATTTCCAAAAACTTCAAAGGGTAACCAAGAATGTGTGCTTCTGTAGCTACATAACAATTCAGCTTCAAAGTATGGCCTATGGTGGCCACCATACCTTCAAACCAACATTAGGCAAAATATGTCCCCTAACACATCTGCACCATATGATTCATATAATAATGCTGAAACACTACTTTATTCATTCATAATTCTAATTGTTATTTTATTATGAAGGCAGTGATACAGTGAGGGGGACTGGCAGGAGGGTTGAGTTAGTGGGAGCACAAGAGATGGGAGTAAAAGGGAGAAGAAAGGAGAAAAATGGAGATAAAGGCTGAGCAGCATGAAGGGCAGCGTGGGTAAGGCTGGCAGTGTGGACCGAGGGATTCTGCAGGGTGGAAAGGCAGTTGGAACAAATAGCCAATCAGCAGACAGAAGGGAGTTCCCATGGCAAGACGTTCTAAGGTCTGCAGGTGTCCAGGGTCTGATTATCAGGGACAGAGACCTGGAGTCCTAGTCGGGCCTTTCGCTGCTCTGCTGCTGCTTCTTCCCCCAGCTATTGCTGAGGAACTCCCTGCTAATTCCAGGGCTGCCCCTCTGCTCCAGGCAGGCCTTTCTCTACTTTCCCCAGTCCATGTGGTGATCTTGATCGATCCCAGACTACTAAATATGTTTGGTTGGTTTTTTTTTTAAATATAAAGTCCCTGATAATGAAGGTCCTGCTAGAGCCACCAAGAAAGCAGAGGCAAAGAATCCCAAATGCAGGAAAGAGGCAGGAAAACCAATCATTTCTTCTATTTAGGTTTAGGTTTATTTTAAGCTATTTTATAAACAAGGACATGATTGGCCAAATTTTCACAGATGGCCCCTAAATTTGCAAGGATACATTTGTGCACACAATCCTTTACTTTCAAAAGCATGCCAAGAGGGTATCCATGAGCAAATTAGGTAGGTAGATTTCATACTGTGTGATTTCAATCACAAAATCCTATTTAGAGACTGGGCTGAGGCACCTTTGAAACTTTGTCCGTACGCAAGAAAATAACAGTTTACACTCTTTAAACACCTTCCAGCTGAGGATCTCAAACATTGATGAATGAAGACTCCCAGCACACTATGAAACAGCTGGTTTTATTCTTATTTATGAGTAATACATATGTCCAGAAGTGGAGACTGAGGCCTGGTCTACACTGGGGGTGGGGTTCGAACTAAGGTACGCAAGTTCAGCTACGCGAATAGCGTAGCTGAACTCGAAGTACCTTAGTTCAAAGTACTTACCCGTCCTCACAGCGCGGGATCGAAGTCTGCGGCTCCCCCGTCAACTCCGCCACCGCCGTTCGCGGTGGTGGAGTTCCGGAGTTGACGGGAGCGCGTTTGGAGTTCGATATATCGTGTCTAGATGAGACGCGATATATCAAACTCCGAGAAGTCGATCGCTACCCGCCGACCCAGGCAGGTAGTATGAACGTACCCTGAGGTACTGAGTGGTTAAGTGACTTGCCCAACATTGTACAGCAAATCAGTGGCAGAGTCAGTCATAGAAGTCATATCTAAACTGACCAAACCAACTTCAGTGAGGATGGGAATGGTCTTGATCTTGTCATTTAACTAGGAAAAGATTCTGGTGCCACGGTGACAGACAGTAAAATGGATTACACAAGGCTGCATCAACACTTACTGGCCTCCTGTGTGAAGTCCATTTATTTTATATTTGAGCTGTGCATGGAATGATTTTGCAGAAGATTTTGATATGTTGAAATTTAGTTTCATTCCAATTTGGGACTGTCTCGTCACATTGCAGGCTGTTCTAGAGCCACAGACGCTGAAGTGAGGCCAGGATCCTGCAACAGCTCACCAGGCAAGGTGTGGAGGAGCCTGGGAGCTGGGATTTCCAAGATCTTGGCTTCTGTCAGCCTGCTGGGGGGCTGCCAAAGAACCAGGAGCCTAGCAGTCAGTGCTCCACAGCCCCCCACCATAAGGGATATGAAGGAGCTGGGAGGAACCCAGGCAGGTTTCTGACAGCACCCTACCTGGGTTCCATCACAAGTGTGACAAAATCAAGCAGTCTCTGAAACATTTGTATTTCAACAAATCCGCACTCTCCGAGTTCCACTGGAGGATTCGCATCAGCTCCATTTTACATTCCATTGACCCTTGCAGCCAAAAAAAAAGCAACTGGGGTAAAGAAAACAAGCTTCTTAGTTACAGTTTGCCTGGGCAGTTCTGTCAAAGCAAAATCAATCACCTCTCTTTGTGTTTATACATATGAACTTCAAAGCCAAAAATATAATATAGGGTCAGGTTCAGTGCTTAATTTGTGCCAGGGCTTGCCAGGGCTGAGCCCAGCACCTCTAGGCTTGGCAGTTCATAGCCCTGGCAACCTCTGGACTTGCCACATCAGTTATGAAATTTAAAAAATTGCTTTAGCCCCGGCACCTCTTTCATTACAAATTAAGCACTGGGCAGGTTGTTGCTTTAAGCCACCGGCTCCAGTCAGGGGCAGTGCACCCTGATCCAGCAGGAGCTATTGGAGATATTGTGCCCGATTTAGGTTTAAAGTCCTCCTAGCTCTACGCCAACAATATGTGGAGATGCAGTTCTCCATTAGCACAGCTGTGCTGGTGAAAGTTCCAGCGTAGATGCAGGGGCGGCTCTAGGAATTTTGCTGGCCCAAGCACAGTAGGCAGGCTGCCTTCCGCGGCTTGCCTGCGGACGGTCCGCTGGTCCTGTGGCTTCGGCGGACCCTCTACAGGCACGCCTGCGGGAGATCCCCCGAAGCTGCAGGACAGCAGACCCTCCGCAGGCAAGCCACCGAGGGCAGCCTGCCTGCCACACTCGTGGCACCGGCAGAGCGTCCCCCGCGGCTTGCCGCCCCAAGCACGTGCTTGGCGTGCTGGGGCCTGGAGCCGCCCCTGCATAGATGGGGTTTGGGTGTGTACTGCCCTGCAGGCTAACCCAGCTGTAAGCAGGAACTGATGTAGACTTGAAGTGGCCTCTTGGGTACCCTACGGGAAAAAGGATCCCCTCTGTAATAAATGGGATGCATACAAGAGTCTGGATTTATTTCTTGACCCCAGTTCCTTTCATGTGATAGCGGTATTAACCTTTGGTAATCCTCATCCACCACAGGGGTCACTAGTCACTGACAAGACACACTTTTATCTTACGATTATTTGTCTTATGCTAGTGACTAGAGGCCACGGATCCCATTGTTCTAGGTGCTGTACAAACAAAAAGACAGTCCCTCCCCAAAGAGCTTACAATCTAAGTGTCAGACTATGGACAACAGGTGCATAAAACAGATTAGGAGAGCGCAAGGAAACAGGGAAGTGACAGTATTGAACTAACCTCCAGGAGCTTACTTAAGGATACTTCTGTGTTTTGTCTTTCTACGTTTTCCATTTTGAGGCCAAAAGTTGGGATTCTAAACTTCACATTCCTGACCCCAAATTTCCCACAGGTGCAGAGTACCACACCCCACTGAAGTCAGCGGCTGTTGCAAATGCTTTGCACCTCGGAAAACCAGGCCACTTAGATTTAAACGTCTGTGTGCAATTAAGAGCCTAGCTTTAGGTACCTAACTTTGCAAATTCCAGCCTTTGACTTTCACAAAGGGCGTTTGCATCCTCTCTTCTCTACCAGCCCTAGGAAAAACTAGTTTACTATTAGTTCTTTCTTGGGAACCCAACCAAGCACTAGAAGCTATAAGGCCTAGTGGCTGGAATGCCTACAACTCCTGCCTCTGAGCTTGAGGTAATTATATTACCACTGCATATGCAACAGGGATTGGTGTCTCTCACACTGACATGTTGCAGCAGGAGAGCCTGTTGCAGCATAAAAAAGGCAGAGGTTTTAAAATTTTACCTTTTTCACATAGGTTCAAACCCTCCACTAACTAGTTTGAAATGTTCAACCTGGTCCCTAGTGGCTCTGACTTAGCCACATCACAAAACCACCCTGCAGTGTGGCCTGATGATCAGTTTCTATACAAGTGGAGGTGTACTGGGAATCAGGACTGAGGTTCCTTAGGCAACACAGCATGTGTAAGGAGCTTCTACAACACTGGTCTGTATTGTGTCTAACTGTAGCTTGTGTGATAACACATTTCATAAACACTGAACTGACAAAAAAAATACCAGTGAGAATCTCCTGTAAAATAGCCTCATCCTGAAATCTTCACTCAGGCAAATCTCCAACTGGTGTCAAAGGGAGCAAGGACTGAATTTTAAAAATAAAGTGGCTCTTGATTTGGCTCAGAAAGAATCAAGAAAGATAGAAAAAATGGATGATGAGATCAAGAAGTTATACCAAGCTACCACGCTGTTCTTTTGTAATAAAACAGACAATGACAGTCAGACAACTGCCTTTTTAGAGGGAATTATTAGGGACCGTCCTGCTATCCGGGGGGTTTATAATTCCCTTCCATATATCAATTCCTTAGGGCTGGAGCGACCTCTAGAATGGCTCCGTGCAGTACTTGGTGTACCAAACTTAAACTAAACACTGCAGACTGGAACGATGAAAGCCACAGCAACTGGCATTTGGCAGGCCCCCTTAGATTAATGCTGTGCCTTGCCAGCTCAGCCTTTGGTTACACTGAATACTCGAGTGAAATCCAAACGCTGCCCCATCCTCATTCTTGCGGTGGTGTCTGCTTAATGTCAGAGACAGACACCAGAGCACCGTGCCAACACGCAGGGATGGCCGACGGCAGACTCTTCAAAACCATAACTGTGCATTAAGACTTTGCTTTGGCCAGACTTTCGTTTGGGTGGTTTATTTTTACTACTTTTTAATTACTCTAATTGTAGGGGGGATATTTCTCTTCACTTCTCCCATTCAGTCACTTTACCTCCCCCCCACCCCACTATTCCCCTTCTGAGTAAATGGTTGCAAACAGCCCTGCTGGTCATATTACCATGTTACACTGAGGGGTGAGTGGGTTTTTCTTCCCTGCTCCCCCTTTCCTTTCAGCTGGAAGGTGGAGAACAGATGAATTTCATTAGCTGGGCTGGTTTATAGATTGACACACCCTACTGCACATAAACACAGGGATTAGCTAGCTCATTCTAATAAACAGAAGAGTTAAAAAAATGTGTCCATCACTGGGTTTAAGGAATTTTGTGTTTACAGAGGGAGAGGGACACATGTGAGAACAAACCTACCATTTAGCCTTGATTAGGGGAGGAAGAGGAGGGGATGGGATCAGGGGAGAAAGGCTCCAATCTCTATTGCCTGGAATTTAAGAGAGACTCCTTCGATGTAAAGACTGGTAGCCTTGCCAAAGATTATGAATTCAGCTCTACAGTGTGTCAGAGACATGGGTCTTTTGTAGCTGCTGTTGAGGTTTAGTTAAAATTCAAGCAAGAGCATTTTGCTGGAAACCACAAGTAGAATCCAGGCATGCACAGAAGGCTTGTTCAGTAATTAGTTAGACAAACCTCATTGCTTTTAGGCATAAATTCAACGAGAGGTAGAAAAGCAACCTTCTCAGTGTGGTAGGCTAAAGCAAGAAAAAACACCCACTTCCTTCCAGAGAAGTGGAAAGAGATAGGCTACCAGATTAACTCTGTGGACATATGATGTCCTGTCTTTCAACCCACCCACCCTCCAGCCAACAGGCTTCCAAATTCCCCATGGGGTCTTGCTCCACGCTCAATACCCATTTTCGCCTCAAACCACTAAGTAGCACATATTGAGTTGTTAGTGCTCATAGGCTAGCTGAGGATTTTGATCTGATGCTGCAGTTAAAAGGACAAGAGGGTGTGGAGGAAATTGGTGATCTTATTCCCATGTGGGCTCCAGAAGCAGGAGGGACAGACACAGGACACAGATTATTAGTTGCTATAATTTAGGATTTGGAAAACCCAAGGCCCCAGTGAAGATCTAGGCAGTGTATAAACACATAAGGAGACAGAGCTTGGTCTTGTGAAGTGCTGAGCATCCTCAATGGATCCTTGCTTTTCAAGTTCTCAGTACTGGAACCCCAAGCTTTCCCCATTCCTCTGTCCTTCAGGGCCTTTGGATTCATCTCCACTGTATTTTAATCCTTATTCATAGACTTTAAGGTCAGAACGGACCAATATGATCATCTAGTCTGACCTCCTGCACAACGCAGGCCACAGAAACTCACCCACCCACTCCTGCAACAAATCCCTAATCTTTGTCTGAGCCATTGAAGTCCTCAAATCATCGTTTAAAGACTTAAAGGTGCAGAGAATCCTCCAGCAAGTGACCCGTGCCCCACGCTACAGAGGAAGGTGAAAAAAAACCCAGAGCCTCTGCCAATCTGCCCTGGGGAAAAATTCCTTCCTGACCCCAAATATGGCGATCAGCTAAACCCTGAGCATGTGGGCAAGACTCACCAGCCAGACACCCAGAAAAGAATTCTCTGTACTAACTCAGATACCACCCCACTAACATCCCATCACAGGCAATTGGGCATATTTACCACTAATAGACAAAGATCAATTAATTGCCAAAATTAGGCTATCCTATCATACCATCCCCTCCATAAACTTATCAAGCTTAGTATTGAAGCCAGATATCTTTTGCCCCCCACTGCTCTCCTTGGAAGGCTGTTCCAGAACTTCACTCCTCTGATGGCTAGAAACCTTCATCTAATTTCAAGTCTAAACTTCCTGATGGCCAGTTTGTATCCATTTGTTCTTGTGTCCACATTGGTACTGAGCTTAAATAATTCCTCTCCCTCCCTGGTATTTATCCCTCTGATGTATTTATAGAGGGCAATCATATCTCCCCTCAGCCTTCTTTTGGTTAGGCTAAAGAAGCCGAGCACTTTGAGTCTCCTTTCATAAGACCAGGGCCAGCTCTACCCCCCCCACCCCATCCCACCCCACCCGCACCCCTTGCCGCCCCAGCCCTGGACTCTCCACCCCACCTGCACCCCCTGCCGCCCCAGCCCTGGGCTCCCCCCACACCAGAGCTGACTCCGCCCACTCCCCCTTCGCCTCCAGCCAATCCGGTGCTGGCAGAGTCGGGATAAGCAGCGGGGCTCCTGGGCTGCGCCTCAGCCCAGGGTCCCTCCAGCTGAGGCTCCCGCCTCCAGGACCAGCTGGGACCCGGGAGGGCAGAGCCAGGGGGACCGCCCTGGCAGGGAGCTGAGGAGCTGGGGCAGGGCAGCCCCAGAGGGAGCGGAGCCCCAGAGAGCGGGACGCAGGCCCCGCACGGCAGCGCCCCACCCTCTATGGCCCCGCTGCTGCTGCTTCTGCCCCTGGGTGCCTTGGGCCACTTCGCCCAGCCCCAGCTGCAGCACTGGGGGAGCGCCGCCCTGCAGCACCTGCAGGTGGCTCCGTGCGCCCCCCGGGGTGGCCCCCAGCCAGAGTGTCCCCTGCTCGGAGCCCACCTGGCCCAGCCACAGGGTGCGGGCACTGCTCCCCCAGGGGTTTTTGCACTTGGGTGGTGGCAGCATCTACCAATCCAAGGTCAGAGAAAAGCTGTAACTTCGGAAGTTTAATACAAGCCTGGAGTGGCCAGTATTAATTTTTAGAGTCCTTGGGGGCCTCCACCTTGTGCACTCAAAGTGCCAGAGTGGGGAATCAGCCTTGACAAAGATATTATAACCCAGTTCCCCTGGTCTGAATTGATGACAGGAATAAACCCCCTTATAAGCCACTTTCCAAAAGACTGGCTATGCTGAGACCGTATACAACAGTGGTTCTCAATTTGGGGTATGCCCGTGTAACCCTGGGGATACGCAGAGGTCTCCTAGGAGGTACATCAACTCATCTAGGTATTTCCCTAGTTTTACAAGAAGCTAAATAAAAAGCACTAGCAAAGTTAGTACAAACACATTTCATACAGGCAAAATGAGAAAGTCAGCAATTTTCAGTAACAGTAGGCTGGGACACTTTTGTATTTTTATATCTGATTTTGTAAGCAGGTAGTTTTTAAGTGAGGTGGATCTTGGGGTATGCAAGACAAATCAGACTCCTGAAAGGGGTACAGTAGTCTGGCAAGGCTGTGAACCACCAGTCTACAGCAAGGTCTTGGAAACCTGTTTATAACAAGACACTGTGTGGGTCAGCCCTTGTTCTTCTGCCCACAATAACACCATGCTCTCAAGAACTTCGTTTAGACGTGATTCTAACTCACAGAGTTTGAACAGGCCTAAAACTCTAAAGAAACAAGTTGGTTCCACCTTCTACAAAATTGTCCTTCACCTCTGAGGAACCCTGTTAGATTCTTGAAAGATCAGCAGTGGTACTACAGAAGTCAATTAGTAGATGCTTCCACTGATTGCAACCAGGTTATGCAAACACATCTCATTTCCTTTGCGCTCTCAAGCCAAGGTCTGAATATAGAGAGTGAGCAAATTTAGAAGCACAGCTGCTTTTAAGCTTCCTATTCACCCCACTCATAACGCACAAGTGGTGCTACTGCATCACACTGCACTGTGATCAAGACCAGCTGACCCCAAGTTTGTCATAATGTTACCATTTAAATTCCACTTGAGTTTTTACTGTATTTCACTGTGGCCCTTGTAAATCTGGTAAAACATTGGCGCAGTTACACTACTAAATGTTGCTATTTGTATGTGTTTCCCAGTATAAAAAAAAAATCACAATTCTGTCTGATGCTTTCCACTGCCCTGTGTGGTATTGGTTGCCACTAACAGACTGCTGAGATGAAAATGTTGTTGCTCCTGTTTTTTCCCTGCCTCAATCAATCAGTGGCTTACACTTATATAGCACACTTCATGCTCATATCTTGGAGTGCTTAAAGTCAAATGAAATAAAATAACATACATTACAAAGCAAGGCAAGTTAAATAATTCTTTAAGACTTGATTTAAACACAGTCAATAACTCAGATCAACAAACTAGATGGAAAAAGAATCTCCACTAACAAATTCATTCAATTACATTATCCTACAAGAGAAACAAAAATATTTTCTGTTGGGGTTCACACCTCAGATGCTAGATGCTACAAGTAGTTATGTGCTGACATTTCACCTCTAGAGATCTCAGGTGAGTGCACAAGGAAAGATTAGCAATCTTAGTTTAGACCTTAAGAAACATTTATCCATGTGGTGTCTGCCAGTTGCTGGCCAGACACATTGGAGGTTTTTATACAATCAGTTGAGTCCACCAAATCATTTGAACTGGCCGCGTTTTCCAAGACTTTCATAGCCAAGAGAGGAGCTGGCATCCATCTGGTGTGTGAGATGTTCTTCTACCCAGAAGGACAACAGGAAAAATCTCCCTCTGGCAAAGTAATTTAGGGCCTTATCCTATAGCCCTTTGAAGTCAATAGAAAGACTCCCACTGACTTCAATGGGGCTGGGATCAGACCCTTAGCACTGAGCTCAGCTATTTTTGGTTGGAAGCTACCTCTACTCAGCATTTGACTAACATCTCCTTGTGAGTGAAATGGCCCTTGCTCACATGCAGTCCAGGACGTAAAGTGGTGGTATGGGTTGTTAGCCATTGAATAAATGTCTGTGCTTTTTTAAAAGGTGGAGAAGGGAGAGAACATGTGCACATACTCAAGGCTGAGTATCTCACTGTAACAATGGCAACTATGTAATATATTACTGAAATTGCTGCTTTAAATGTGCAGTGATCATGAATCCTGCTATTCCACACATATAATCATGTTAGTTCACCTTAGATGACATAGGCAAAACACCAAATCAGTTAACTGTCCTCCTTGAACTTCCAAAGTAACGTCTCTGTAAAAAAGCAGCTTTACTATAGCTGAAATGGCTTTGCTTATCCAAGTGAAGTCTGCCATACAGAAGACCATTTCTGCTTTATTTTACCCCATAAAAAGTTAAATTATTAAAAAAAAGAAACGAAACATTTTCTTGAGTAGTTGCAGGTCACTCTGGATCAGTGAGGTTTAACTTTAGTGTGTTGTGATGAAATATTAATATTGAGTCAGTGTGTTTATTTCTCCAAGCGTCTGGAGCCGCTGAATGTTTATGCCCTGAGATTAGCAGGAAGTGTGTCCATGCATAGCAGCCCACTACTTAGAGAGTTCGAGATTTCAGGACTTGAAGGGTGTCCACGGCAAATCAGCTGCATCAGATTTCGTGTCAGCTCTGCTGTGAGATGCAGAGTACTCCTTTGAGGTTTAGTTCCCACAGAACAAAACAACAGATTGTCAAGGCACATTTCTTCGTCCCTTAGTCTCCATTGCAAAGTGGTTCAGAGTTATCTGGAGCAGGCAAACATTTAGGTCACAAACTAACCACAAGTAACAACTGAGATGCCGTGGAGTCCCTGCTTATTCTTGCTGATGGCAAAGATCCTCAGTTGAAATGGATTTCTTCATGTTACAGTGTGTAGGAAATTCAATACCTGTTGAAAATCTAACAAGGGGCTCCTTTTCCTGGAAGATTTGAAGAAAAATTAACTCATGACATTGGAAATTGGCTTTATACCAGGCTGTCCTCAATGTACAGGTCTCACATGGGGTATACAAGACATCCAAAACGTCTCTCACAAAACATGGCAACAGGTCCTCAAAGAAGTGGGACCAGAAGGATAGTTTGCACAGAAGGCTGGGATTCCCAGGTCTGAACCAGTTACAGGAAAGTTGTACCCCATTCACACCCAGCCAGCACCAGTGCACTCAGCAAGCATCCAGAAATTGAGAACAGGAAGTAACTTACTTTTCCTATTCTAAAGATTAGTGAATGAAGGGCAACAGTTAGGAGTAGAGGTGAAAAGGCAGGAGAAGGATTCTGAGTTCTGCTTGGAGGTAGGTCCATTTCCCCTGTTCCTGTCCAAATGGGAACACAGCTTGGATCTTGGCTGAGAACCTATCTCACATCCCATTTACAGCAGTGCCATCTCAGCATCACTTTTATGTGGAAAGGTTTCTTTCCAGAAGGATGAGTCACAAAACCAAGGTCCTGACCCTGCAGCAATGTTCTGACTCTCTATACTTCCTTGTTATGGTTTCCAGTCTGGCAGCAACAATTAATGCCAAAAGAACAAGAGACATTTGAAAGGAAACTAGACCAAATTTGGTTTTGCTGTATGGAGGAAATATAGTACAATACATTACAACTTTATTATGCAGAGTGTTTTCCTACAAACTGTATCCCCAAATGCCTTACAAAGCTAAATACAAAATGTCAGCAGAGAAAGAAGAATTGAGAGATACAAGGAGGAGAAATATGTTTAGAGATTAAGCTTGGAAACTGATGAGGCAGAGAGCTATGGGAATGCTGCTGTAGACGGAACAAGCTGCCAAGGAGAAGGCTCTCACTAACAGTGATAAGATTGATGGAAGAGACAGAGAGGAGGCTAGTGCTAGTTGGGTGGAGAAAGAGATCCAAACTCCTGAGGAAGGTTGAGCTTTAGCAAGAGTAGCTAGCAGAAAAAAGGATGAGACCTGGAGCACCTACAGATAAAAATTAGTGGGTGCTTACCACCCACTAGCAGCCAAGCTCACCCCTTCCCCCCAGGGCCTCCTGCCTGCCAGTGGCCCCACCGATCAACTCCTACCCCTCCCTCCCAGTGCCTCCTGCATGCCATGGAACAGCTGTTCTGTGCAGGAGGCGCTGGGAGGGAGGGGGAAGAGCAGGACAATACACGCTTGGGGAAGCGGGCAGGAAGGGGAGGACCGGGGGCGGGAAGACGGAGGGCAGAGGTGGGACCTTGGGAGAAGAGGTGGAGTGGGGATGGGGGCGGAGTGGAGGCAGGAAGAAGCAGGGAGGGGATGGAGGCTTGTGAGAAGGGGTGGGGCCTGGGGTGGGAGGGGGCACCCTCCAGGTAGAGAGAAAGTCAGCGTCTGTGAGTTCAACTGTGTGGCTACAGAGGTGGGAGTTTCTATGCCTGCTCCCTGGGCCACTTCGTATCCCAGTTTCAGCTCCTCCACTGGTACCACTGGCTCTGTGTCTGGATTCTCCCTGGAGCCCTCTCTGATCATGCTCTGGAGGGTTTCCCAGTCACAGCCCATCATTTCTGGCCCCTGAGGATGAAAGGTCTGCAGTGGCTTGGTGGTGGGGCCTGGTCCTGGCCATATGGAGCCCCAGCAGCTTCTCTGCAGGAGCTTGCCGCATATAACTGCTCCCCTTTTCTATCTGCCCTCTTGAGCTCAACCTCCTCTGTGAGTATGCCCAAAAGGTGCAGCTGGGCGGGGCCTTCTGGGCCCAGAACTGCTTGTTAACTCTTACCTGTGAAGGTAAAAGGTAAGACCCCTTCTTATGTCCAGTGTATGGAGCGTTGCTTCTTCTCTCTCAAAGTGATGCTTGTGATAAAACACAGGTCCATTTCCCGATTAATGTAGAATCCTGAAGAAACTTTAAATAGGAAACAAGGTTGTGGATGTAGCATCATCTTGTTGCAATAGAACACCGTGTACGGTGGGTCAGCCATCAGGGCTCCTAGCTCCTGTACTGTCCTGGCCAATGTGATAGCTATGAGGAACAAGATCTTGAAAGCCAAATAAAGGAGGACACAGTTCATCATGGGTTCAAATAGTGGTATCTTGGAGTGGGGTAGGCTCCTTGAGAGGAGGGGAAAAGGTTGAACAGGCTTTAATAAACTTCAAAGTGGTCTCTTGTTACCCCAGAGCAATGATGACTCAGATTCTTCCAGGATCTGAAGATCCTTCTAGCACAGGAGCCTGCACAGTATCTGGAAATCCAGATAAGGACTCTCATAGTCATTACATCAGATGGTACTAGAGATGGTACCCAAGTGTGATCCATGCACCTTTCTCTGCTGGCTGTGGAAGGTAGCTCTGATGATGATTTCAGCTTAACCTTGGAGTCCTTGTGCTTCGAACGCAGTGGGCCCAGGGCTGGCTTTGGTGCTATTTTAAGTTGTTTAACAGAAAGCTTCTCAGTACATAGCATGTTTTTTTGGCTGGTGCCAGGGTCTCAGTACCAGAGGAGACGGGCCCAGAGGTACCCTTACTGGGACATGAGATCTCCTGAGATCCAGACCAAAAGGGTGACTTTCCCTCCTCATATCCCATTCTGGGGAATGGGATCTCTTTTTTGTTTTTGATGGTCTGAATGGTTATGAGGTGTCTCCACAGTCTTTGCTTACTGCAGCAGCAGGGATGGTCACCAGTGCTTTCTGAGAACCCAAATCCAGTGTTTGGGGTTAAGGGTGGAGACTCTGACCTCATGGGTCTCAGGGAATGTTCCATCAATAGGAGTTTTAGCCCATCCTCCCTCTGTATTTTACATCTACTTTTAACTCCTGAGCAGTTCTTACATTTGGAGGGGATACAAGTCTCTCCCAAGCAGTGGAGGCAGCTTGAATGTCCATTGCTGCAAGAAAAAGACCTATGGCATGTCTGACAGGGTTTGAATCCCAGGGATCTGAGGCATAACCCATTACTTGAGGCCGCAAATTGAGGCCTGAGAATAAACAAGGGCCCAGATCAGGCCAACAATCCTCCCAAGGCACAAACTGCTAAATAACAAAAAAATAAAAAAAGCAATGACTGAAAGAAGAAGAAAATAAGCAAGAGAGGTAGCAAGCCAGGTAGCAAATGCTCCATCTCAAGTTACAGGTTGCTGAGAAGGAACTGGAGGAACTCCTCCCTCCCCCACTCATATACCCTCATACCAGACCATGGGGATATCTAGGGTGCAGATCCATAGGCACTGCTCATGAAAGTCACTAGTCAAGAAGGCACAGGCATGCACACATCGTGCAGTGGAGGACCCATAGGGACATTACTCAAAAAAGAATGAGAAATTTCTTTTTTCTCGTATGAAAAAGATTTTCATGCACAGAAAGAGGAGAAAAAGGAAAAGACTCAGGTTCCTTTAAGAGCAGAGCCCCCTCCCCAAAGACACACACACACACACACACACACGATTGTCTCCACTTGACATAAACACTTGCAGTATAAACACTAAGACCCCCACAAAAAAAGAAATTAGACAAGTCATAATAGTACCATAATACAACTATAAAGCAGGAGACTGCTCCAGGCATTTGACATGCATCTTGGCACTTTTAATGAGGAAAAGCAAAAGGCTTAGAGAGCATCAGAAAGGTGGGGGCGAGGGAAGAAGGAGGGGGGGGTGCTGAAGAGGGTGGGGGGAGTTGCTCACTAAAGCCCATCATTCTCCAGGGTTGCAATAATTCTCCACAGCCAGGCTAACCCCGCCTTGCTCCTCACGCTACATTAGGCATGTTGTACTCCCTTTGGTTTATGGAGGGTTGTGGTGCTAAATGAGCTTGAACAGAGCTGCAGTATCAAGGGATGGGATGGCTGTCTCCACCAACCAGCTCCACTAAGTGAGGATTTCTCCAGCTTTCTCTCTCAGGATTGAAGCAGGAAAGGAGTCAGACCTTTCCCCCTGATATTTTGATTTACACACACCCCAGCCTTGTGACTGTACGCTTCAGGCCACAGAGAAAGGAGCATTTATCTTGGCTGCCACTAAAGAAGCAATTGTGCTGCATTTTTAATTTCTTAAGGTAGGTCTACACTACTGCTTAAATCAATATAATATATGTTGCTCAGGGATGTGAAAAAGCCACACACACACACACCTTGAGCGACGAGAGTTACACCGACCTGAGCACTGGTGTGGACAGCACTATGCTGGCTGGAAAACAAGAATTCTGTTTGGTGAAAAATGTCAAGGTTTGGACATTTGTTTTTGTTCCCCATCAGAACAAAAATGAGACCTTTCAAAATGTTTCACAGAAAAAAAAAGAGACATGCAGAATAACCAATAGCTCAGACACTCGCTTGGGAAACTCAATTCAAATTCCAACTCCAAATCAGAAAGAACAGGGACTTGAACCTGCATCTCCTACCTCCCATGGGAGGGCACAGACCATCAGGCTATTTGCTAGGCCAGGGGTATTACTATTTAATATATGGAGATATGCCTATCTCATAGAACTGGAAGGGACCCTGAAAGGTCATTAAGTCCAGCCCCCTGCCTTCTCTAGCAGGACCAAGTACTGATTTTGCCCCAGAGCCCCCCTCAAGGATTGAACTCACAACCCTGGGTTTAGCAGGCCAATGCTCAAACCACTGAGCTATCTCTCCCTTGTGCCATCCTGGATCTGAGAAACAGTCCCATTGAAAGCTACATTTCTGTGAAAAGTTTCAGATTCGCTAAATCGGCATTTTGTGACTAAAAATGTTTAATCAACAAATTATCAATCCACTCTATTTAGGGGGCTAAATCCCATTTTCAAATGTGACTCAGGCACTCAGAAGCCTAAGTCTCACTCAAACTAAAGATGGCCCACAACAAATTGGATATTTTTAAAATCTGGCCCCTCTTGATCTGTGCAGTACATTACACATCACAGATATAGGGCAAATATATCCCTTCTCCCTATAAGCATTACCCACTTCCCTCCATATCCATGGTTTTTTATTGAAAATGTCACAAAAGCAGCTCAGAAGGGGGGATAGGGCTGAGATGACTGATAAAGGGAGGCCTGTATCTAAATCACTAGTTCAGTTCTGGTATGGTCATCAGATGAGAATTTTAAGTCACTACCATCTGATGCTTGGTGGTGTAATGAATTGGTGGTCTTGGTTCATGGTCTACATGCTTAGATACTATGGGTTTTGAATAAAAACCTAAACAGAACAGAACACAGGTCCAGAAGTATTACTTAGAGTTCATTCCCCTCAGGAAATCTGGGCTTGCTTCCTAGCTCTTCTTAGGTAGCCTTGGACAAATCACTCCATCCAGCTGAGCCTCAGTTCCCCATCTGTAGACAGGGAACAACACTTCCTATTTCTATCCTTTGTCTGTCTTGTCTATTTAAACTGTAAACTCTTTGGGTCAGGGATTGTGTCTCACTATGTTTGTATGGATCTCTGCTGAGACCTTTTAGGTGCTATTGTACGTGAATAAATGGAGCAAATAATCAAAGTGGCATGGAGTAACTGAGATTTTGGATCAGTGCCTGTAATTCTGCTGCAGAGCCTGAACAAAACTAAATATGCCTCAGTGTTATCCACTCAGGGGAGCATGCAGGGTTAACATGCTGGAAAGCCAGGCCTTCTCCTACTGATCTAGCTTTGTACAGTTTGCATAACATGGCACCGTCTGCTATAGCCTGTTCACCTTCTGTACGACATCTACAGCAATCAAGACTTAGGGCAATTAAATGGGATTTCTTAAGTGGCAGCAAAAGAATGTTAATTGATGTGTGAAATATAATTATCCTCCTGGGCTCCTCAGCTTTCTCTTGTTCGTGACTGGTTTTGATTAAACAGCACTACTTTCCAGGCCCTATTGTGTCCACGTGCCCACTCTTTTCTTCACACAAGCCTGCATATGGAGCAAAATCTAAACAGACTGTAGCCTTGTGCATCCCAAAGATTTTCTCAATGCAAAAAACAAAAGAGGGTGGAGGGTGGACAGGAAAAAATCAGCCACCCTTCTTGGTACTTGGGTCCTTCGTTGAGTGCTGTTTTTGGGTGAGAGCCCTGCATCTGGACTCCAGCTCATGCCAGCTGAAAAGGAAACTTTTATTTTGTTTGCTTAAAAGGCAACAAATCTCTGTTTAAAAAGGCAATCCGAGGGGATTTTGCAGGGACTTGACCCGATTGGTCCGGAAAGTAAGTTAAATGAGGTGTGGCCAAAGCCTTCTCGGAGCATGCAAGAAAATACTTTCTTACCAGGATGGTCAGGAAACAAGAGGGCGGGATCCTATGTGTACTGCTAAGCATCGCTGCTAAATCATTTTCCTGATTTTCGTTCTGGTGGGCTAGTGTAATGCACTCCACATGGGCATTTATAGCTATCCAGGTGCAGAACTCTGCAATGAATTGAGCATCTGAAACTGGAGGCTTCTTCTGCATCCGTATATCAAGACATAAGAAATGTGAGGAAAAATCAGGACTAAAACCTACAGGGAGATTTTTTCAGACCAGATCTCTGGATCATTATTTTTTCTAAGCTTTGAAAGGTGCCAAGTCTGGCAGTCCTGCAGGCTGATTATTCTTTAAATTGCTACAGTATAGGCAGCAGCAGGGCAAAGCTCCCTATTTTGCCTCAGAACTGACGGGGGGAAGCTGTCTGGCCTCATACCCCAGTCATTCCTTGGCCTCTTTGCTGAGGTCACCAGTTGTGATATACAGTAGGCATTCTTAAAAAGTTAATTCTGGTTTGGGTGATATTACTGATTTCAGAGAGATTCTGTATATAAAATAGAGACTACCACTCAGGTAATGTTTCCCGAGTCCAAGTCTAGAGTTTAAACAATAGGGTCCTGTCAATCACTAGGGCTCCCAGGTGCTACAATAACACAAACAACAACAACAAAACAAGACTATCCATTATCTTTAGAAGAGGGACCCTGTGGTTTATTTGTCTGTGAAAGTACTAAGCATATTAAACTCTCCCCAAAATGCTTTTCACATACACAAACAGTTAAAAACCCTTATACATTAAGCAGGCAATTTCTTCAACAGGCTGGGAAGGCAGAAAGTGAGCAAAAGATTGCTCTTATTTCTATTGGTAAATATTAGGCAGTATTTAAATTGAATGGTAACAGGTGGCAAGTCTGCTGGCCCATTGAGAGACTGGGTTAGATCACAAACAATCTATCTAGACCTCACTCATCACTGCAGCATATGGGTCTGGCAATGCAGAAAATGGCTTCCAGGCTAGTATAAGGAATTATACCATTATAAGGAACTTTAAATGCTTTTTATATTTTTTTTCATGGAGTATCATGTGCTTTTTAAAGTTAGATTGCAGGTTTTGGAGGCCGCATTGGAATTCCCTATGCCTCCATCCTTGAATCAGCTGGAGGGGATTGGTCAAGAACCAGGCTACTTTCCACCATGGGCAACCCAGGAGTGAAGGTGTCCCTAGCCTCTGTTTGCCAGAAGCTGGGAATGGGCAACAGGGGATGGATCACTGGATGATGACCTGTTCTATTAATTCCCTCTGGGGCACCTGGCATTGGCTACTGTTGGAAGACAATATACTGGGCTTGATGGACCTTTAGTCTGACCCAGTATGGCCCTCTTATGAAGAAATAATCATGGCATCACAAGCTCCTCCCACTAGGACTGACTAAGGCTTCCTTTGATATTTAAATACTTTATGGGTTAGTTTTCTGGTAGAAATAACTGACTTCAGGACAAAGTCCGCTTCTTAGACATTATAATGTGTAATCAGGCCTTCTAAACAGCTGCCTTTCAAAGTGTCCTGGCTGAAGAGTGGCATGCTGGTGTTCGGGCAGTACTGCATATCCTCATCGTGTTTATCCTCCATCAGTGACTTCCATATCAAATTTGATTTTTACAAGCCAAAACAAATGGTTGATCTGTCAACAGTGGAAGTTACATGTGGAATCTAAGAAGTCAAAGTATGTTTTTTGGGCTCCATCCATTGCTGACAACTACAAAGATTCCAGAATCAAGAATGCAGCTGGTAATTCTGAAGGATATTTTCAAAGGCACACAGAGCATTTAGGTACCTAACACATTGACTAACTTCCATTTGTGCCTTTGAAAATCTCTCCTCTATATCAATGGATGAGACAGAAGAGGGTACACTTTGGTCTCCTGCAGCCACATGGACTCTGTAGGGAAATGAATACTAGTTGTCATTAAAATGAACAGCTCTAACTTGGGAGACACGTGAGGTAGGTTCTAAAAACAAAGTTAAGTGCTTATTCACAAAACTGCTATTAGTGTTAATGGGACAAGCACAGTTAAAAAACCATACATCAAGTAGACAGCCAACCCTAAGGAAAGCAGAAAAAGGAGGAAACCAAGTGCCACTGAGAGTCACTTTTGTGTCCATTACCATGGGTGTTAAATGTAGGTCTCTCTCCTTCTGTAACTAGGGGCCTAGGAAGAGATATCCTATTCCTGAAGAAGAAAGAAAGACAAAACTCTCTGAACCAGAATCAAGTACAGCCATAAATACGACAGGCAACATATAATATCTGGAATAAATTCAAAGCACATGACCAATACAAGGGATGAGTATCAGCAGAATTACAGAGGAGAGAAAGCAAAGTCTATAACATTGTTTGCTCCAGCCACGCTGAAGAAAAATGTTACAAGAATAATAAATTAACTTCTCCCCATTTAGTAAGGAATAATGTAAGTTAAACTGGCTCAGTAGCATCTTTACTGGCTGCTGTATATCTGATAGACAGGGACCATATTACAAAATACTGCATATTCTTGTTATTTTTAAGTCATGTGAATTTATCTGTCATTAAGATTAAATGGATTGTATTAAACAAAGTAGTTAAGATAAGAATATATGGATTGTGCAAGCCACCAAAAGCAGGCCGAAGTCAAAAGTATTTTTTTTTCCTTCAAGGGAAGGCATTATTTACACCTAACAAGTCAAACATATTTAAATTAACTGGAGAGACCAATATTTTTTGAATTAGTTGCATGATCATTTCCCAGAACATTTGAATTCTTAGACAGTCTCACCATATGTTGCTTGGAAGTCCCCATGGATGGGTTGCAGCGCCAGTATGGATCTGTTTCAAATCAACCCATTTTGTAGAGTGTCTGAGGAGGGAGATATTTATGACATGGGATTTGGGATCTGGTGATTTGTACTTGTAGATATTCTCAAGTAGCTTTCCAATAGATGTTACTTGGTATTACAAAACAAAACCACTCTTATTCATTAACATTATCTCTTCTGTGGCATTTTGCAATATGCATTTTTGAGAGTCCCAATTCTTTTTACTAACAATAGACAACTCTTAACATCTCCTGTCCTCAGAGTACTGGACAAACATTTTACAAAATGAATTAACTGCCCCTAGGAGCAAGAGAAATATTAACAACTTTGTTTTATAAATGGGAAAACTGAGGCTGCACAGAGAGGTTAAGTCACTTGCCCAAACCCACACACTGAGATATATGACAGAAGCAGAATTAGAACTCGGGAGTTCCTGGCTCCCAGTCCAGCACTTATTTGACTAGACCATGCTGCTTGCTCAGCTTTGTATAGTTTCACTATGCAGTACAGGTTTGTTAAACAGAATATAACCCCCTTGTTGCATCAAAAATGTAGCTTTTTAATGGCCCAGCTGGCTTCCCTCCCAACATTAAATCATTCTAGGCTCCCTGCTGCATTTTAATAGTTAACACACACACACACACACACAATATGCCTTTTCTTTGAACCTTCACATCTCCCCACTCAGCAGGAGGGCCGATAGGGGTTGCATGAGAGAGAAGGTGGATGAATGGGGAGAAATATGAGACACAAGGCTGGTGATGTCCATGACACAGTAGTTGGGATGGGGGATTCAGGAGAGAAAGTACAGGGCAATCATGTGACATTCAGAATGTGGGTATTATGGATCCAGGTCAGGAAGGTATCCCCATACAGGAATAGCCACATGGTCCATCTCTAGTATCCTATCTTCAACAATGGCCAGCATCAGCTGATTCAGAGACAGGAGTAAGAAACTCCACAATAGGGGATATGGGATGATCTGCCCCTCATGAAACCCTCCTCTTAACCCCTAAGAGCTACAGATTGGCTAAAGCCCTGAAGCATGAGGTTTTGCAGCTGTTCTGTTTTTAAACATTAACTCTAACAGCTCTGGATATTCCAGTCCCTCTCCGAATCACGTCAAGTCGCTGCTATCGATGAGATCTTAAAGTCAGAGGGACTGTTGCAGATGTTTGAAGTTAAGCACATGCTGGAGTGAGGTCTTGAACAGGGATGGGTTTATGGATGTGTTTAAGGGGTAGGGCAATAAGGAGCAGGGAACTGTGACTATCTTGGAGGACTTGAGGGGAGAAATGAGCACTCGTGGCAACCACTGAGGGTGAGCTGCACAAGTAGAGTAATCCAAGTGGCCAAGGCCTCCCTGCTTTCCAATACAAATGCACAGTATTTAGCCATTGATTTGTTACACATCCGAAGAGTGTTAGGGCCTGATTTTTACAATTGACCACCATTTTGAGGGGCACAATTTTGCACCTTTGCATCTGGAGACAACCACAGTGAGAGATACAACTATCTGTTTGATCCTATGTCTCTCCCGCCAGTAGTTAGAAACATCACTTATATTTGCTCCAAAAATGGATTGCAGGTTCAGAAAAATTAGCACATTTATTTGTGTGCACAAAATTGCAACAGCTAAAGTAAGGCTAGATGAGGCCTGGCTGAAAAGTCAAGTCCATCTCATTAAAACCCAAATATTTATGATAAACGCTATAAGGCTCTCTCCCTTTAAATCACTATTGTAGCAGAGCAGAAACTCAAGAGTTCCTAATATTGGGATCTTATACTACCAATACCACAAATCTTTAATGTGACAGAAGGAAGAGAGGAGCCCTTACTAAACTACAACTACGGTACAGAACACTCCTCAGCAATACGGGGCTACTGCAAACACGTCACACCATTCTTTACACAGGCTTCCTGTAGAATATCAGGACAAATTCAAGGCCTTGGTCTGTCTTTTCACAGCATTCATTGGCCTAGGGCCAGCATATCTTAAAGGTCATCTACAGCTCCAGGATAAGGACCATGGTCAACAACTCGACTCGTCTTGCACAATGATGGTTTCTACCATAAGGGTGAAGCTCATGTGCAGGAGACAGAACTTTCTCAGAGCTGATCCTAGACTGGGGAAAGAACTCCCACAGGAACTAAGGACCATCACCATCTCACCTCATCACCTTCCACTCCAAATGCAAGTGCATTTCTCTTACTATCAAATATAAATGTAGAGCATCATGTACATTTAAAAACAAACAAAAAACCCAAGAACCAAACACAACCACAAGGAAACAGTACAGAGCACACAATTCTCTTCTGGGAACAGGATGAGAGAAAGAACAAATCACATATGACACAGTCATGTCACTTAATACACTGCTCAAATGCAATCTCAGATACTATAATGAGGGCTATAAGGAATAGAATAGAATTATAGGCACATTCAGTTTCCAGCTGGCCAAAGACTTGCTGTATCACCTTGGGCAAATCAGTTAATCCGTGCCTCAGTTTCCCTATCAGTAAAATGTCAATAACACTTCCCCCCACCCGCTCTTTGTCATGTCTATTTAGATTGTAAGGTCTTTGAGTCAATTATGTATTTTTACAGCACCTACACAATAGATCCTCAATATCAATTGAGCTATCTAGGTATTACTGTGATATAAACAGTAATGAATATTTTGGTCACATTTCTCTATAAGCAGAAGCTTCAAAACACTGCTTAAATTTCAATTCCATCTCTTCATTTGTGGGTGGCAGGACAGACTTCACACAAGGTGAATTTTCAGATTGCTGTGCTGGTCACAACAGGCACAAATATCTTTTAAACCCATCACCTCAGGCCTATCATACCAAGCCAAGCCCTTGGATTAGGTTACATCACCCACCGGTTTGGTGTGTTCAGTGGCTGTTCAGAAAACTGCCATGGCCTGTACCAGCTTTGTTGTCAGATCAAGGCCAGCAAAGTCTGGCATCACATGCCAGGAGCTTGGCCTGCATCCCAATCATGTTTGAGCTGTTAGAGATCTGAGAATTTGAAGAGGGAAACAGGCAAATGAAAAGCAATAAATAAAACAAATAAAGGAAAGAGGGAGTTTAAGGGAGGGGTAAGGGAAGAAACATACGGGCCCTACTGGAGATGAAAACTTTGTTCAGCATCCAAAATTCGAAGCAGCTCTTCTGTGGGTTGGCTTGTGCTTTTCTACAAACAAGTTGGCCTAGCTTATAACCTGTATCAATTTATCATACCCACCAGCAGTGCCAGAATTCATACGGATCTCTGCCCTGCTGTTTGCTAAGCATTTAAGAGACAAATAATTGTGCATAAACTGCTGGTCAGTCACTTGTCAAGAAGCGCCTTTCATTTATTCAAATCAAAACACTCTGCCTCCCTCTCACCCCCCCTCTCTTTCCCCAGGAGTAAATGATGCGTCTTGGCAGCTTCTGATAAAACCCAAAGCTTAATAATTAGAATGCAATCCGAGCTCAACCATGGAATGTCCATGACGTGCAGAGGAAGCCCGGCCTTATGGCTAATTCCAGCATATGTCCCGAGAAAGGGAACAAGATACACGGGGGAGAAATGGGTGTTGTAAGAAGCACTAGATCACTGTTTTTCTACTACACATGCTCATCAGTTAAAGCTACTTTTAAATGCAGTCTCATGCTCATGAAGCAGAGTGATTCTAATTAGCACCAAACACTATTTATTCACTATGTTAAAAAGAGAATCTTTATTATGTGTCACACAGAGGTCATCTCTGTTTGAATTAAGTGACAGTGTAGGACTGCCACCATGGGATGTCACCAGGGACTGAACCCAAGACCTGAACTCCTAAAAGCTTGTACCACTGCCACTTGAGCTAAAAGATTAACTCCTTTAGTGTGCAGCTGTAGTAAATTTATACTGTCTGTGGACCAGCCACTAAAAGTGACACACAACACATGCTGAACAACATATTACAGTGCCACCAGTATAACAGGATGCTGCACGAGACTAGCTAGTCAGCCTTGAAAAACCCACAGATCTCCAAAGGCAGAAGAGCTCAACATGCTTTTCATATGGCACATTAATCAGCCATATCCAGTATGTGTCCAGCTTTCTGTTGATGAATGGCTAAATCATCAGAGGTTGTGGGGTGAAATGCATCCAGTGCCCAGTGATGTCTCTGAGGATGAAACCCAAAGTTGCATTGACCTTTTCTACCACCATCTCACATTGCAAACAAGTCTAATCACTTGTCTTTTGTCATTGCTAAGTCTCTCGGACAAACTTCCTCCCATGAACAATGTATTTCAGACTGTTTTTCTCCAACCGTATTCACTCGGGATTTTCCCAAGACGAATTCAATTTTGTTATTTCTAGATTTCTGATCTCTCTCGTGTATCATCACTTATTGCTACCAGTGCAGCTTTTGATGCAGAAGGACAATGGAATCTTTGTTTAAACAAAAAGGGAGTATAGCTGGGTTTGCCTCTGCTGCACCCCTTTGTGGCCTGTCAGGATACAACTCACTGAGTCATGCAGTCTCCACTAGTAGGTCACTGTCTCTCACAGGATCCAATGAAGCAGTGATTTTAGCCCTCCAGCCAAGGCACACATCAGTCCTACCCTTTCCAGGGTCTTATAGTTCAAAGGAAATCTGGGAAAACCACAACTCAAGGGTCATCCAATGAACTTTCAGCAAGACCCCGCTCTTCTCCATGTCTGACATCTGCAACTGATGTAGTACTGCAGAGCCAATTATGTCCATAGGCTCTCGGTAATCCTCTCCTTTACATTGTGGGGACTGTCTGCCCCATTCCAGGACTCTTGTTTAATAGATTGTTCTTGTTCGTTTGTACCTGACAAATGCACCCTCAGGGCCAGATTTTCAAGCGGTATAAATGGACATAGCTCTGTTGACTCCATTAGAACTACATTACATTAGAATCTGGTCCTCAATGTTGTGACTAATTTGCATATGCAGTGACTACAGTTGCATGTGCGAATCAGCTATCTGCAAATGGCCACTCGGACACATCACTGGCCACTTGCAAATACAATATTAAACACCAGATATTAGCAGATTCCAGAAAGCAAGCAAGCAGGATGCATAACTAGCCATCTATATATGCGCAAATGCTCAATTTGTGTACACACTAGGCATGCAATTGTACCTGTGTTTTCACATGTGCAATTGGACACCACACTTTTTGAAAATCAGACTCATCACTTTCTTGTCTTGTGGCCAAAATTTTGAAAGAAAGTTGCAGGTGCAACATGTTAAAAGAAAACTGGAATTTCAAATGTTCAAATAGTTTATGTAAGGAATTCTGAACAGCATAATCAATAGTATGAAATTCAAATTCCAAATTGGGAATAGAATATCTAATTTTGCATCAAACATGCAATTAGAAATTTGTGCTGTTGTTGATTAAATTACATTAAGTTAAACCATCAGCAAAGAGAAACAATGCCACATGACTTTTTATATAACTAACTGAGATTTTGGGGTATTTCTACACTCCACCACCTCTCACCCACAGCAGCAAGTCTCAGAGCCCAGGCCAACTGACTGGGGCTCATGTTATGGAGATAAAAATAGTAGTGTAGACATTCCCTCTTGGTCTGGAGCCTGGGCTCTGAAACCCTTCCTACTCCCCAGCTTAGAGAGCCCAGGTTCCACTCCAAGCAGGAATGTTGACACCACAATTTTTAGCCTTGTAGCACAATCCTTGAGAGACCAAGTCAGTTGACCTGGGCTCTGAGACTGGCTGCTGTGGGGTGTTTTTTATTGTTGTTGCTGTGTAGATGTACCCTTTGTACACTTACACAAGATGTTCATAAACAATCCATAGATTAAATATTCACTGAAAAACTCACAATAATTTGAAATAATGAATGCACTAAAGAACTTTGTTTTTCATTATGGACAATTCTCAGACATCAAAAGGGGTAAAGTGTGTGTTTGTTTCAAATCTTTCACCGAGCTGTACTTATGAACAGTGGGAAATTTACTCAGTACTGCTTCTACTGCATGTGCAAAGTCTGAGGCTTAGGCTATTTTAAGAAAATTCACACTGCTGTAACTACATCCAGTGTAACTTACACCTACACAGCTTCTTCTGGTAATTTACTGTAGTAAATTGCACTGGTGCACAGCCCACTTAATGTGGAAGCTGCTCACCTATATTAGTGCAACTCAGGGCCGCCCAGAGGGGAGGGCAAGAGGGGCAATTTTCCCCAGGCCCTGGGCCCCACAGGGGCCCCCACGAGAGTTTTTCGGGGCCCCTGGAGCGGGGTCCTTCACTCGCTCCGGGGGGGCCGGAAAACTCTTGCAGGGCCGGGCCCAGGAGCTTCTTCCGCTCCCGGTCTTCGCTGGCGGAGGGGGGTCCTTCCACTCCGGGGCGGAAGGACCCCCCGCCGGCGAATTATCGCCGAAGCGGGACCCGCTGCCGAAGTTCAGCTCGGTCTTCGGCGGTAATTCGGCGGCGGGGGACCCTTCCGTTCCGGGACCCACCGCCGAAGTGCCCCGAAGACCCGTGGTGGGGGCCCCCGGCCGCCGAATTACTGCCGAAGACCGGGCTGCACTTCGGTGGCGGGTCCCGCTTTGGCGGTAATTCGGCGGTGGGGGGGGGCCCCGCCGCAGGTCTTCGGGGCACTTCGGCGGCGGGTCCCGGAACGGAAGGACCCCCCGCTGCCAAAGAACCCAGGCCCCCGGAATCCTCTGGGCGGCCCTGGTGCAACTCCATTGATGCAGTTGCACCAGTGTGAATTTCTAAAATGGAGACAGAGCTTGAGTGTCTGCACTTAGAGATTCACCACACTTGTGTCATTTTTTCACATGTGTACATTTATTCCTGTCTGTCACTAGCATATCACCTGGGGGTGAACACTTTTCACAAAACCATTATTCTATAGGATCTATCAGTCCTTGTCCTCAAAGAAAACCTGCACAACACTTTCAAAAGACAAGCCTGGGAGCTTAAATTCATAACTTTGCTAGACACTAAAAATCATGCTCTTAATAAAAACACTGGATTTATGTCTTAATACAACAATCTGTAACCCCACCTTTTTTTTGTCCTAGGACCACAGGGATGTTAACAGGTCCCTTTACCTTGAACTGTCCCTTAGAATATGTGCTAACTACTGAAGCTAAACTATCTGTTTGACCTTGTAATTAGCTGTGACACTCTGAGTATCTATCCCAGACCTGAAGAAGAGGTGGACGTAGCTCAAAAGCTTGTTTCACCAACAGAAGTTGGTCCAGTAAAATATATTACCTCACTCACCTTGTCTCACTAGCAGTTTTAACATTTATGCCCATCTTAAGGACTTTTAACGCCTATTAAATCCTTAAGAATCAGAAGCAGCTCTTTTGAAAAAAAATCCTATGAATAAACTTTTCAGACTTTAAAATTCTCTCACATAGGCTTTAAAATTCACACCTTGCTGATGCAATTCTGTGTTTGGAAATAGTATCTTGCAAAACTTAGTTGACAGGGCAGAAGCACATCTGCTTCCATTTTCATAACTATCTTCACAGTGGAAAAAACTTTTTCATAATTAAAGCTTAGGATGTATAGAATATTGAGGAATGTGGCAAAAGTTAATGTGGGAAATGTATTTTTTATTGTGCTCTCCATTTTCCTTTGTCCTGGATATTAAGGTAATTTTAGAGGGAAGAATTTTGCCATTTATATTTCAGTGAGAAACAATCTCCATCATGCAACTTCTCCTAGCAGCAACCTGAAAGAAACAACTATTATTCCCACCCAGCCATTCGCTCAAGGTAAGCAGAGAGAATGTGCAGTGATAGCATAATGGGGCAGTGCTGCACTAAAGTGTGCTAAAGTCTTAGCCAATGCCAATTGTGCATTACTTCCCCATCAAATAAAGGAGCTAGCTTTCAATGTGGAGTAGGGCCATGATGAATGTCAAGGCCCAGAATTCAGCCACTTTTGCTAGAGTTGGAACTAAAAAATATGTGTAGTTAGAATTTTTTTTTCTTGCCACATGGATTGTGGGATTTTTTTTTTGCTCTCTCATAATTCAAAAAATGACTAGATGAATTTTGCACATTTTTTTTTGTCAGGCTGTCACCAAACAGAACATTTCAGTCATGAGGGACTGTAGGCCTCAAACACAGGCTCTCAGGTCCCCTGTTAGAGTTCAGACCATGGCTGCCACCTAGTAGCTCACCCAAAGTGCTGGAGAAGAGGTCTAGTGAAGCTCTAGCTCACAAAGAACCCCACCCATGAAGCTCCTGATTGGGGGAGATATCCAGTCCCACCGATTGGCTGGGACCTTCTACTTAAACCCAGAAGAGGCACCGGAAGACGTCTGAACAGCTAGATTAATCCCTGGCTGGCTGTTACTATGGACCCTGCCTACTCGCCCGAGTCCTGAACCCTGCCTCCCTGTCTGTTCCTGTTCTCTTAATCCCAGACCCCCGGCTGCTCCCAATACTCCAGAGGAAATTCTGTACCATTCCACAATTTTGCAGAATTCCCTGTTTCCCGCGCAGAATTTCTGGCTGCCACTAGGGGCCGCTGGACTCTGCAGAGCCCAGGTCGCAGTAAGTGGAGCTCCAAGCCTGGAGGCGGCATGCGCTTTGATCCTCATTCTTCCAGGGACAGGAGAGGCTCTGGAAGCCCCAGCCAGCTCTGGCAAAGGGTGAGGAATAGGGTGACCTGCTGACCGGGCCGTTAACAGTCCAGTCAACGGTGCTGGGGAGCTAAAGCAGGCTGGTCCCTACCTGTCCTGGCTCCGTGCTGTGCCCCAGAAGCGGCCAGCAGGTCTGGCTCCCAAGCGGGGGGACCACGGGGCTCCACCTGCTGTCCCCACCCCGAGCACTGGCTCCGCACTCCCATTGGCCAGGAACCGCGGCCAATGGGAGCTGCAGGGGCAGTGCCTGCAGGTGAGAGCAGAGCGCAGAGCCACCTTCCAAACCTCTGCCTAAGAGCCGGACATGCTGTCAGTTTCTGGGGCACAGTGCAAAGCCAGAACAGGTAGGAAGCCTGCCTTAGCACCCCTCTCTCCCCACTACTGTGCCACTGACTGGGAGCTGGCCAAGGTAGGCCCATGCCCCAACCCCGAGCCCCCTCCCACACCCTGAACCCCTCTGCCCCACCCCCCAGCCTAGAGCTCCCTCCTGCACCCCAAAACCCTCATCCCCAGGCCCACCCCAGAGCCCGCACCCCAGACGGAGCCCTCACCCCCTCCCACACCCCAAACCCCTGCCCCAGCCCAGTGAAAGTGAGTGAGGGTGAGGGAGCCACTGAGGGAGGGAGAATGTAGTGAGCAGGGCCCCGGGGAAGGGGCAAGACAGGGGTGTGGCCTCAGGGAAGGGGTGGGGCTAGGATGTTCATTTTTGTGGGATTAGAAAGTTGGCAAGCCTAGTGAGGAAGGGCAGGGCCGCACCTCACCATGTTCCCCGCTGAGACAGTAAAGAAGTTGGGGGGGGTGTAAGGGCTCTGGAGGTGCTGGTGTCTGGGGCTTCCCCGCTGCTGAGCTCTGTGAGGGGGCTGCTGGTGTCTGGGGGTACCCCACAGCTGCGCTCTGTGAGGGGGGGTGCTGGTGTCTGGGGCGTGCCCCGTGGCTTGGCTCTGTGGGGGGTTGTGGTGTCTGAGCCAAGGAGTGCCCCACAGCTGGGCTCTGGGAGGATGGGAGTGCATGAATCTGGGCTCCAGGGGCCCCATACAGTCTCCTCCAGCATTCCCCTACTGGAACTGGGTTGTTGTAGGGGTTTATTTAACTCTCTACTCCTGGGGGAGCCTGTTTTGCTGTTGTCTGTATTGTTGACATACGTGTTGACAGGTATTTTGAAATAAATTACCAAAATAATTAAAACTGGAGTGATTATATTGTGTTATTTTGACAAATAAAATATGCAGAATTTTGCAGAATTTTAAAACATTGTGTGCAGAATTTTTAATTTTTTTGGCACAGAATTCCCCCAGGAGTGGTCCCGGTTCCTGCTTTCCTGCCTCACTCCAGCTCCGTGCTCCTATCCCTGATGTGGATTCCAGCTTCGACTCCTGGCTCTGTCTCCGGCTCTGGCCTTTGGCTTAGCATCTGACTGACTCCAGTTCTAGGCTCCTGCCTCTAACCATGAGTCCTGATCACCCTGGGTCTTACAATACGTAAGGGGACTGTTGGCCCCTTACTGAAACTTGGTGCTTTGTTTGTTTTTTGGTTGGCCTTCTCCCAATACCAGGAGAAAGGGCAAAGAGGAATCAGAATCCTGAGACTGACAGGTTCCATAGGGCCAACACTCCAAGTCAGGAAACAGGGCAGGCAGGTTCAGGAGGAAGTTGAGAGCCCAGGGCCCATCCTTCATGTGAGCTGGGGCTACCAGAGCAGAGCTGGGGAGAGTGCAGCAGCCCAGAACAGAAACAGAGACTCAGAGCTGCAGCCCAGAGACGGGAGATTTGGACCGAGTCTCCTGCTCTCCTAGCAGAGTGGTATCAGCTCGTCTAGGGAGAGAGGAAGAGATGGGCCCCTTTCCCAAAGTCTGTTAAGAGCATATTAAAGTACCAGACCCAAAGGAGGAAATGGCCTGACTGGAGGGCCAGAACCAAAGGTGGTAAATGGGTTCTGTCACAGAGTCCAAACCCAACCTGGGGAGTGCCACACCAGCAGCATCACAACAACACATCCGGGTCCTGGAAGAACACACTGGACCTGTAAATTTGTTGTAACTGTAAAGTTTATTGCATCTTAGTGACTACTGCACTGAACTTTTTGCAAGCCATTTCCTCACTGTGCTGACACTGTGAAGTGTTCTTTAATCCCAAAAAAATGTTTTTGGTGTACATGAACTATATATCTATATTTAAGTGAACTGCAACAATTATGGGTTAAAAGGGTGACAAGTGAGTTAGGTGTATCCTGGAGTAGGGGCACCCTCATCACTGCCAGAGTTGCCCATGGAGACACTGAGGTAACCACTCAGGAACCCCTGGCTCAATCCTCTTGTGTGATGCAAGTCCTGTTCTCACAGGGCCAGGAGAGAAATTCAAGGTGGGCCAGTACTGGGGTAAGTGAATGGGGACAGGGACTCAGATCCTGATATCACTCAGTTCAGCAGGGTAGTGTGTACATAGAGAAACTCCCATATTATGGTGGGACAAATCCCCCACTTACAAGTAGGTGAATCTTTCAGAAGTTCTCAGCATATGAAAACAGGGTGTCATAATGGAAACTCTTCTGCAACCCTAACTATGGAGTGGTTGCCATCAGCACTGACTATATTATATGGATCTACAGAGAAATATAGTGAAAGTGTTGTGGATTATAGTGCCTTTGTTTTGTTTTTTGAATAAAATTATATGCTGTAGTCCATCAGCAGAGCTCGCTGACTAGAACTTTATCTCAAGGAAACTTTGTCCTCATACTGCAAAAGGAAACCAAAATAGAGGCTTTGGCAGTCCGAAGCTTTCCTAGCAGCCCACTCATAATGAACCATAGGAAAGGACATGATGGCCTACTTTTAAAGGAGGCTGCTGCCAAATCCCAAAATAAGAAGAAAAAAAAATGTATGGTGTAACAAAAAAAATGCCTTTAGGTTGTGGAAATTATGACTTGATGACATCCCTCACCCCTTTTGCTTATGATCTAGCTGCACATATACAAGACCTTAATTATAGAGCTGAAGTCAACAATCAGGCATAGAACATGCTTTCCACCAGAATGAAAGAATAATCCAAGTGTAGGGAACCTAACATGCCTCGAACTGAGGTAGTAGAGTGGATGCCGAGCTCAGGGAAAAGGTTGACTTTCAATGTCTGTCACGAAGGAAGTAACAGCCCCTCACAGCCTTTATAAAAGAGTTTGACCCATGCACATATGAGTCTATCCTACCGACGAGCCCTTTAACAAAAAAGGAAGCAAAGTATTCCCACACACCAGCTACGCCACTGAGGTCTCAAACCCTCAATCCATGCTGCTCGGAAGTCACAAAAATAGACTTCCATGATAACATATGGGCAGTGTTGTAATATTAAAAGGAAACACAGGAGCCAAGTTCTGTCCTCAACTACATCAGTGTAAAGCTGCAGCAACTCCACTGGAGCCAGCAAAGTTATTCCCAGGCTTAGCCTGCTCCAGATGACTAAAGTGACTCAAAACCAGAAGCACTGAGGAAAATGGATTAACGCAACGGAGTCTTACGTGCATATTTTCCTTTCCTAAGCTTAACCTCTCTAGCCATAACTCAGGTAGGTCCCAGTTAATCCCATCTCTGGGTTGGGAGGGCCAGCCTGCAGCTCTGCTCCTGCGTTGGAGCCAGCCCTGGCCCGGTCTTGCCTCATGGCAAGTAATCCAGTCCTAACCATCAGCTTCGATTCCTGACTTTGACTGACCCTTGGCTCGGGCACCTGGCCTGACTCCAGCTCTTTCTCTTGGTTCCAGCCACTGCACCTGACTCCTGCTCCAACCACAGGGTACGACCCTCCACATCCCAGTCACTGACAATCCTTGGGTCTGTCCGTCTGGATGTCAGTCTCAGTCTGCCGACAACTCATTCAACTCCCAGCCTTCCTTCCTTAGGCCAGCATTTTTAAGGTTTAGAATCCTTTTTGGTCTGAGGCTTTGGTCTGGGAGGAATACACCTTGGCAGACTAGCTGGAGCCAGGCAGGGGGTATCCCCAATCAATAGCTTCTCTATTGTTTCCCCACATAGCTTTATCTTTGTAATTGTTTCTTTTGCTGTTGGTTTCTCCTGAAACAGCCTCCTTTGATTTAATTCCTGGCAGTCAGGCAAATTAATATCAGACAGAGTACCACACAACTCCCTCATTGTCCAGACCCAAATGGCTAGACCACTGGACTAGTCTGCACTGCGCCAGGCTATGTAGTCTTATGCCACTTAAGAGAGTACAGAAGCTGATAACAAGACAGCATTACACATTGTCAATAATTTTCCTCTTTACCTCTCCTAAAGCAAACCAATCAGAGAATTTTTTTGTAGGGAATTTCTCTCTGCTTGAAGCGAGAACTTTTTTTCTCAGGCAAATATGGTAGTTATAGACACTAAAAGTAAAGCACATTAGTGATCAATTGCAGTAAATTATAGACTCTCTCAGGCCTCCAGTCACCTCCAGATGGTGAGACCCTCATATACTTTCTCCACTGAAACAAAACACTTCCTCCCAAGCTCTGGTATTGGCCACTGCCGGAAGACAGGATATTGGGTTAGATGGACCATGGTCTGACCCAGTATGACCGTTCTTATGTTCAGACATCTACAGTTTTTCCAATGCATTCAGTTTTTTGTGTGTATAAATACATACCACTCCAGCAAGCACAAACGAGTAGCACAAATCACAGTTTTGAACCATACTATGCTGCTTAGAATTCAACTGGTGACTTTTGGATCCCAAAGAAATAAGCTCTCCTCAGGGACATAAAAGAAAACCCTTGCCGTGCCAGCACTACACATTCTTTTCTAATGCCTGGTCCACCCTTAAAATTTAGGTTAACATAAATATATCGCTCAGCAGTGTTAAAAATCCACACCCCTGAGTGCCATAATTACACCCACCTAACCTCTGGTGTAGACACAGCTAGGTTGACAGAAGAATACTATTGTTGAACTAACTACCACTGCTTGGGGAGGTGGTGTTCCTACACAGATGGAAAAACCCCTTCTGTCACTGTAGGCTGCATCTACACTATGGGGTTCTGCTGGCATAGTTATGGCACTGTAGCTATGCTGCTAAGTGCCCATAGTATAGACAAGGCCTTTAGTTACCAGGGGATTAGGCTATTCTAATTCCACCTCCATCCCCTCCCCCCCCCCCACACCACATCCCACCATTCACTTGCTCTTTAGGGCTATGGTACTTTTCCTTTAAAGAAAACCTCTCATGTTATTTCTTCCAGATGACAAGTACCGTATATACTTCATTATAAGCTGACCCCCCGCCCCAAGATGGATAAGTAAAAATGGAAAAATGTTATAACCCATTCATAAGCCGACCCTATAATTCGGGAGTCAGAAAATTTTGGCTCCCGGGCCATCAGGATAAGCTGCTGGTGGGCTGAGATGGTTTGTTTACCTCGAGTGTCTGCAGGCACGGAGGTAAACCTAAGTAAACAAAGTGTCCCATCCGGCCAGCTGCTTACCCTGACGGGCTGGGACAGCAACTGGTGGGGAAATGTTTTTTTGGGAGGGAGAAGCTGGGAGTCAGGGGAGTAACCCCTGTGACCACCCTCCACTGACCCCACCCCTAGCCCGGGACCCACACACTCTCCCATCCCATCCCTTCCCATCTTATCTGGGGAGGGCCAGGGGAGGATGTCTCTGACCTGGCTGGAGCTGCTCTGGCAGGCTGGGCAGCGCGGTCGCAGCCTGCTCCGGAGGCCATACCGGGCGGCACGGCCACAGCATGTTCCAGTGGGCTGGGCGGCACAGCCACAGCCTGCTCCGGTGGCATGACCACAGCCTGCTCTGGGGGGCAGGGCCGAGGGACATGGCCACAGCCTGCCAGCCCCTGAGCTGCAGCTGCTTTGGAGGCTGCGGGGAGAGCCGCGTGGCCAGAAGTGGAGAGACACTGGCCCCGTCTCTTCCCTTCTGTCTCTGCTGGCTGTGCTGCCTCTCCACCTCTGCCTCTCTATACCCGTTCATAAGCCGACCCCCTTCTCTGGTGCTTCCCTTTTTTACTAAAATTTCAGTTTATGAACGAGTATATATGGTATATAACAGTTTTGGCATAGTCAAGTCTATGTCACTATCACCATGTAACGACAAGACCCAATTTCTGAATTTTACTGTGATAAAACACAGCTAAGTGGTCATCAAGAGAAACCACCCAAGCTCTCAGATCACTGGTGCCCCTGTAACACTCCATAGCATCTGTCACAGGTTGGCTGGCCCTTTAAGGGTAGTTGGGCTCAGCCACACCCGTGTCAGATTAGCTACCCATCCCACTCACCTTGACTCAGTTTGAGAGACGAACCACAGGGTGCAAACTGGTCTCCCGTGGAAGGTTCCAAAGGAGGGTCTAGGAGTCCTCCAGGGAATTAGCCTGGAAAACAGGGTTCTACCACAGAGCACAGAATGGGGATTGGTAACCCACAGAGATTGAGACTGAGGGGATGCCAGGGAAGCAACCTGGGAGTCAGTGCTCTATCTCAGAGCAGAGAAGCTTAAAGGTTGCCTAGAAGTGGCTGAGAACTGAGCCCAGAGGGAGGGCTGAAGAGCCCAACTGGAGCAGAAGAACGTTTGATTTGTGTGGGATATTTGTTTGGACTTGTTACCCCAAATCAGGACTGAACTCAGAGTGACACAGTCAGAGGGCTGATACCCCCAAACCCCACCCTCACCCAGGAGAGACAGAAAATCCTAGGGTAGAGGAAACTGAGGCAAGAACTGCCTGCAGCACCACACTCAGCTAGCGGGGGAACTATAGCGCAGGCACACACCCCACACAGTGTACAGCTGCTGAGCAGAGTAAATACAAGTCGGCTTTCCCTTTTCAGGTAGCAAACCATATGTCCCTGTGCCTTTTTATATGCTACCTTTGTGCCTGGAACAGCCCTCTCCTCCAGTCTGCCTTACTACTTTGCTGTCCCTTCCTTCAAGTCCTTACTAAACACTCCATTTGGTTGACCTAACTCTCTCCAATGTACGTTGTTCATTTAACTCAACTGCTATTTATCTAGCGCCCATCCAGACTTTGTGAAGAAAACGGTCAGCCAACCCTCTACTTTATGCACGAAAAGCCCTGCTAGAAATTCTAGCACTTGTGCAAACAGTAAAACCTGCTGAATGCAAATGGAAGCATTTGCACTTGCAGAACCCATGTCTCTAAAGCCCTTGGCAAATGCTAATATTTGCATGTGTAGCTGTTAGACTATTGGGTGTTGCTGGCTATTATGAGCTCACAAGTGTTTGTACCTGCAAAATACAGGCACACATTTGTGTATGTCCATTTACTACAGCTCCAGTCACTCTTCTACACAGCCAAAATCTATACCATAATGTTTATTTAGTTGTTCTTAGACAGAAAGACACCCCACATGACAATTATTGATTCCACAGTAAGTCACATTCTCCTCATGGGTGCATCTCTCACAGATGGGATGGGGAAATTTTCAAAAGAATCAAAGAAGTTTAGGAGCACACATCCCATCAACTTCTTTTGTTCCTAAATACCTTGGGCCATTTTGAAAGTCTTTCCTGAGAGTTGTAGCCATATATCTGTGAGGTAAATTCAGTCTTTTCCCATTTATGTACCACTAGTGCAAGACAAAATTAAACTCATTTAAAAAAAATACATTCGGGAATTACTTAATTGAAATAATTTTGCTCAAATAATTCTTTTCTTAAAACAAGCAAGGGCTGAAAGATTTTTATTTTCCCTTTTTACTAATGTCACAAACAAAATCCCTGTTTAATTGGTAATTAATCATTCACTGGTGTGACATTTTGTTTAATTTGAAAACAAAATGCTTGTATTTTTATTAAGTGCAATGACACAAAATGTGATTCAGATTTTACCAAGAGGCACATGGAAGATGGGGACAGCTGACAGAACAATGATGGGTACAGTGCTTTCAAAGTGCTTTCATGTAATTTACCATTGCTGGGATATAAATCGAAGAGCTATTTATCACTCAATCTGCTGAAAGTTTTGGTTTGGCAAAGGCAAGTCAACTGTAAATTGAATGTTCTATTTACTCTGACCATATTATTACAAATAACATTTTGTGATGCTACCATGCTTTCCATCTAATAATCTCAAGGAGCTTCATGAGACCCAAGTATGGCTTCTTCAGAGTGGAGGGACAGGGATGCAACAGCCCAGGAAGTCTCCTGCCTTGTCTGCATTCCCACCAGGTGGCAACCCTAACATGGCTGTTTTCTAAATATGGGAATCGCACTGGCACCAGTATTCAGTGCTCCAAAAGGGATATAGGTGATGTCCCTGTCTACATGCAGACCAGGTTGCAGCAAGAAGTGTATACTATTTTATGAAAGCATCACTCATCAGCACATGCTCCCCCTACAATAGAGTTACTGTGGTTTATTAATTTAGGAACCAATCTAAGAATTCCTTCACCAGCACCCCCACAAAAACAAATCTTACTTTATGAGGAGTTTGCCCTGATGGGAGGTTCATACTGATTCCGATGCAGATGAGAACATGCAACATTTCTAGAGGCTGGCTGGGTGTTTAGATGCAAAGTCACCACTTGGCAAAATGTTGCAAGAAACAACTTAGCTTTGGGGCTGAGAAATCAAGATTGCAAATATTTTATGAACACATATTCGCTATTTTCAAACACACACACAAAAAGACTACCAGGCCTAGCCATTCAGCCCTGCACCATCCTCAGACATTAAACCCACCAAGGAAACTTTGCTAGCACAGGGGGAAAGCTTAGGAGTGTGTGTAATGTGGGTGGAGTTTTTAGTGTGAGCTCCATTGTCACTAGAGCCAGCCAGAGAACAACAATTTCACAACAACTTTCGAGACGGATTCCCAGGGCTTTGATTCAATGTCCTGGAAAAGGCAACGGATGGTTAGACAAATGGGTGGGGTTCATCTATCACAAGCAACATCATAATATATGGTCATTTAGCCTGGAAACGAGCAAGCATTGACTGAGGTTTGTAAGATTGTGACAGGAATAATGTCAGCTGGCCACTCCCTCCTTGTGTTTTATATGGCCCCTTAATGCAAGGTCAAGATGTAACTATCACTTGACAAAATTAACAGTTCACATGAGCATACGCACAAGGAAATGCTCTCTTCAAGCAGTTGTGTAATCAGCCTGAGAATTCATGGTCATGAGAGGTCAGAGAGTTAACTACTGTAGCTGGATTACTGAAAGGTCTAGCTAATTTTATGATCAGTAATAACACATTGTAAGGGACTGAGGCATAGGCGGTCTGGGATAGCAGCCACGGCTGGGCTTGTGTCCACAAGTCAAGGACTTGGAGGTTTGTAATCAGAAGCAGGAATCAGTGTAATCGCTAGAGCCAAGATCAATAGGCAAGAGTCAGGGTCAGAGGCTGGTGATCAAAGATAGTTACCAGGCTGGAATCAGAATCAGGCTGGGAGCAGAGACTGGAGATCAGAAAGCTATATGACATCTGGAGTTGCAGCAAGCCAGAAGTCTGCATGGTTGCCCAGACAACTTCCTGGACCATCCTCCAGGTTTACATAGTGAGCATGGACAATCAGAAGGCTACAGGGTGCTATTACTCTGGACCCTTTGCACAGTACTTTCTGCAGCACTAATAACCACAGCGCTCCTTGAATATGGCTCCTCCTGGCGCCAAAGTGGGAACATCAACTGTCCCAGGCTCCGCAGACCAAGGGTCTATTCCCACATATCCTTACATACATGTAGCTATGCAAACTAAGATTTGGGTGGTCAGATACCATGCTACAGGTTGTCTGTGATCATCAGAGGGGTCAGGAAAGAACTTCTATACCCCTCCATCCCCATGAACAATAATGCACAATTGTCTAAAAGCAAGTGCCTCTAAGAAGTTTTCACTTTCCTCTGAGGCATCAGCTGTTGGTCAGTCCTGGAGGCCGGATATCACACTAACTGAGCCAATCATCTTTAAAATTTGGGTGTCTCAAGTTAGGTGTGTACACATAAACGTGTCTTGGCAAAAATCCCTGTGCCCTTTGTTTCCATTTTACAAAACAATAAAAGTTCTTCAAATGGGAAAAAGTAAGTTTTAAGACCGGAAGGGACCAGTATTATCATCTAGTGCAGGGGTCGTCAACCTTTCAGAAGTGGTGTGCCGAGTCTTCATTTATTCACTCTAATTTAAGGTTTTGCGTGCCAGTTAAACATGTTAACGTTTTTAGAAGATCTCTTTCTCTAAGTCTATAATATATAACTAAACTATTGTTGTATGTAAAGCAAATAAGGTTTTTAAAATGTTTTAGAAGCTTCCTTTAAAATTAAATTAAAATGCAGCACCCCCCGGACCGGTGGCCAGGACCCGGACAGTGTGAGTGCCACTGAAAATCATCTTGCATGCTGCCATAGGTTGCCTACCCCTGACTAGTGTGACCTCCTGCCTAACACAGGCCATGGAATTCCACCCCTAATTACTGAAAAGGACAAAATTATTCTTCCCTATTATGTAAGTAAACATGATTAAGCCCAATAACCTGTGGTTGAACTACAGCCTATTTTCTAGAAAGACTTCTAATCTCTTAAAGACTCCATGTGAAGATGAATTTATCACTTCCCTTCATAAATAGTTCCTACGCTTAAATTATCCTCATTATTAAAGTCACATCTCATTTCCACTTTGAATGGACAAAGGCTTCCAGAAGTTTCAGATTATATATGTGGAATTTGATATGAAGATTCTAGTTCCTGAAGAAAGGCTCTTCTTGAGGGGCAGCATAGTCTGATAGATTGAGCTCAAGGTTGGGAGTCCGGAACCCGAGGTCTAATCCTGGTTCTGCCACTCGCTTGACATGTAGACTTAGACGTCACTTACACCAGAATTTTTCAAACGTAGGCACTTAAAATCAAGTGCCTAAAACACCTAAATAAAAGAGGCCTAAATTTCAGAGCTGTTAAATACCTACCTTTCCTACTGACAATTTTGGGAGTTCGGAAATTTGAACATTTTGTTTTCTATTTTTAGACACAGATCAGATTTGGGCCATATATGCAGAATGTAAAATATAGGTGACAATAATAGATACAGTAACTATTAGAGGACCTGCCAATGTTTGTGATATTTAAGAGTGTATGATGTGTGTTTTAATGGGCTGTTAAATGTCTTCAGCCAAATACAGTACATACCACCAACCTGTGGTCAGGGTTCATTTTGGATGGGGATGGGGTGGCAGGTTAAGGCCCTACAGTTCATCTGTAATGCTGACTGCAAGGTTACTATTTTTATGTCTCTCAAGAACCTCACAGAGTGATGGACAACAGATGGAGGTGCTGTTGAGAGTTCAGGGATACATTCTCCATTCCTGCAAGCTTCTGCTCTCCAGCTGCAGTCTCTCTTAACAGACAATGAATCATTCGCCTAGAAAGAAACTACATATCTGAATAAACCACACTCTGTGACTGTCTATGTTTGATTATTTATTAAGAGAACTGGACCAATCAAAGCTCATCAGCTGACACAGGAGCCAGCAGAATTAAAATGCACAGACACACAAAAACCCTTTGTAAACTATCCTGTAAATTAGAAGTGGGGTCGTGCAAGACCTTGAACACAGAAAAAAACAAATCTATTAATAACCAAAACACAGATAAAGGTTGTGCCTGGTTAGGGGGAAAAAAGCTGGGCTGTAAAAAAATCCAAGTTTTTGTGGTCACTTAGTTTTCCATCTGATATAAAAATGTGAGTGTGCGTCTGTGTCCCTAGGACAAGCAGGAGTCGGGGTCCAAGAAACAGTTCAACTTGGGGTAAGCATGCTAAAGGATTATGAACACAGGGGAAAAAAATAAGGAAAACACTGTAAATTCCACTTAGCACATGGGAAGGGGGGCACATTTATTCACTGTCAGAAGCAGATGAGCTGGCAAAGACTGTACTGCAATCTGACTCTGATCTAGTGTATACCACTTTGTTATGCTGGTGTACACAGCCCACTGACTTCAGTGGATCACTCTTGCTTTACACCAGGGTAAGATCAGAAGCTGGTTTGTCAAATTCCCCATGGAAGGTTGCTTTTGTTGTGATGCTCAGTGCAATGAAGATGCTGAAGGATTGTCTGAAGATGAGAAACTATAGGAGTGGTTATGCAAGAGCCACTCTGCGCAGCCTGCACATGTAGAATTGAAGGATCCCTGCCTTGTTAAGCCTGTGGTGGCAGGACACAATGCCCCAGCCACAGGGGTGCAAAGGGCACCATCATCTGAAAAGGTCTGGGCCCTGCTGGGATGCCCATCTTTGTGCTTTGCAGCTAAACACTGTCTCAGGGACCGTTGTGGCATTCGGTGCGCTACAATGCAGCGTAACACGATCCAGCCGAAGCTTGTGTCATCTCAGGTCAGAAATTATAGGGAACGAATAAGTGGTGGGTTTTATTTGTTTAGTTGGTTTAAATATGCGGCTGGTGCAAGGATCAGTTGTCAAATAAAGAACGCTGGTTTAGGCCAAACCTCCAACTGAAAAAAAAAAATAGTCGAAGGGAAGGAAGACACTGTATCATCACTTCTTGCCCATAACAGTTTTCCAATGTTGCTGTGTGATGTCAGTTGCTGTGTTTCACATAGACAAGCTGAACATTAGGAATGGGCAAAATTATTCCTATATACAACTTGTAAAGTGCTTTGCTATCCTTTAAGAGAAATGGCACTATAAAAATCCAAGGTCTTTGGGCCACATTGTGCCCTTAACTTGCCTCATCACCATTAAGACGGGGATTTTCAAAAGGAGTCTAAGGCCATGTCTATACTTGGAACTAAGGGGTGTGATTCCCATCCCATGTGTACATACTCACACTAGCTTTCATTGAGCTAGCACACTAAAAATAGTAACATAGTCCAGGTAGCAACCAGCAGCAGCATGTTCTGGCCACCCCACGTACGTATCTGCGGGAGCTAGACAGGTTTGTACTCGAGGCTACTAGCCCATGTTGCCCCTCGCTGCTGCCCCTCTGAGGCTACTGTAACTACCACAGCTACGCTGATATTTTTAGTGCACTAGCTTGATGAGAGCTAGCACAACCACGTCTACGAATCACACCCATCACTCCAAGTGTAGACATACCCTAAATATGTTGGATACCAACAGCCTTAAGACTACTTTGAAAGTCTCAGCCTAATTATAGCTGTCACTCCAACAGCAGTGTTAAAACATTCTAGCCTTCCAGCACAAACTGATGTAGGACTGCATGAGGGGAGCTAATCATAGGACCATAGACTATAGTCTGTCCACAGAAGAGTGGGTATCTCCTCAGCAGTGACAGATTTGCCAAATGAAGTATTGAAGCAAAAAGTTCTCCAGGAACAGAAAGCTGGTGAATGCTACAAAAGGGTTATGGCCTGCCAGACCAGCCAGGAAACCTCAGGAATGTTGAGTCAATGTCTCAGATAGCTGGTGTTTCTAAATCTATATTACAACGGAAATGTAGCACACTTCAAAACACCACCAGATTCTGTTTAGGTTGGGCCTGAGGCACTGTTTACCTCACTTTCCATCCACAAGACAATCCAACCCACTAATGTATTGAATAAGACAAAGGAAGAGGCTGATATCTTATCTGGATGACATGTTGATTTGAAGGTCCTGTTTGGATCCAGAAAAAAAAATCATTGGAAAGAATAGTGGTAAAATTAAGCAACCAATAGCTGAGGTTTTGGTTTTACCTTCCAGTAGCACACAAAAATCCTTAGGAGAAAATAAAACATCCACCCTTTAAATTTTGTCTTTCATACTTGCATGGTATTTCAGAGGGAAAAAGGAATTATTATAGTATTTGCAATTACAGAGCTCCAGATACAGATAGTGGTGATCGTGTTACCTTTGTTACACAGGCTTGATGCTAGTTTCTCCAGTGTAGATGGGAGTAATGATTTTTCTAATACATACTTGGTTCCAGCTCCACTCTAAGCTTTAGGACACGATCAGCTATTACAGTAATGCCCTGAAGCCAGATCAGTACACAGCATTATCCTTCTTTCATTTCCCATTGAAAGCTCCCTCGGTTTCTCTTACAGTCTCATTGTGCTTGCATCATAATTCTCAAGCCCTTGAATCCTTTCTTGCTTAATTTCCTCTGTGTTCCTTGCACCCTTAAATTTCACAGAAACAGTCCCACTTATTCACTTATAAAGAGAGGCAGGAAGATACAGAAACTAAACCTATTTCACTAACATACATGTATAATACTATTATCACAAATATAATGACCTTCATCTGTTATCAAAGATTCCATTCCGGTATTGTTTCCTTTACACCCAAGAGTTGCTGCAGGGCAGTCACAACCAGTGACACAAGGGAGAGGTATGCAACACGACATCCTTCACATATACAGAACGACTCAAAATTCAAGGGTTCCCCCATTTCACTATGAACTTGAATACAGGCCAATTTCACAAGAAAGCTTTACATGAACTTTTTGGAAAAAAATAAGTCAATTTTCTAATGATTTCAGCTGAGATTTTCCTCTTTTAAAAAGAGCCTAAGGGAGTTACACACATAAAAGCCCATTGAACTTCAATGGGAACTGGGTGCTCAATGAGAGTTAGATGTCTAATACCCTTGGGTCCATTTGAAAATCCCAATCTTCACTGGAAGTAATGGGCATCCAGTAACTCTGAAAATTAGGCCACTAATTTTGGGACCCAAATTTGAAAATATTGGCTTCAAATGCTTGTCCAAGGTTGTTCAAGATTCTTGTGCCTAGAATCTAGGTTTCCTATCTTCCAATCCCATGCTTAATCTAATGGACCATGCACTACCAACAAAAAGTCATTTTTAAAATTAAGAATTTTTAAAAATAAGTGCATCTTCTGTCCGTTGACTGACACTCACTTCTATTTCCTGCCCTTTCTTCCTGCCCTGACAACAGTGACCTACACAACTTCCAGACTGAAACCAAGAGAACAAGATGATCTGACCCTGGGAACCATCTCCACTTAGATCCACTGGGCTGTGGTTTTATAAAACAAAAACCAAACAAGGTATTTTGTGGGTGGAATGTAATTGTAAGGCACTCAGACGTAATGTATATATCAGTCGTTACTCTGATCGCTAGATGAGTGGATAGACAGATGGAGAAAACAGAACTGTTTTTCACTCTCACTAAAACTAAACTGAAGAAGTTTTCCTCCCAGTTAATGATGAAAAAGGAAAAATGGTAGTTTGTCCTTATTTCTCATTAGGCACAAAATGTCCTACAGTTCAACAGCTGGGACAGATATTTAGCTAGTGTAAATTATCATAGCCCCACTGACTTCAGTGACTTTTGCCAGCTGAGGATCTTCTCTTTATTGTAACCAATAAATAATATTGGAAGGCTATTGTCCAAACAAGATTAGAGGTAAACAAGCAGTGAGTCATTCTGCCAAAGGTGCTCAGTCTAAGGGACAGCTAGACTATCCCTAAAAGCAATCCAGGAGCCAGGAAGTCTGGATTTGGGGAGTAGGTGGGAGATACCAGATTGCAGTTCAGCTTTACTTTGATCTTCTCCCAACTTTTCCCCATCCTCATGACCACACCAACAGGATGATGAATAGATTCTTCACACATCCCTTCTCCACAGAAATAGCAACCCCTCCCATTCCTTTAAAAGAACAAGGGGGTGGGAATCAAAGAATCACTTTGAAATTTCATAATATTCAGCCCTGGAGGCAGAAGGGTTTTTCCAATGTAAATTTCTTTTGGTCACTGCAATATGAACAGAAATCTTGGGCAGCCCTGCATTGCAGCAGGGTTTTCATATTTCCTTTGCCTGCCCAGCTATTTATCATTTTCCAATAATCCTATGCCCTGGAGATATTAACGCTCGGTGAATAGCCCTACTCCTCGTCACCCCCCCCCCCCGCCCCCTCCCACACACAATAATTTTTCCATTACTGAAAGTCTGTCCATCAATGCTGATTGGAGAAAAAGATAAACACTGTCTATACATATGGTAAGTCACAGAAGTCAGAGATGAAAAAGATCTATTAGATCATTGCATCCATGACTTTACTAGCAAAGGATATAGCCCCCAGAGAAGTATGTTTTTAACCAGATGCAATAAATCCTTCTTCATGATGTGGTGACCAACAGATATTTCACATCCCCAGTTCTAAGGCTAAAGATTGTCTTTTGGAAGCTAGAGCAAATTAGCAGAAACCGATAAAATTTAGTATCCTGAATCTATTGGGAAAGGAGAAAAACTTCCAAATTGGACAGACAGACTGCAACCACAATTCTTCCCTAGGTGCCTGATCTTAATTCAGATAAGATACTTCCTGAAGTCATCACTTGGACAGCTCTCAACTGACCCTTGTCTGGGATCACATATGGAAAGACAACAGTCACAACAATCCAACAACATCCTTTGAACTAACCCCCAAACTTTTCAGAGGTTCAGAAGAACTCCACCATTTCCCCCTTTCCTCAGTGGCAGAATCTGGCTTACAAGGGATGTTCCATTCTGGAGCTGTCCAGATGCCCTGCACACAAAAATGGGCAAAGCCACAGAAGGCAAATCCAAAGAGTGCTGGCAGCTGGCCCATTGCCACTGCCTGGTATTGGGAGAGGGAATTGAGTTTTCACCGCAGGAAAGTTTTGCAGATCTAGTAGGTAGTGGGAAGGAGTGCCTTTCCCCCAAACTTTTCAGAGGTTCAGAAGAACTCCACCATTTCCCCCTTTCCTCAGTGGCATTTAACAAAACCAAACGAAACTCAACCACTCCACTGCACATACAGTCCTCCTGCAAACTCATAGGAGTGGACGCCTCAGTCCAGACCTGGCTGCAACACTACACTCTATTATTCTGGTACTGGAACATCTTGAACCAAGCTTGCCAAATTGTGGGAAGATTCAGAACAGAGTCTATGAGGAACTAAGCAGAGACCAGACACATAAAAGGATAGATCAAGAAATTCACCATCATATCATGTCATCATCCAGAACTCGATTCAAGTCTCTTGATGCTTGAAAAGGTTTAGCTAACTCTTCTCTACACCAATCTCGCTGGACATTCTGCACTGCCTGGCCCCAGTTGGGGATGGAAAAAGAACTGCAGAATGATCACTGGTCAACTTCTTGGCACTACCACTGGTCAAAAGAAAAAAGTTGCAAAAACAAACGAATAAATACACCACAATTTTAAAGTAATTTCAATTTTGTATTGGAATGAGTTGTGTTTTTTTCAAAGTTTTCCACAAACCTTTCTTACAAAATTTCAAAACTGAAACATTTCAAAAATGCGAGGGAGGGGGGAAACAAACAAAAAACAAACAAACACTGGCCATTTAATGCAATACAATGGGTCTGCAGTTTTCTCTTCCACTTTTTCATTTTTCCTTTTGCCACTCTAACTTCCCAAAACTTCCCAAGTCTTCTGAAAAATTAAAGTAATAAAAGAATTTCTTTTTTAATTTAATAGAAAAATACCCAGATATCACTGCATTGCTTTCAATGGCAAAAAGAGGGAAGTGTACAGGAAGATACGGGGGGGGGGGGGGACGGACACTGAAAACCCAATGTCCAAATTATTAAATTTCAAGTTTTGATTAAAAAATTGAAGCTTTCTGCAAAAGTTTACAGATTCAGAAAAAGGCTGTTTTTCCGACAAAAAAATTTAAATGAAAAAAAACCAAAAAAACCAAAAAACAAAAAAAAGAAAACATGTAACCTGATCCACTTGCAGTATTGCTGGCCTGGCCAGGAGCACTCAAGAACTAAATATCTCATGAGAATAAAAAGCATGAGAGAGCAGACTCTCTCGTGAGATTTTCAACTTATTTTTGCAGACCCAGAACATTCAAATAATGTGTAGGTTAGTATCCAGACGCATATAAATAGCAGGACTTCACAATAGTTGGAGTTGGGCCTTAAGCAAAACCTTCGAACTGAACACGTTCACACTGCAGGGACATTGGATCCAGGTTTTGCTGATTTACTTACTCTGTCTCCCCACCTATCTTGAGGCCATATGTCACAGCGGAAGTTGTACTTGCCAAAGAGAGATTGAAGGAACTCATCTCATGGCACCCACCTGAAGAGGAGGTTACTAACACCACTATGGACATGAAAAACTACACTCTCCCAGTCTGAGATCGTCAGAGATGAACTGTAACCAATCCCCACTTCCCCACCTCTTCCATCCCTTTTGCACAGCAGCAAAGCCATCTGTTTCTTCAGCAGAGCAATCAGAATGGCAGCCAAATTAATTCATCCGGGATCCTTTTACATTTACTGTTCCGCGCAGCATTGCATTAACTCTGAGCTAATCCTCAAGGGCATCTGATGCTCTTTCTGGGGCATGGGTGCTATTATCCATCTCTGATTACTGGCAGCCATTGAGCCCACTCTCTGTACTCCACAGTCTGGGCTTCTCAGATTTCTCCCTAGTTAGTATGAGTGGGCCTGTAAAGAGATCAGAGACCTCCTCCTTCTGTAATTGCATTGGGTGTGAACTGTGAATGGTCCCTTTGAGTGATTTTTCTTTTTCCCAAGTACAATTTTATATGTATTTAAAACACATACTGTATGTATAGAGATGATATTTCAAACATACCCAGCCTAAATAGACATGTTTAAAATTTATTTTCTCTCCCTCTTGATGTGGTGAGATTCACAGGCTGTGGGAAAAGGGGCTGGGACAAGGCAGGTTTGCATCTGGAGCGGGGGAGGCATTCTTCTCTGTGGTCGTCTGATGAATTATCAAAGTCAACGCACAAGGAGTTTGGGGTCCAGAACTTTTAAACAAAGATTTCTTTCTCTCTTCTTCCCCTTCTGTCTCTGACTCTCTTGGGGATTCGATTGAGTCATGTTACACTGGCTGCGATTTCACATCAGTCATCTCTGGCTTTAATAATGTCTATTTTTATTGCTATAATTTTTGGCTGCAGCTGGATTCTTAAGAGCTTTGTTGTTAAACTCTGAGCAGAGGCAACAAACAGCATGTACTCAGTGAAATAAGGACCGGGGATGGGAATGATGTGAGGACAACACCAATCTGGCCTTTGGAAGCAGAAATCTCTATACACAGTTAGTCAAACTCAACTTAGGGCTCGGTTAAAGGAAGGCCCACTTTCCTTCAAATGGAAAGCTTGATAAGGAATTTCTAGCATGCCTTTTTCATGAGAGCAGCAACTACAGTTGGTCAGAAATTTGTCAGGAAGATTTAATGGGAAGCAAGGAGGAAAATGTTGAGGATATTTTTGCAAACCACTCCCCCCCACACACATCTCCTCCCCACATTTTCCAATCAGCTCTTGAGCTGCTTGAAATCCATATCCAAACTGTGCAGCTCGGGCCCCAATTCCAAGCAAAAAAATGCAACCAAACAAACAAGGTCAACCTCAAAGGCTCCAGATGACAGGAAATCCCCCTGGGGAGGTCCAGGTGTTCAGCAGAAAAAAACAAACTTCCCCACTCCTTTCTATGATAATTCTCAGAGCCTGCAGCTACATTAGCACATCCCCATGGAGAAAAGGGAAGGAAGGGATTTCATAGGCCGACTCCCTTCCCTTAAAGGGACTTTTTAAAAATAAATAAATAAACAGACAGGCAGTACATCTCCATTTTTCAAAGCAGTGCAAATATGAAGCCAAGCAGCATCCTGCCCAAGAAAAAAGAGGAATGGCTCATTAGTGACTGCATTTCATCTCTTTCAAAGGATCATCTTGGAGCCCATCCCAGAAGGATCCTGCTGTGTTTCAATAAACTGACTACAGGGTTCGAAAGCTGAGTCAAAGACACCTCAAGAACTGAGTCAAGAAAGCAGCCTATGCAATTAGGGATTATTTATTTATTCATTCATTCATGTACCAGAAGACTGTGAGGGGGGTGTGGAGAGAAGAAAGTTAGAGGGCAAAGGAGAGATACACAGCAAGGTTTTTAGGAATTGCTATTCTTTGCCCCAATAGCAGAATACGTAAGCTTTCAAAACAACCCAGGGAATTCTCCTTCAGCAAACTACCCCACTAACAAAAGGCTTCAACCTCAACATGAAGACTCTCTGGTGAGGGACAGGGTCCAGGCCTTGGAAGAGCTTTTGTTTATGGAGGACAGAATTTCAGTTACTTCTACAGAAGCCATAATTTCACTCCAGTAGGATTCATAATGCATTTAATTGTTTGCCATGAACATTCAAAATAATGAACAAATTAAGCTCCCAGTACCACAAGATTCATGGAAAGTCAGACTCATGCATACTCAAATTCTCATAGCTCTCCTTGATTTCCCTTCTCTTTTATACAACTTTCAGCCATGCTATCAGGGAGCAGATACAATAGGTGACCACTTTCACACCATGAGTAATGAAAAGCAAATACTTGAAGGTGATAGTCTGCAAACAAGCCACCAGCAGGAAATGCAGAAAGCCTAAAAATTCTCAATGAACAATTTCATAAAAATCAGCTGCTGTTTGTGAAGGAGAAAACGGCCTAAGATTCATCACAAATTACTCACTGTGATAGTTTGTTTAGCTCATTTTAGTTGGACACATAAGTAATATGGTATTGTTTCCATTCCTTGAGTCAATGGATGTAACCTTTGTGATCATTTTCCAAGATGAAAACTCACATTTATGAATTCAAAATTCACTTCCACGTGTACTTCCTGATATCAGCTTAATTTGCATCTGCAAACATTTCCACTGGTAAATATTCACTAGAACACTGGTAGAAAGTGAACAAAAAGCAGATGCTAAAGGCTGACGTTCACCGATGCCACCACTCCATATCACACACAAGGGAGGGACCAAGACAGTACTGATACATGACATGTGGGCTTGGTATTGCAAACCCAATGCAGCAGTGAAACAGCAAGCAGAAGGTAATATATACATAGCTAATTCCTGCTGTCTGCCAGTGCAGTGCATACACAGGGAAGGAAAGAAAGAGCCTTGGTATTGTGGCACCCCTAAATACTTCAGTTTGCATCATATGGTGCCCCAAAGAGAAGCGAGGGGAGTAGGAGTAGTCATGTGACTCCAATTGCCAGCTGTCCAGGGGACGCTGAAGAATTTAAAGGGGCTTAGGTGCCCAGGTACACGTTAGTCTCATTCCACCCCACTCTGCACTCTTTAAAAAAAGCCCTATCCCAGAGCCATGTAACAGTTCCTGGTTTGAAAGCAGCGAAAGCCTACTGTAGACCACATTGGCTGGAAGAGCCCAAGCTATACTCTCAGCCTACTTGGCAATAGACATATTTCTGCAAGGAAGCATTTACTCTTTCTGTTACAAAGATGAACCTTTGTGCTTGGAGAAACTACATTATCTCCACAAAAAATAAGCCTTTTGTTTTTGATGGGGAGGTTTTAAACCCTGCGTGTGTGGAATTCAAGGCTGAGATAGACACAGATGGGCATGGCCAGAAGCTCACTTCAGCATAATCTGGTGCTCTGCTTCCTATTTGTGTAACCTAGAGAGTATTTTAAAGGCAAGAGAGAGCAATAAACAAAGTCACTTTGTTTTCACTCAGCATTATTCGGGGGTAAAAAAATTGGATTTTCTTCTAGGTGTATTTTTCCACCTCCATATAAACACCAGACTTACTGGCCAGCAGTCAGACTAATGTTAATAATTAATACATTGTGATGCTCCATTCACATGGGGCCAAACTCTCTCCTGGCATAAATCCACTAACTTCAGAGTTACATCAGACTTCAGCAGGTGAATAATTTGACCCAAGATTTGACTTCAGTAGGTGACTTCAGGGAGTGTCCAGGACAAAGATGACCTAGTAGGAAATAACCAGGTGCACATTTCCAGTAATAATAAAAGAAGAAATTAGAAAGCAGAAAATAGATGATACAGAAGCACTCTTTAAAAAAGTTTTAACCACTTTGGCTATGTCTGCACTGCAAAAAGGGGAGTGTTTCGATATTGAATTAGCTAACTCGATGCAAAATCCTAGTGGAGATAAGGTAGGTTTTACCCTGTTTTAGTCAGTTGAAGTCAACCCCAGTTGGTGATATATGGTTGCCCACAACTAGCTAAATCAAGGTAAAAAATACTGGTGGTCTTGTCTGCACTGAAATTTTACATCAAGAGAGCTAACTTGATATAGATGTATCAATGGAAGTGAAGATGAAACCTTTGAATGACCTTGTTGTGGAATTTCAGAAAATTTGCAAGGTTCTGCCCAGTTTTACAAATTTGCCCTGAAGATTTTACTGACAACATATGAATTATGCAGCTGGTCTTACGGTTACCTTTTTTTTGCATAAAAATATAGGTAAGTAATTATTATCCCCTTCACACAGATGAGAAAACTCATGGACTGAGTGGTTAAGTGACTTGCCCAATGTACTCTACCCACTTGACAATACATATAAAAACTCTGTGAACCTATGGCACTTTACAAACTACACACGTCACCTCATGTACTTGGGGCTTGTCTACACTTACAGCACTGTAGTGGTGCAGCTTAGTGCTTAGCTGTAGCGCTTAGTGAAGATGCTACCTACAGCAACAGGAGAGCTTCTCCTGTTAGTGCAGCTACTCCACCTCCCTGAGAGGCAGTAGCTTTGTTGACAGGAAAAGCCCTTCCATCAACACAGAGCGGTCTACACCAGGAGTTCAGTTGGTATAACTGCGTTGTGCAGTTATACTGACGTAAGTTTATAATGTAAACCAGGGTTAAGGCACCACCACCACTCTGATGAAGCATCAATAACTGCATAACAATGAAACACTGCACAACAAGGTTTAGGACAGGAAGTGAAGAAAGCCTTACCCAACGAAAACAAGATGTGAGACTTCAGGTACTGAGCAATAAGTTACCCAGACTAGAATCTGACAACTGGGTGAGGTCATGGGGTCTCATTACCAAGAGTGATCAAGGACCTCTTTTTGTTTCTCATTCAAAGGAACAACCCCTAGCACCACTGATATCACTAACTGCCCCCACACACACACACACACCCTCCCATCATCATTCTGGGACACTTTGAGGCTGGGAGTTTGTTTATAAACAGAGGCAGGTGATTAGGATAACAAAAGGCTTGTCATTAAAATAAATTAAGATTCTTTAAATGATCCTGAAAGCACTGCCAGGCACTTCAACTAAATGACAGGAAACAAAGGGTAGGGAATAAAAGGTGAAAGTGGAGAGAGGTAAATAGTGGTGCCCACCAGGGGTCTGACTGGGACCAGTCCTATTTAACATAGTCATAAATGATCTGGAAAAAGGGGTATGCAGTGAGGTGGCAAAATTTGCAGATAATACAAAATTACTCAAAATAGTTAAGTCCAAAGCAGACTGCGGAGAGCTACAAAGGGATCTCACAAAACTGGGCGACTGGGCAACAAAATGGCAGAAGAAATTCAATGTTGATAAATGTAAAGTAATGCAATTGGCAAAATACAATCCCAACTATAATACAAAATGATGGGGTCTAAATTAGCTAAACCCATCAATAAAAAGATCTTGAAGTCATTGTGGATAGTTCTCTGAAAACATCTGCTCAATGTGCAGCGGCAATGAAAAAAGCTAACAGAATATTGGGAATCATTAGGAAAGAGATAGATAATAAGAGAAAAATATCATATTGCCTCTGTATAAATCCATGGTATGCCAACATTGAATAGTACGTGCAGATTTGGTCACCCCCATCTCAAAAAAGATATATTGGATTTGGAAAAAGTACAGAGAAGGGCAACAGAAATGATCTTGTGTATAGAACACCTTCTGTACTAAGGAGACATTAATAAGACTGGGACTTTTCAGCTTGGAAAGGAGACGACTAAAGGGGGAGATATGATAGAGCTCTATAAAATCATGAATGGTGTGGAGAAAGTAAATAAGGAAGTATTATTTACTCCTTCACATAACACAAGAACTAGGGGTCGCCAAATGAAATTAATAGGCAGCAGATTTAAAACAAACAAAAAAAAGTACAGTCAACATGGGGAACTCTTTGCCAGGGGATGCTGTGAAGGTCAAAACTATAACAGGGTTCCCATAAGAACTAGATAAGATCATGGAGGATAGGTCCATCAATGGCTATTAGCCAGGGTGGGCAGAGATTCAACATCATGGCCCTCGCCTCTGTTTGCCAGGAGGTGGGACAACTTGATGATTACTTGTTCTGTTCATTCCCCTTGGGGCACCTGGCATTGGCCAATGTTGGAAGACACGATACTGCGCTAAATGGACCATTGGTCTTACTCACTATGGTCATTCTGATGTTCTTATATAGAACCCAGATATGTCTGCTCCCTTCTGTAACCCACTAGACCCTGCTGTCCTCCCAGAGCTGTGATAGAACCCAGGAACCCTGATGGTCTCTCTCTCTCTCTCCACAGAGTTAGTAATAAAGTAAGAATATACATTAAAATTTTAAACCTAACTAGTGTCCCTTAAGTGACTTGCCACAAGATGTCAGAACATGTTGTTATTAGAGCTGAGTGAGTCTAATATTTATTTAATTTTCTTTCATTCATAAAAGAATTAGATACAGGGCTCCTGTCAGCTAATTGCTAAGTTATCCGCCAAAAACCTAGAGTTTTCAAGTGCCTACATTGCCCCAGGAATCATGGTTAAAGTTACCGTCCCCCACCCCCACCAAAATCTGAAATGGCGCCCCCGGCCCTTTCACCCAGTGCAAACTGCCCTAAGCTGTTTAGTTTGTTTATTTTTGTGGTAGTAGCGAGCGGTTAGCACAGACACCCTGTCAAGGTTCCTCCCCCACTCTGAACTTTAGGGTACAGATGTGGGGACCTGCATGGACACTTCTAATTACTAGTTTAGATCTGGTAACACTGCCACCATCCAGAAATTTCAGTGTCTGGATCACTTTCTGTCCCCCAAAAACCTTCCCCTCCCTGGGCAGCCTTGAGAGGCTTTTTCACCAAGTTCCTGGTGAAGACTGACCCAACCCCTTGGATCTTAACACAAGGAGAATTTAACCATCCCCCCTCCTTTCCCCCACCAATTTCTGGTGAGTCCAGAAACAATCCCCTTGGATCTTAACACAAGGGAAAAAAATCAATCAGGTTCTTAAAAAGAAAGCTTTTAATTAAAGAAAGAAAGGTAAAAATTATCTCTGTAAAATCAGGATGGAAAAATACTTTACAGGGTAATCAGATTTATATAGCCCAGAGGAACCCCCTCTAGCCTTAGGTTCAAAGTTACAGCAAACAGAGGTAAAATCCTCTCAGCAAAAAGGAACATTTACAAGTTGAGAAAACAAAAATAAGACTAACCCGCCTTGCCTGGCTATTACTTACAAGTTTGAAACATGAGAGACTGATTCAGAAAGATTTGGAGAGCCTGGATTGGTGTCTGGTCCCTCTTAGTCCCAAGAGCGAACAACCCCCAAAACAAAGAGCACAAACAAAAGACTTGCCTCCACCAAGATTTTAAAGTATCTTGTCCCCTTATTGGTCCTCTGATCAGGTGTCAGCCAGGTTTACTGAGCTTCTTAACCCTTTACAGGTAAAAGAGACATTAACCCTTAACTATCTGTTTATGACACACCCAACTCAGCCTCTCTCTCAGAGCTGCTGGGTGCTTAACACCTGTGAAAAATCTGCTCAGACACTGTTAGCATACAGGTTTGTAAAGGCTCAGGTCAGTGGCGTAGCCAGGTGGAACGAACAGGGGGAGCGATCACAAAAATAGGTGTCACCCGCTGTGGCGCTTTTACTCACCCAGCAGCACTTTTACTGAAGGGGCGGCACTCTGGGTCTTCGGTGGCGGGTCCTTCACTCGCTCCACGGGTCTTCGGCAGCATTTTGGCGGTGAGTCCTTCAGTGCCGCCAAACACACCCGGAGTGAGTGAAGGACCCGCTACCGAAGACCCGGAGCGCCACCGGGTGAGTAAAAATTAAAAAGCCACCAAGAAATTGAAAAGGCGCCACTTGTGCTCAGTGGGAGAGCAGCTGCTGCCCCGCTCCCTGCCTCGCTACGCTATTGGCTCAGGTTTCTGAAAGTCTAGCTCCAAGTTTTTCTTTGTAGAAGACAAGAGGTGTTAACTAACAGAAAAAAATATGCACAAGAAATAAAACAATAAATGGGGGAGAAGCCTCCATCTCGGAGCCTCCACCTTCAGCTCAGCACTGAATGAAAGGGATTCCAAGCTGCTTTACATGCTTTTGTTGACTTCCTTTCCTCTGTTGTCACTGGTTGTTTCGTCTTTTGCAAGGCTGAAATGGTGGGGAGGCGGGGTTTTGCATGTCAAGTATTGAAGTTTGCCTTTGAAGGTCCCTTTTTCAGATGGAAAAAGGAGCTTCAGGTAGAGCTTCCAAAACCAACGTTGACCTTCCAAGTTTGACTAATCCTTTGTCATGGTGGCATTTTGCCACAAAAGGCATAACCCCCCCGACACACACACACACACTTAACACTCAGATCACGAGCCTGTGTTTTTACCCTTTTAATAGCTGCCTCACAGTCTATTTTCTCTCATTTCATTGCATGGTTTTTGGTTTTGTTTGGTTTGTTTTTCTGTTAGGAACAAAGAAATTCTAATGAAAGCGATATTAAACCAGTAAGATCGTAGAGATAACATGCCTGTGATTCAGAAGGATCAGAGAATAGCTATATTCTAGGTCACCATCAATAATCCCATAAAGAGAATATATGCATTTTGTACATAAGTGCATTTCCAAAGTGCCCGTCATTAGAATATCAAGGCATTCAAAATGCAACTGGTACATGACCAGAGTGGGTATCAAAACTATGACCTTTGCATTATTAGCATCACACTAACAGCAGTATAGCCAGGCGACACATATTTGCAGGCGCTGTCAATAATGAGCTCACACATACTGCTTTTATCCTAAGGGAAGTTTCATTGACAAGTAGTAACCAGGGCCCCCCAGAGGATTCCGGGGGCCCGGGGTCTTCGGCGGCGGGGGGGCCCTTCCCTTCCGGGACCCGCCGCCGAAGTGCCCCGAAGACCCGCGGCGGGGCCCCTCACCGCCGAATTACCGCCGAAGCGGGACCCGCCGCCGAAGTGCAGCCCGGTCTTCCGCGGTAATTCGGCGGCGGGGGGGGGCCCGCCCCGGGTCTTCGGGGCACTTCGGCGGCGGGTCGGAACGGAAGGGCCCCCCGCCGCCAAAGACCGGGCTGAACTTCGGCGGCGGGTCCCATTCCGTCTTCGGCGGTAATTCGCCAGCGGGGGGTCCTTCCGCCCCGGAGAGGAAGGACCCCCCGCCGTGAAGACTGGGAGCAGAAGAAGCTCCTGCGCCCGGCCCCGCAAGAGTTTTCCGGGCCCCCCGGAACGAGTGAGGGACCCCGCTCCAGAGGCCCCGAAAAACTCTCGTGGGGGCCCCTGTGGGGCTCGGGGCCTGGGGCAAATTGCCCCTCTTGCCCCACTCCCCCCGGGCGGCCCTGGTAGTAACTAGTGGGGTAAATCAGAAAAACCGCCTGGTAGAATACTGCAAACTTAAACAAGCATTTAGGAAGGAGAGGGAGGAATACCTTTTCTAAATCCAAATGAAATTTCAAGAGAATTTAAATAGGCAGAATGCAATTACCCAAGTCAGAATTTACCCAAGTCCCTGGAATTAATCCCCTACTCTCATAAAAATTGCCATGAGATCTTTAATTACCAGAAGGGGTCATGCATTTACACATTCAGCTTTACATTTCAAGCCCAAACATGGTGTGAAATGTATACGCAGTACTAATGGCCAGCGAGTAGTGGGAATCCAGGAGGGTTTAAAATTCTGATTCCTAAGGGAGGTTACTATTCATTTTCATAGATGGGCTTGTGTGATCAGACATGAGCATCTGCCTCCAAAATCCTGATAGACCACATACAATATGTTGATTCTAGCCTTGTAGTTGTCTATAAACCGATGTTTAATGCAGCACAAAATGAAAAAAATCAACAAATTCCTTATCCAAGTTGTGCATCTGAAAAGCCAACCATCAGATAAAAACTCCTATGCCAGTGAGTTTATCCTATGTCAATGAGTTTACAGAAAAAACACGCACAAACCTTATCTATACTAGCTTGCATTGTGCATCTGTGTGAAACATTACAACAAATCCAAGAGAAATGTCTGGGAGGAGGGGCTTCTTGGAGGGACCAACTAACCCAGTTCAATTTGTTTTTGCATTTTAAATATCTAGTATTCAGAGAAAGCACAACCTGTCTCCACTCTTCCAAATTACTAACAATGCAAAAAGTGAAGAAGATATCATATGTAGTTGCTCCAGAGAACAAAGACAAGGAAGAAGTGGTGGATCCCAAATCATTTCCTCCAGGTCAGAAGTTGAACTCAAGTTCAGATTCAACTGGAAATCCCATGTCTAAGATCAAGAACACAATGTACTTATTTGGATTAAATAACAGACTTGCACCTTCACCCAGAGCTGAAAGCAAAACGAGAACTGAACCTTGGGTGAGGTTAAAAATAAGTCTAATTTTTTAGAGATAGGGAAAAGCCATATCTATCCACCATCGAATATTGGGGGTCTTTGCAATCCTAGCCCAGATCCAGAGTTTGCAAACTTCCCTAACTTTAGAAGGTGCTGAACCAAAGCTTCTAATGTTGTTAGGAATTTAGATCAAGATTCAAATTTTGCCACTTCATCCCAGGCCTATTTATTGCCACCACACCCCTACCCAACATTTTTCATTATCACACTCTCTCTCTCGCTGTACTTCTAGAGGTCCAAAAGTGAAAATGATGAAATGGTTTGAGCAAGAGTGCTCCTGCAGCAATCTTAGACCCAACCAAAAGTAGGAAGAACCAGACCTCTTGTGAGGAAAAGCTGCTCAAAGCTGGTCTATACAGATATAAAAACGCCAGCAGCCTCCAGCAACTTGTCAACTCAAATGCTCATTATCGTTCCCAAGTGGAGTGGCCACAGTGAGAAATCCTAGGAGGTGGGGAGCTAATAGAGACCAGGCCTTTTTGTTTGTATAATCTGCAGGCAGTAGCCACCTTTAAGAATGGATTATTAGAGTGATTGCATAAAGCAGACCAGACTTTACTGGTGATATGCTCAGTTCAGCCTCTGAAAAGTGTTTCATCACACTTGATAATTAGTATTTCTACAAGGTCCAACTCTTACACATTTAGACAAATAATTTATAGTCCAATCTGTATTAGCACCATCCAATGGATTTCTAATACTTCAGGGAATGTTATAGTTCTTAACTTCAGGGCCAAACGCAAGACTCATCTTCTTTGCTTCAACTTTGCTTCTAGAGAAACAACTGACTGCACACCTTTCCCAGCACTAGAGGGAAGAAAAGAACCACCAGATCATGTGGCTAGATTTGAAATCAGCATTAGAAAAAGATTAGATTAATTTCTATAAATAATCTCAGGACCCTTTGAGACTCAAGCAGAAAAATGGGATGAGGAAAAAAATGTTCTCACACCCTCAAGTCCTCCATCCACCTGGGCGTGAGGTGGGAACCAAAACGACCATGGATTTGGAAAGAACTTGTTGCAATCTTTGCAGAGGAATACTGGTGGCAAAAACACAATCTACCCAGCAATTTCCAGCAGTCTCATTTTCACTCCAGCTTGCAGTTCCCTTTCAATTATCTATGTACAAGCCTATCTCCAGGATCCAATATAAATCACTACAGTCAACGCCCTTGAAATGCTTTCCACAATCAGCCCAAATATATTTCATTGGGTGCACCTTAACAATATTAACTTCAGCTTTGTGGGTACTGCAAAGTAGAAGGGGATGTTTTATAGGTGTTGAGAGTCAAGTCATTTTACACCAAAAATTACTTTAAAAATACAGTCTACAAAACCAAGAAATAGTAGTGACCAAATCTTAATAATTGTCTCTCTTAATGCCAATTCAAGGAGAAGACTCCCATTGCCAATTCAGGATCATGATTCAGGGTCAGTATCATAGGGCTCTATCTCTCACCATGTCTTCAGGACCATTGTGATTAAACACAAGCAAAATAATCACAATTATTAACTATGACTATTTTATTATTAAAGGAACAGAGAAAATACAGAATACAAGCAATAAAAAATGGTGACTTCAGTTGCAATCTCAGTATTTAAGCATGTTGAAAAAAAGCACAAGAGAAACAATTATGAAAGCTGGTTCCCGACTTGACTCAGGTAAATCTTTCTACTGATCTGAATGAGGCAGCACTTCACATGAATATCTGTAGATGCTTGGGCCTGGTCTACACTGGGAGGGGGAGGTCAATGTAAGATACGCAACTTCAGCTACGAGAATAGCATAGCTGAAGTCGATGTATCTTAGTACGACTTACCTCCCATTCTCACGGCGTGGGATCGACGTCCGCGGCTCCTCCGTCGACTCCATGCCAGGAGCATGATTTTTACTATTTTGTAATTACCTATATAATGTAACCACATTTTATTCCTGTAACCATGTTTTGGAATAATCCATTATTTCCTTTTATGTCCCTATGAATTATATGTTGTGACATCACAGTATATTACAGTATCAAAACACAACAGCAGTAACTGGATGAATTTCAGTTTATCTTATTCAAAATCCAGGCCCTCACAGACAACTCTCACCTCTATTCCTATACAAAAATGATACCCTACACATACAAACATCTACAGCATGTCTATGAATCTCTGTACACTTCCATAAACATCCATGCACCTGCATGTATCACTTCACATACATGTGTACCCAGACACTGATTCTGCTCTACTGCCTTAGCTAACAGCCAGTTGGCTTGATGACCATGGTCTGTCAGCATTACATATACACATGCACACACATGTTCATAAACTACACAGCCTCCTAGCCTTCATATACACCTCTACCTTGATATAATGCTGTCCTTGGGAGCCAAAAAATCTTACCGCATTATAGGTGAAACCGTGTTATATTGAACTTGCTTAATCTGTCTGTCTGTCTATACAGTATTTACCTGCATACCATATGCATACATTCCAGTTTAGTTATCTGCTCTTGTATTTAACATGCATATCTTCATGTCCATTACTTCTCAAATCACTGGAGAAGCCATTCTCCACATACTCCTGATGCACCAGCTGTAGGAATGTTATTGCATGCTGGTGCATGGAAATCATAGCAGGACACATGGACAGTAGAAAAACAGGGCATCTTGCCTTTTTGCCTTCAGTGTGTGATGACTCTTGTATTTCTCCCTCCACCCCCTTATTTTTTGTCCTTTTCATTAAAGAAAATCCTAATGAGGAGGTGTTCAGATGCTTCTACCTCTGGAGTTTAGGACTATATGGGTGAGACCAGAAACAGGAAGTCTGAATCCACAGCAGTGCCACCAGCAAGCCGAGCCCTGAAGTTCAAGAATAAGAACTGCTATCAAAGAAACTCCGGAAGAGGAATGGAAAAAGCTGTAACTTCTGAGAAAACATAGTGACCTTTGTCAGCAACTTACTCTGAGCAGCTTTGTTCTGCATACATATATACGAAGTATTATTAGACAACACAGAGAAGAGGAATACAAGACAAAGATAAAGGCTGAGGATTTTCAAAGCTGCTGAGGAGGTTTTCATGCACAATTCCCAATGACATTGATCAGAGGTGGGAGTCTAAATCTCCTAGGTGGTTTTGGAAATCTCAGCTAAAAAACATAGCAATATTATTTTTATAAATACATTCCTTGGTGAATGAAAAACTGTTCTTTCCAGGCTTTTATTTTATATTACACACACAGATCAGATAGATAAAAAGGAAAAAAGGCTGAGCTGTATCACCTTGCAGACTAAGGCCTGATCTTGAGAAATGCTGTGCATTCTCAACCCCCGTGTACTTCAGTGGAAGGGAGGGTGCACTGTAGCTCAAACGTGCTCAGCACCAAAGAGAACTGGTCCCCAATAAAAATATTTCACCTGCTATGTGCATCCAGCTGGACAAGGCAGCCTGAGTCTTTCCCCAAGTATTAAAGGCAATGTGAAAACTGGATTAGAACAACCACCAGACAATGAAATGTTAATCAGGGAAAGCGGCTGCTTGCTTCTGGTCTTACTGGGTCCAACATGAACCTGCAATGTGCTGTAGCATCCCCTTTCTAACCGGCATTTTACTGCATAAAGCCAATCCCTCAGCTAACAGCAGGAGAGTGAACGTACTGAAATAAGACAGATTTGAACAGCCCTGCATAGATGACATTAGACGGAAAGTGGAAGGAAGATATAATGTGTTCTGGCCATTAGAGACCTGGATTCAATCTGGGCCATGTCATATGTTTTGAAGTTAATTTAATGGTTTTAATTTCATTCCCACCTCACTAAACGCATTTGTCAACTTCTGCTCAGGCAATGCGGGTGTCACGTACCCTGGCTGAGGCACATTGGCAGAGCTGCAGGAAGGCAAAGGTTTGGAAGAACATGGGTGCTGTATCTGGAAGTATCTTAGCAGAGTTTTACAGACTCCAGTGCTGAGAAATGGTAAATGCTGCTGCATCTCAGGATTAAAAGTGTCACATTTATGTAGGAAAACTTGCTCAGTGTCTACCCACACTGTGCCTGAGTCTTTTCTATTCCCAGAGCAACAAAGAGTCCTGTGGCACTAGTCTATAAGGTGCCACTGGACTGTTTGTGACTTTTTACAGATCCAGACTAACACAGCTACCCCTCTGATTCTATTCCCAGAGTGATCAGTCCCTGCTTAAAAAAAAAGAGGGGGAGGGTTTCAGAAAAATCCACCCAAAAGTGCAGAAAATCTTTTACTATGGAGGCAGCACATTGAAGATCTAAAATGTTCCAAGTTGACGTCTAGCTGCACCAGCCCACAAGCCGTTCCATCTCTGTATCTAATTGGGAACAGAGCTGCCTTGTGGCTTGGTTTTGGGCAGGAGAAGAGCGGCTATAAGTGTGGGGGAAGGAAAAAAAGTAACCACGAGTCACTGTTTCTAAACACGTTCAAAAGATTATCTGTTCAGTAACTCACAAGTACCTGGACAACCAAGGGTTTGTACCCAGAAGAGAAAAAAAGTGCTTAGATTTTATTTTTATTCCCATCAAATGGACCTAATTATGAAAATGTTAAGAAATGCACCTTAATTTTTTATTATTTGAAATTTAATCCAAAGGATTTTAAGGCTAAAAGGACAGATTTTTACTTTCATGCTGGCCTTTTGGATTGCTCCACACTATAACTAGAGATCACAGGCAACCTCAAGTCATCATGGATGTTCAACAGAGTGAATGAAAAGTTCAGCAAGAGGTTAGGTACTAGAGCCACACGTTCTCTGAATCATTTAACCCAGGACAAAGTCCAGCTGCTCCGGCAGAGGCACTGTGGTCTATAGGCTAGCAAAAGGAACTGATGAAATCAGCACTCCTGGGTCCTATTCCAGGTTCTTCTACTGACTTGCTGTTTATCCATGAACAAGTCCCTAACCTGTCTTCCTCACATTTTAAAATGGGGCTATTACTCACGGTCCCTCAGAGGGGTGTTCCAATGAATTCACTCATGTTTGTAACGATGAGATTCTCATACAAAGTCCACCAGAAGGCCCCAAGATTGTTATTGATAAATGAATTGAAATAGCAGCAGTCTGTAGATTCCAATTTTCTTCAGTCATTAACAGAATCCAATGGGTGAATGAACCAAGAATTTTAAAATGAATGGTAAAGGCTCCACAGGGGGCAAGAAGTAGTGGAGGGGGTTCAGACAGATGTTATAAGAAAAGGAAGTGCAGGCATATAAACATCATGCTTCAGGGCATAAGCCAGCCTATAATGAGGGCTAGGAGGAAACTTTTGCTGAAGGCAGATTATCTGAAAACAATCCTCTGAAGCAACTGGAACCAGTTACCATTAGATAAAAGGTAGCTGGATTAGATACACCATTGGTCTGATTCAGCAGCACAAGCCGGAGAAAAAAAAAACCTCTTTCTGTGCCAAATCATGTGAAGTGCTTAGTGCCCCTACCAGATTCTGAACTGTTACCTCCCACAGAAATCCCTTTGCAAGTGGTTCTTTAATACTACGCAGGCTTGCTCTGCTGAGCTGATCCAGCTGTAGTGGAAGGAAAAAATGTTCTATTCCCTTCTGGAGCATGGATGCAAATTGGAAGCAGGGATCATCTTTTTGCTGTGTGTTTGTACAGCACCTAGCACAGTGGGGTCCTGGGCGATGGCTAGGATTTCTAGGTGCTAAGGTAATACATATAAATAATAATTGAAATCACCAACTCACCTATCCCTAGACAGGGAAAGAAAAACCTCTTTGAAGTTTGCATTTACAAATTAACACAGTAGATGTGAACCCGGGGAAATGACCAGGAATTCTCTTGCCTGTAGCGCAGCTAGTTTTCCCCATACAGACATAAATGATGCTCATCAATAGAAATGTGATATTTCGGAATATAAAAGAGAAACAAACTGCACTCACTAGGTCTCTTCTGGTTCCCGTTTAATTTCCTTTGTCTAATGTAAACTCACTGGGCTATGACTAACAGCTAACATATAATTTCTAATTGTATGGCATTATGTTATGTTAGTACAAAAACATTATCAGAGCCAAGGCAGACAGCAGCAAATAGTTCAGTCTTACTGGGGATTAGATAGGAATGGAAAAACACCATCAGCATCAAGTACATTTGTCGGGGATGTAGATTAAAAGTTAAGTTTAATGGGAAAAAATTCTCCCCATCTTCCACCTCCTCCTTGTTAGTTGTTAGAACTGTTCTATAAAGCAAATGGAACATATTCACATTTACTACAGAGCTATGGAAAAGGAAGCTGACAAACATGGCAATTACTATTTGCTTTATTAATATTATTATTACTATTAAGAGAAACACTATATATTTTGTGTATAAATGACCTAGAGCGCTATACAAAGCTATCATCGGTGCCCCAAATACCCTGGGATTACGCAGCCATAGAATTAGCTGTAAAATCACCCCTTGCTGCAGAATTGTGCTCTAGAGTTTACGTTTCAATTATGAGGCAGATCCCCAGCTGGAGTAAATCCCTGGATTTGCACCACATGAAGACCTCACCTCATTGTGGAAAAAACCATGAAAATACGAACTGAGTGTAAAGCAATGCAGTGTTGTGTTGCTGAGTCTGCAGACAGCCGGAAACAATAGCTCTGAGAAGAGTGAACTGCCCTGTTCATCTCAGTGGTTAAATGTGAAATCCAAAAGATTGACCTTTAAATGGTCTACACACTTAACCACTTAATTGCTGAACATCTTAGAAGAAACATACAGAGAAAATTCCCAACTGCCTTGCACACTTACCCAGGCTCCAAATTCTTCACCTGTCCCCTACCCTGCTGATAAAAACCTCCAGTTTCCTCTCTGACAACCTTGCCAATACAGCGCAAAAATCAGCATACTGAAGACAGAAAATGTGAGGACATCATAAAATAAATGTTATTAAATATCAAAAACAAACATAGGGGTACTGCACTCATTTTCTTATTCTGCTTCATATTTAATTATTTGAAGCTCCTGTTAGATTTAAATGAAGCTGCCACCAAATTTCCAGTATGCTACCCCACCTAAGGGCCCTGCTGCAGAGTCTAGGTTCAGCATGCTGCTGAATACATGCGGCCAGAACTGTAGTAAGATCTTTGGAAGGATTGTAAGAAAAAAAACAGAAATGCCATCATATGGAACCAGATTGACTCCCACATGACTAATCAGCAGGGCGAGTGCTTTTAGATCCACAACCACAGCAGAGACCTTTGCAACTTAAACTAACCAAGTAAATGAGCAGTAGCAAGTCACGATTCTTTATGTGGGCCAGTCATTAAAGGGGGTTTCACTGCTATCTGATGACAGCAGAGGAATGTTGAGACCCAGGAAACCTGGGTTTATTTCAGGTTCTGTGGGGAGTGTATTCAAGTGGTTACAAACACTTCTGACCCACCATGTGAGCTTGAGCAAATCACTTCACCTTCTGGGCCTATGCGTTCCTTCCCACAAACTTTGTCAGTCTTGTGTATGTAGCTTGGAAACACTTCAGGACGGGGACTGTCTCTTGCTATGTGTGTTTGTACAGCACCTAGCACAATAAGGTCCTAATGGGGCACTGCCATTATATAGATGAGTGCCTTAGGCCTTGTGCTGGACCTCTGCCCAGGAATAACTTCATCCCCCACAAAAAGTCCATAAGATTCCAATGGATTTTAAAAGGTCATAGCTCTCCATGATTTTTCATTCAAAAAAGAATCTAGAAACTCCAGTATTCAGCCAGACTCCTGTCATTTGATCTTTAATGTCAGTGTTACCTAGGATACACCTTGCAGTGACCAATCAAAAATCTTCCAGAACACTGTAACCTTGACACTATTGACCAGCACTGCTCTCATTTAAATTTCAAATAGCCTGCAATTTTGATTCCTCCCTCCCCCAGCTCTGAAAGCAAACATTATGGATTTTATAGGGAACTAAGCCTTTGCCGCACACTCAATTTGCACAATCTTTGCATAAGCGAAAACGCAGTCAATACAAACAGAATTAATTTTAATTGACCATAATATGCTTATAAAAATACCAGACAGTTTTCATTAGCGAATAAGCAAGCCACAAAAAAAAAAAAATCTATTTAGTTATTTACATGTGTACATGCCCAACGGTATAGTCACAGTTAATTACAGAGCTTGCTGCTGAACTTGTTTTGTGGTGATCACACTGAGGCACTATTTAGGTCAATAAATGAGAACGTTGTTTTTTTGGTTTGGTGTAGTAGAACCCAGCAATGAGATTTCGATTAGTAGGCCTGTTAAAGAACTTTAATTGTCCATCTAATCACTGGGTCTCCAGTGCCTGTTGGAGGGGAGGGGCAAATCTAAAGATGATTTCCTACCCTGGAAACTCCACCGGAAGAACTTCTCCCAGGTCATAGCTAGACTCAGTTGCAACCTAGAAGCAAGTTGTCTAGAGGCCTGAGTCTGCTCAGTTACTTACACCAGTGTAAATCAGAAGTTACTACTGAAACCAGTGGTTCCACATTTGTAAGACTGGTGAGTGGAAACTCAGGAACTTGGTCTGTGAACCAGGTTAAAAATAAATAATCAAATCATCAGTGGGTTTAGATCAGTGTAATTCTACTGAAATAGATGGAACTATGCCAACTCACAAATGTTGAGGATCTGGCCCAAAGTTTGCTAACAGATTTGTTCTAAGGAAGCGAGCAGACAGAGGGAGGGCCTTGCTTGACTGATGGCAGGGCAGCTTTTACTAACTAAGGACTTGTTTATATGGAGAGTAAGGGTATGTCTACACTGCAACAGAAGCCCAGGGTTCAAAGTCATGCTCAGGTCTAATCCCTGCTTCTGTCAACACACAAATTGTGCTAATCCAGGGCTCAGACCCAGGACCCCATGGAGTGGAAGGTCCAAGCCTGAGTCAAGCTGAGTCTCAGGGTTCAAGTCCTATTGCTTTACAGTGTAGACCCAGTCCCACTGGACTCAGGTTCTGAGACTCCGCCAAATGCATCCCACAATCCTATGGGCTAACTTTCTTTGTTCTCCGGACAGTCACGTTTTCTTACACTGCACCATGAACAAAGGGATAGAGTGGCCACATGTTGGGAGGCACTTAGAAGTCTGGGATATGGGTGGCTAGACTCGGGCCCACATAAAACGGTGTAGACGAGGCCTGCACAACATGCGGCCCGGGGGCCACATGCGGCTCACTGTGCGGTCCGCGGGGGGGTGAGTAGGTGGGCTCACTGTGCGGCCCATGGGGGGTGAGTAGGCAAGCGGTGGGTGAGGGAGGGGGGCTGAAGAGGCAGGCGGACAGTGGCGGGGGGTGAGGAGGTGAGCTGGGGGGCTGAGGAGGCAAGTGGGTGGGCAGTGGCGGGGGCTGAGGAGGTGAGTTGGGGTGGGGGCTGCGGAGGCGAGCAAGGAGTCAGTGGCTGACCTGTTCTACTGATCTGGTCTGGCTCCCATCCCCTCCAAGGGTTGCAGCTGTCTGGAGGTGCTGCCTTCCACACCTTCCTCAGTCACACCTCATTCATTCAACAGGGCAATTAATTACAAAGTGGGGGGAAGATCTTATTCTACTTCTAGCAAAAAGACATTTTCTTTTACCTTAATTATACTACCTTAGGGGCCCACTATAATATATTACCAAGGTTCAATACTGCTGTTTCGGTGGGGCAGCACTGGGAAAGGAGGGTTTGTTTTCGCAGGGTGGGCAGTGCTGGGGGGGGAGTATTTCAGGGGGGCTGGGCAGCGCTGGGGGGGTGTTGTGTTTCGGGGGGGGGGGGGGCTTGGCAGTGCTGGGGGGGGTCGGCAGGGCTGGGGGAGGTTGGCCCTCAGCTGTTTTCTTTGGTGTAATATGGCCCTCGCCGCTTTACGAGTTGTGCAGGCCTGGTGTAGACCTGGAGCCCCAGGTTGAGACCCAGGGTTACAAATGAGTATAGACACTAAAGTAACAAACTCAAATTCAAGTTCTATTAACCCTGGGCTTACATTACAGTGCAGGCCTACCCTTAGTGTGCAGCAAGCCAGGGTGTAACTATTCAGGGCACTAACTGGCAGTATGCACCCTGTAGCCACATGCTTAAAGTTCTATACCTTGTTTCTCCAATCCTGTCATCTTTGCACAGCCAAAACTCCCACTGAGGTGCATGAGAGTTCTGGGTGCAGAAGCACTGAGGGATTGTTGTTCCTTATCAGCATAGCTTGGCTTCAGGAATCTCACTCAATCCCACACAAGTGAGCTGTATGCAAGATTCAGTAAAAGCCTAACAGCTTCTCAACTAGCTATTTGCCAAAAGCTAGCTCCAAATCCTGACAACTAATTACATAAAACAGAATTGCCAACCCAAAGTGTTCAACAATCAGGAGTTAGGCCCCCAAAAATCATGAGATGTTACAAAAATATATATTTGGGGTTCTCTCTTTGCCTTCAGGTTTCTGAGCTGTTAGGATGCACTTGAGTTATGTTTTCAGCTATTACCCACAACTGTGAGGGCTAGAAAATAACTTTTTTATTTAAATGAAAACAGATTCTCCTGTAATCACATGATTCCAGGAGGTGGGGCATTAAGAAAATCTTCAGATATTACAAAACATGGTAGAATCACAAGAGTTGGCAACAAGGCAGAAAATACCATCCAGCTAATGCTTCCAGAATTAATACTGGTTAATGAACGGAAACATCTAACAATAACGGAGACTGCAGATAGTTTCTTGGACAGGAATATGTGGTTTCTATAGGATGGCTGCTAGGAAGTAGGCGATTGCAATGTTACTAAGGTCCATATCCTGTTTACCTAATTGAGGACTCAATGGGTCTTATTCTAAGCTTGCTTGCCCTGTTTTTACATCATCTAAAGAATTTACCCTGATTTATACCAGTGTGCCAGAACAGAAACAGGCCCAATGGAACTACTTGGGTAAGTAGTATTTGAGTAAGTAAGGCAAACAAGGCGTGGTCTTAAACAGTGATTAGGTTTATGAGGTTAACTGTTGGGTAGGATAATTAAATACAATGCTGATGATATTTATGGTTTCAGCATCTCCAAAATCTGGATAGGGTATAAGAGTGTAGGCTGTGAAAATGTAGAAACTGGGGATAGACAAGTGCTCTGTTAATTGCAATAGGAATGATAGGAATACAAAGCTAGCTGCTGATCAACAATACAACAAATACAACAAAATCCTCCCTCCCCACCCTTGGAATTATTTGTTCCCATTATGTATTTATCTAGAGCATTTCAAGCAAAGCTTCATCAGATATACCATTTGCACTGTCTGCAATAAATGCTAACTGGATAAAATTACAACTAACACTAACGTAACGGCCACATTTTGGAAGTGTAGAAAATTGCAATGACAAAATTGGGCTTCCAGTTCAATTGTGCTGTCAGCTATCTGACTGGGGGCATGATTATGTCAGAGCAGAAGGGTAAGTACTCGGGCTGCAAAATATGGGTGAAAATTTTACTGTAAAAAAAATTGCACCTGCAAAAAAGAGGAAAAGTTTTTGAAAGGCCCAAAGAGTTGCATGAAAAATGCAAGGTCCAACCTGAGTAAATACATTTAAAAAAACCCCAAACCATTTGCCTTACTATTTTGTCTTCCTAACCAATCAGGAACTTTAGCACAAAAGGCAAGCGGGGGGAGAGATTACACCGCTGGCATTTTCAGATTTAAATGAACAAAGCAATTTATTACCTCTCAATGGCAGAGCAAGAGACAGTGAGGGAGATGAAAGCTTTTGTTTCATTTTATGTGCAAAACAGAACAGATATCACCCATAGACATGCTAATGAAACATTGATTTGCTGGGGTGACTGTGTTACCACAGGGCTCTCCACCTTGGGCTTTCAGTAAAAATGATTCACAATTAATTAACTCCTTCCACAGATTATCTGAAATCTAACCTGGGCTCACCCTACTTATTGCTAATGTATATTATGTTGATAATATGCAGGCCAGATGTTTATATATTTATTGCTATATGCATGTTTAGCCCACAGTGCCATGTGCTGAGCTCCTGTCAGATCTTACAAACTAACCGTTATCAAGCCAGCTCAGTACTCATGGGAGAACTCCAATAAACTCTTAGGTTTTGTAAAGAGTCGCCTTCTAAATTCAACAGCTAATGCTTCACCCCCACAATATAATACTAAACCATCAACTCAACATGGTATTGGAGGCACAGGGCAGGAGGGGCTATCCTCTCTTGAATGAGATGTAAAACTAACATCTTCAACACTTAAAGATCTCATGGCACATATTGTAAGTCTAAGGGTGCTATGTTTGATGTCCTGGTCAATTTCAATTTAGACATATTAGGACAGGCAAGGAATAAACTCTCCTGTTGTGTTGCTGTGTGCAGTTGTACAGCTGTAGCATTTGACCCCAGAGTTGACTGCATTAACTAGTGTTTGAAGTGACCAGAAGCCTCCCACTGGACTGCATAGCTCAGTGGGTCAAAGACGCGGTCCAGGAAAGAGTGGGTACTATATTATGGTTTCAAGTTCTGCATCTAACAGCAGAATTTCCTTTGTGAATACAAATTCCAGACATGACATGCTGCTTCCAGCATTTCCAGCCAAAAGGGCAGATGATCTGCTGGTTAATGAGAGGGATTGGAAGACAGGATTCATGGCTTCAGTCCACATGTTTTCCATATGGTCTGGGTGTCTTTCCTGGGTGAGGGGGTAAAATCAACCTTTTTGACTTCTTATACCCATTTTACAGATGCATAAACTATCTGCCTCCCAGGGGTGAGAAGTCCTTAGATCAGGAATCGTCAACCTTTGGCATGCAGCCCGCCAGGATAAGCATTCTGGTGGGCTGGGCCGGTTTGTTTACCCACCGCGTCTGCAGGTTCGGCCGATCACGGCTCCCACTGGCCGCGGTTCGCCGCTCCAGGCCAATGGGGGCTGCGGGAAGTGGCATGGGCCAACGGATGTGCTGGCCACCGCTTCCCACAGCCCCCATTGGCCTGGAGCGGCGAACCGTGGCCAGTGGGAGCCGCGATCAGACGAACCTGTGGACGCGGCAGGTAAACAAACCTTGTGGGCCACATGCCAAAGGTTGCCAATCCCTGCCTTAGGCAATACCTTTACATAAAGCAGCTTTGAGATCCTTGAATGAAAGATGCTGTGCTAGTGCTATGTATAGTTAGCAATTAATGAAGGATCCTAATCAAGACTGATCTAAATGAAGTGTCTTTCAGTTTGGGGGGAACCACCTGTTTGCTATCTTTAGCTCCTCCTGTAATGTCTTAATAAATTGAAAGCTCAAAAAAGGAGGGTAAAAAAGTAGTGACTGAGTAACTGCAACACAGTGGGCACTGATCCAAAACTCCCCTTAGACTCCATAGAAGGATATATATACAGACATATCCAAATACGACAGACAAACCACATAATGGTCCTGATATCCATGTGATAAATTGCGAAGACATGTGAAAGCTCCCTACTGTATCATATACCTTTGATGGTCTCATCTGCCCTCTGCCCACTAATCCGTCTCCATTTAGAGACTCACTCCAACATTCCAGCCCCCTGGCTAGCTTCAAACAGCTGCCTCTGGCTTTACCACAAAAAAATATTTTCCCCCATTTGTGGAAGCCCAAAGGCCAGAATAAGCCATGTTCAGTGCTGTATAAGTGACTTATTCAATGCCCACTATTTCATGAACCTGCAGAGGTAGAACTGAAAGGAGCTCAGAAAGGAGCTTGATTCCCAGCATTTCAGTGGGAGACAGCTAGAGATGCATAGGGAAAGGTTCTCCACCTTCTCCCCAGAAAAAAAAATTAATGAAAAAATAAGTTAGTTTTCAAACAGCATTTTCTTCTATGTTTTTCATGTTTATCAAAAAAAAAACCCTGAACCAATTTGGGGGGGGGGGGGGCAAAAGAAAACCAAAATGTTTCATTTTAAACCCAAAATTATCAGATTTTCTAATGGAAAAACCAGAATATTTCCAGAAATGGGGACATTTTTTAACCACAATTTTTCTTCAGTTGAAAAGCTATTTTCCACTAAAAAGCTGAAACCAAACGTGTTCCACCAACTCCTCACACAGCACTCACTTCTACCTGTGGCCGGGCACAGGTATTGACGTTGAAGTCATGGAAATTTTAAAGGATCATTTAAAGACTGGTTTTTTAATTGATTTTAATTTCTCTCTCCATCTGAGCCCTGTGCGGTTGGATTCATGGTAACTAAAACGCCTGGATTTGCAGGTAGAAGGATACAAGAAATAGTCCCAAAAACATTTTGGAAAAAACTCAAAAATACATTTCTAAACATAGCTTCTGTGAAATATATGGAGGGACACATGTCTATAGTACTGTAGGTGACACTGCAAATACTGCCAACCCCTCCCTTCTATGAAACTTTAATCAACTGGGTTTGAAATTTGTACACAGATAGTTCACACACCCTGTACGCGCGCGCGCACAATTTTGTCCCCTTGTTTTAATATGACATGAATTCTATTAACCTGAATTGCAGGCTTGGCTCACCTTCACAACAGCCATTATTGACATGGAGTTAATGATCAATACAGAACAGATTGGAAGCTCATTTCAACAAATTGATAAAAATTCAGAACCAGGAGGGTTAGATGGTTTACAGCAAAGGTTAAATCTATGCATTCTGCTTTTCTCTAATATTCAGGGTTTCCCAGATGCTTCCAACAGTTATAATTAACCTAGTTTTAATAATCCTAATGTAGGCTTGGTTCACATCCAAGCTTAGTCTCCTTAGCCATACCTCTTGTTAGAGCTCCAAAATAGGGTGAAAATGGATTTTACTAGCAGTTATATTTACTGCACAGGGGATACCACTTACAGTATGAGAGAGTTTCCTTTATGGCAAAGCTGCAACAACCATGAAGCCGCACATTTCAAATTCTGACATCCATACTGCAGCCCAACATCTAGCTCTACAGATAGGCTTACATATCATACTGCACAATAGGGATTCAAACACCACATCTGCTGAACAGCAGGAACAGAGGTGCTCTACAGTATTTTCCAAATTCAGTCAGACAATGGTTGGCTGCTAAGAATGAGGCATTCCCCTGAGTCTGGCATGCTCTGGGATGACACAGCTCCAGAGTTAGAGGGCTAGCATGCAGCAGTGGAAGCAATGACAGGAAAAGGGTTTCCTGTGCTGCTGCACAAAGATACTTGCCCAAAAGATTTAGTGGGGAGGGAGCCAACCTTGTTGCCCCTCAGCAAGACTCAAAACAGGACCCCTGACAACACCACTGAAGACATCAATAGGAGTTTTAAAAAAGATTGAAGGTCATCAGCATTTTCCTCCATTCCAAAGAGCTTACACTCTTCTGCCAAGACAACAGGAAGACCAGACAGAGGTGGGGAGGATGGCAAAGTAATGGTGAAACATGTTGGGTGACATCAGCTGGAGTTGAAGGTGCTCAGTACTGCACGGGGGAAAAGATCAGCCCACTATTATAAAAGGAAGTTTCAGCCAATTTGTTTCAACCAACTCCATACAGAACACTCATTGCCACACCTGTGGCTGGGCCCAAGGGATTGACTTTGAAGTCATGACATTTTTAAGGGTTATCAGGTCATTTTAAGAGTGGTTTTCAATTGGTTGTAATTTCTCACTCCATGTAGGCCCTGTGCTACTAAATATGGAAGGAAGGACAAAGGGAAAAGGGTCTTCCCCCCAATGAAGCATCAGAGGTCTGAACTCTAAACGAGAGAGCACATGTCCCAGTAGCCTCACCACTGAAGTGCCTGTCCTTTGCCCATTCTATTATAGTTCTCTCATTTTCCTTGTCTCCATTCTTTTTATCGTCTCCCTCCCAATTAGATAGCAGACACAAATGTAACAATGTTTTCCTTTCCAATGTATGAACAAAGAAAGAAGTGCTGTATTTAAAATAACCAGGGAGGAGCCAATACAGAGTTTCTCTGATTCCCGGCTCACTCCTAATGTCTATGTTGTTATATAACGAGTACCACAGTGTCTATAGGGCAACCCCATGTCTATCACAGCAGCCACAGCAATTTTATACCGTGTGCTTTTAATTATTCCACTGACACCCTTGGACTTGATAACTGTTTGAATTTTCCTGTCAACACGTCAGGCCTTGGGTTTTATTCTTTAAATCACAGTTTCAAGTTACTTTTTTTCATTTTTACCTTTAATTCCCTGAATGCCCCATGCTGTTTTAAATTACATACTCATTTTGGGATATGCAGACTATTTATTCAGTAGGCAGATTTCAGAGCCATCTGAAATTAATTTCCAAACCCAAAAGTTCCTGGGTACCAGCCTTCAGTTCAGCCATGGAATTTCCTGGTGGTACAACGTGTGTTTCAGTCTTCATGTTACAGGTTTCTTGGCACTGCCCTAGCGCTGCCCAGCCAACTGTGAGACTAAGACACGCATCCTCTGCTGCCACTTCATTGCCCCTTTTACAGCATGGAAAATAGCATCTCCTTGGTGGACGTGTGTAAATGAGACGGGCTATATAACTCTCTGAGTTACACACGTCTTGGGATGTCAGCGTTCCACAGTCATAGTCAAAGGGCACATGACACATACACAGCAATATAAATCACAGTGTTAGCCAGGAAAATTGTTTTAGTTTACTGTTCATGTCAGACCTATTAACAGATACCAAATACACCTTTTATATATCAACCTGATTTTCAGAGGTGTCACATACTATAGCTCCCCTGGATTTCAGCTGGAGTTTGGGCGCTCACCAACTTGGACAATCAGGTCAGACATATATAAAAATATCATCAACTGCAGGGTAGACTGTCAGCTGAAGTCAGTGAGAGCTGAGAATAGCTAGCCCACTGAAAATTAGACCTGGGTAGAGTGTGCCTTTACACACAATCAGCTCTTACTGCCTAGGTTGGGGGTGTAAGGAAGTTCACGGAAATGCTCAGCATAGAGATCTGTGAAAAACTTGAAACCTCTTACAAGGGAAATTTTTGCAGTTCATTTTGCATTTCTGAAAATGGTTTGATCTGATGGGAAACTCAAAATTCTGTGGCACTTTGCTAAAAACACAAAGCCATTTTTTAAAGGAAAAACTGATTCATTTCTCATTCTAAAATGAAAATGTAAAATTGTTTTTGTAAGAAAAATGGAAATTTTTCACCATTAGACTTTTTTTAATAAAATGTCACACTTCAAGTTTCGTGTTTTTATTTTGAAAGTGGAAATGTTCCCCAAAATGACATCATCAGTATTTCCAGTTGGAGGGAAATGACACAAAGGAAGTTACCAGAGTTGTTTGAAAATTTTCTGATTAAACTTTGCTGGGGGAGGGCGGGGAATTGCTGTTTTAGGCCAAATCTTTTTGCTTTTCTGTGACTAAAAACTGAAAAGTTTTTGATGAAAAGTCGAAATTCTTCACAAGTAAAAAGAGTTTCTAACCAGCTCTAGAAGTTACATCACCACAGTGGATGTCTTTTTTAAAAGTCAGTATTTACCCAGAGGAACCACACAGTGGCATCCAAAATACCTTATTCTATCTATAGAAGTAATTAAGTGAATGGAGTTAAACTAGTGTAAACTAATTTACAGTAAGTGAGAGGAGAAACAGCCCCAATAGACTATATTTACCCCCAATGTCAGCTAAAGAAAGGATTCTCTCCCACCTAGCATAAGGCATACATACTGCACGGTGGTATGAACACTGGGAAGTCATGTTGACCAGGACCGGTGCAAGGAAGTTTCGCGCCCTAGGCGAAACTTCCACCGTGCCCCCCCCCCACCGCCGCCCCACCCTGAGGCGCACCCCCGCAGCAGCTCCCTCCGCCCCTGAGGCGCCCCTGCGGCAGCTCCTCACCCCCACCCTCTGCCTTGAGGCACCCCCCACCCACCCCAGCTCATCCCTGCTCCGCGCACAAGCACAAGCACCCCGAGCACGCCGTGGCTGCTTCACTTCTCCCGACTCCCAGGCTTGCGGTGCCTAAGCTGATTGGTGCTGCAAGCCTGGGAGACGGGAGAAGTGAAGCGGCCACGGCGTGCTCGGGGAGGAGGCGGAGCAGGGGTGAACTGGGGCGGGGAGTTTCCCTGTGTGCCGCATCCCCCCCCCTTACTTGCTGCAGGCAGCCCTCCCCGCTCTCCCCTGCCTCAGCTCCCTCCGCCTAAATGCCGGTGGCGACCAGGGCGGCCGAAGATCCAGCCATCGCGGTCACTGCCAAAGAAAATGGCGCCCCCCAAATCCTAGCGCCCTAGGCGACCACCTGGGTCGCCTAAATGGTTGCACCGGCCCTGATGTTGACATGTGCTGTCAAAGGGTTTAGCTATAGAACTGTGAAATGTCTGCAATGAAACTAAGAACCAAGCAACCCTTGTTTCATCGTTCCCTAGGAACTCAGAACTCATTGGAAGGTCAATGCCCAGTTTACTAGTGCTCATGAACCCAACCCATTGTTTTGACACAAACCACGTGTGACTTATGGTTTTGCTTAAAAAATAAGGTTTATAAGCTTGGTTGGGTTTTCATTTAAAATTTTGGCTTAATTGGAAACCAAAAAGAAACACGGGGAAACTGCTATGACGTGAAACTGAAGAAAAAGTTCAAACAGCCCCTGTGAACCTAAGCACAACTTGCACATCTCTACGATTAACTTATTTGGACTAAGAAATCTATTCCACCTCGTATTTAGCTGTGACGCTCTTCTGAGTATGTTTCCAGATCTGAAGGATAGCTCTGTGTAAGTTCAAAAGCTTGTTTCTCTCACCAACAAAAGTTGGTCCAAGAAAAGGTATTACCTCATTCACCTTCTCTCTCTAATTTGTTTGGAGTAAGGCAGATAATAGCATGACTTGTATTTAAGGATCCACAGTACCAATGCCCAATTACTAGTGCATGAAAAAGAAAGGAAAACAATGAAAATGAAAAATGTTTCATTCTCCCTTAACTGTTCCCATCAGATTTATTTAATACATTAACTGAAATTTCACCAAAGATGGCCACATACTCAATTACCCAGGGATCCCATGAATCTGGGTTCTTGCATCTTTAAAATGATTCCCTTTGTTGCAATTTTTTTCCACCATTTAAGGAAACCACTGCTGACCATATAAATCTGGGAAGAATTCAAACTATGAAATCGTCAATGAAGGGAAAACATGGTCAAAGCTTCCGTGAAATACCTCAAGGAAGAAGGGATGCAAATTTTTTTTTTAAATAACACAACATTATGTTAACAGCCCATGATTATTTTGAGCAGCTGTATTTTTTTTCACTCTTAGAAAAAACGGAAAAGCCACAATTTTAAGAAAAATATACCCCGCCTAGGAACTGTACATTAAAAGGAGTAAGACCTGTGCGCACATTTTGATCTTGACGTGAACACAAAACTAATTTAGCTCTCTCTGTTTTGCTTCTTCGATGCCTCAGCTGGGTATTTTAGCATGTTTTTTCAGAGGGAGGGGAAATTTCTGAAAACATTTTGTTAACATTTAACTTTTCCATCAAGATTTTCATAAAGAGAAATTTCCAACCAGGGAAGGGCAAAGAGAACTTCCAAAAGGTTCTAACGCCTTTAAGCATTCACAGTAAATGCCGTGGCAATAGAAAAAAATTGCTGCCAAGCTCCATTGCTTTCGTGTTAATGCTCTTCTCTTCTTTCCTCCCAAGGAGGCTGATTCTGCAGCGTGCTGAGAGACTCTTCTGAATATTAAGAGTTCCCAGTGAAATCAATGGAAGTGAAGGCTACTCAGTGCATCTTGTGAGACATTTAGCACTTCACACACTGGGGCCCGATGTTTCACTTGTCTCACCAGTTTTGCCACTGTACCAAAGAGCACAGATTTTCAAACCAATTAGGTGTATGTAATAGCATGTGTAGTTTTGCATCTATTTGTGGACACAGTTGGAATAACCAAATATGCAAACTGGGTACCTGCAAATTATCAGAGAGGTCCATTTGTACCTGCAGTTATCCAATGTGTTTATGCAATTACAGCAATTGTGCAAGTAACAGTAGGCAAGTAATTTTACAGCTAGCTTGCTTGCAAGTCTTGCCCAGGGTATGAGGGCTTGTCTACTCATGGAGGTATTCCAGATTAGCTATTCTGGAATAATTCCACATGTGGATACTCTTATTTCAGAAGAGGAGTGCCTTTTTTAGCTTAATCTACTTTGGAAATGGATTGCGCTAACCAGAAAACAAAACCCGTTTTTTCTGGAACCAGTGTGTTCACACACGGAGATATTCTGGAATAGCTATTGTGCTTTAAATTCACACTCTACTTTCATCCAAATTAATTTTCGAGTGTAGACAAAATTATTATTTTTTCCTGGAACGCAAACTAGACCCCTCCCACAATTCCGTCTTTCCCCTTATTACTGCTACCTGAAAACAGCAGGTTGCTGTCTATGGAAATTAATAAGACCTATTGAGCACATCAGTGAAAACCCCCAGTTACATGCCTAGATGTTTGGCAAATAAATAGCTGCAGAGTTCAGTGCAATGACTCGTTCACATGACTCCATGTTACAAACCTCACATAAGTATTGTTCATTTTCAGGGTAATTGCATGGTAAAACCAGACTAATAAGAGAGTCACACCCAGCACTATCAAAATCTGCATGTAACTAATTAGAAAGATGAAAACGACTTTAAAATGTAAAAAATGCCAAACTAATAAAGCTGTGCAGAAAGGTAAATGTTTCCACAGTCACCCCAGATAAATAAGTCATTGGCAGTAATGGAGAATATTTGACTTTTTCACTTGAATATGCACAAGAAAAGCTGTTAACTAGACAAGGGAAGGGTTGGAAAGGAATTAGCGCTGTTATAGATCATGAATTATGTTTGGTGGCACATAGGGCAAAATCCTGGTCCCTGGACCAAGCTTGAGTAAGTGGGCTTGGGTACAGTGTGGGGAGGGGTAGGGTTCTGCAGGGGTCAGAGGATGGAATCTTTCCTCCCACACCATGGTAAGTCAGTGGCACTGCAGTGGCTGTAGCCCTCCCTTACCTTGGTAGTGGTGTTGGTGCATCTGAAAAGCTGACTTCCAGTCACACTCCCACCACCCTTGCACCACACACAACCAGTCCCATACCACGGAGCGAGGGAAGGCCTGCTGTCAAGGCTCCCCCCACTTGCTTCCAGCAGCCCAGTGCCACACAGGAACAAACACAGTTCTGATGCTGATTGGGCCTTCTGTGCCCAGGGATGGGGATGAGGGCACAATTTGACCCCTAAAAAGTAACTATGCTGTGCTCAAGAAAAGTGATAATGGATCAAGTCAAATAGCTTCGTTGCTGAGTCAAATGTTCTGGCTGGATTTTAAGGAGGGCGGGATAATTTTATTACCACTAATAAATTGCTAATTAAGGTAAGGGGTCATGCTTCCAGGACATACAATTAATTCTTCCTTCATACACGTAATGGGAAGGGGCCCACTTTCCTTTAAAGCAGTAGGTACCGCCCACTGGCACAGGCAGAGTGGTGGAGCTCAGTTTCTAGGAGAGACACAATATGGCAAATTCCACATTCCTGTTATTCTATGTACTTAAATAGCTCTCATCAGTTTTGTACCAGAGCACCGACTATAACATCATTGAATTTATAATCATAACACCCCTTGTCAGATGGGGAAGTCAGGCACAGAGAAGCTAAGTGACTTGCCCGTGATCACACAGGAAATGTGACACAGAGCTGGGGATTGAGTCGTGGCCGGTTGACCCCCCGCCCCCAATCCACTGCCTTAACCACAAATCCATCCCTCTCCCACAAGAGCTGGTCAAATGGCCCCAAAAATTAAATATTGTCTTTGATTAATTTCATGAGATTTTTTTAATTGTTTGATAAATAAGTTTGTGAAATCTGCATGAAGCTCTACAAAGTCCCGTGCAGATTATTCATATGAGAACCCAATTACCACATAACACTGTCAGGCTACAGTCACCGTGTCACTGACATTTCAATAGCGAGAACAAAGAGTTAACTTGCTCAGGCTTCGTCCTGTCTCAGCATCTGAGAAGCCTACACCATTCAGTAAGTGCTCACTCTCCTCATATGGCCTATATGGGAGAAGGGACTTTTCACTGCAGCTTCTCTTTCCTTTCTTTATCTCTCACTTTCTTTCTCCCAATTCACCTCCCCCAAAGCAGCACTTACCACAGTGATAAATGAAGCAATAATAAGGTTAGTCATTTAACTCCTTGCATCCTACTTAAAAATCACCCTAATTACTGTGTAATGGGTCCACAGAGGCAGAAGAAGCTGGGTGAAATCTACCCGGAGGGCTCTGGTATAGTTCATCTGTCCATTCTCTAATAGCACTCCAAAGTTCACCCTTATAAACATGTCACCTAGTCTATAATTAAGTGACTGGTCATTAGGTAACATATGTGGTACCTGTGGGTCACATATCAGTCAGCTGGTGATGGATCTTTATCCGATAACTGTGCAGAAGTAGCTCCATGGCTCTCTGTCACCACAGCATATAGCTTTACTTTCAATGCATGGAATACTCACTCAGGGTAATTTGTGTAGGTAAGTCTTTAAAGTGATAAGCTCAGTTTTGTGAAGGGTGAAAAATTGTCTGGGGGTTGGAGATGGTGTCACAGTCCATTCTTTATTCTATTTGCATGTAAAAAAAAGGGGGGGGGAGGGTTCTATACACGCTGCAGGAACACCTGTTCCTATGGCATTCTTCCATGCCTCATTGGCTGGCAGATGTACTCCTTTGACCCCCTATGTGGGGGAAGAAATCAGCAGTTACTGCACCTTTAAAAACTAGGAAGGAAGAGCTTTCTTTCCTGAGCACGAACAAACTCATGTTGTGCCTTTTACTTCTTTCAGTGTTCCACAGATGTCCAAAGTGTTGCTGGAAGGAAGGGGAACAGAGATATGCAGCCCATTTTATATACCCATTTCACTTGAAAACTTAGACGTGCTTTGAATATACAGTTAAGGAGAGCCCTGGGCTCCCAAATAAATTGTGAACTACACACTCGTGCTGACCAGCAAGCCATGCATCCAGCGGCAGCTCCAGGCACCAGGGCTCCAAGCACATGCCTGGGGCGGCAAGCCGTGGGGGGCGCTCTCCCAGTCCCTGTGAGGGCGGCAGTCAGGCAGCCTTCGGCGGCTGGCCTGCGGGATCCCACAGATTCAGTGGCAATTTGGTGGCGGGTACGCCAAAGCTGCAGGACCGTCGGACCCCCTGCAGGCAAGCTGCCGAATCCGTGGGACCGGGGACCTCCCGCATGCCTGGGGCGGCAAAAAAGCTAGAGCCTCCCCTGCATGCATCAACGTGGGCAGTACTTTGATCACAGTGTCCAAAGGAATACAGCCAATTCCCTTTGCATGTACTCGCTTTCCCCCTCTCTCAAGGGCTTGGTCAGGGGAGAATTCAGGACAAGATCAGAACATTAAAAACTCAAGGTTCTGTCATATTGCACTGGGATTGTTTCCAGTAGATTTTGGTGCCCCCAGTAGAAAGAAATGTCTGGCCCATGTGAAGCCTGGAAGTCAAAAACACAGCTCCAGACAACCAAGGCTATCTCCCCACCCCTGAATATTGGTTAAATAGTTTTAGAACTCTGATGTATTCCTTTCCTTTAAAAACTTTCAGAAAAACCATTTCCTGGAAGAAGGCACTTTATGCTGAGAACAGGCCGTGGTTACATAGCCCAGGGCTGGGCAACACAAGGGTTCTAACCTAGCTGTGTCACCCACACCCTGACCTCAGGCAAGTCACTTTCACCTTCTTGAGTTTCAGTCTGCCCAAATGGAACTCTTGGGCAAAAATCTGGACCACACAGACTTCCAGATGGTGCATGTGAACTGAGCTGAACTTTCCTGGATAAATAAATTACAAGGAAAATAAACGAAAAGCTGGTGCCCACAAGATTTTTAAAGGTTTATAACTGCTAGTCATTATCTCCATGAGAAGTGCCCAAGGCCATGTCACTGTGGTCACCAAAGCAAGGCAAGAATGTAAGTCTGGCCCCAAGTATTCAGAATTACTTGAACTATCCTAGGTATTAGCCATCCCTGACATCTCCACTGGCAATGCACCTCCGCTTTCAACATTCATGCTAAGTGACTGGTGTTATTTACAGTTTATATATATATATATATATATATATATATATATATATATATATATATATATATATATATATATATATATATATAAAATTGACATTTGGCAGAAAAATGAAACTGGCTAACAAAATTCACAGGACAAATTGTAAATGTGTGAAATTCAGAGAACTGGAGGAACTTATTTCACTGCTGTGACTGCCATTCTGTAGAGCAAGAAGCAAGTGTGAATGGAAAAGCATTGCAGGCATGAAGAAAGAACGGACTGGTTTCAAGATAAAAGGCAAAATCTGTTTGAAAGCTTTCATCTCAAACAGCAGGCCTGATATATTGTGATTTAACTTCTCTCAAGTCAGTGGAGGCAGAGTCACCAGGGATGAATTTGGCTCATTGTAATTAGAGGTATTACCAGAAATAACTGATGGCAAAAGCACTAGCACTTTTGCCGTAAGAGCCAATAATACTTTTTGGTTCAAATTATGCTCTGAACAACAGGGTTGCCCAAACTTTGCCCTATGGAGTGCCTCATTGGCAGCTTGCTCAAAGCCTGAAATACTTTTGTGCTCAAAGGTGTAAGGGCTATCCCTCCTCCTTGGGTGCTGATGACATAACAGTGGACTTGGTGTAAACAGCCTATGGAGAAGGCCACTCTAACCGAGATGGGGAATTGCACATTGGGATATGTAGTCTCTGCAAGCCAAACCTTCCTCATTGTCCCCACTGACTTCCTTACCACCCCTGATGGTGGCACTTCTACAGAACATGCCACCACTTTGCACTTCTATAGTTACCTCTCAGTCCCCCTACACAAAACCAGAGGTTCCACAGTAAGTTAATTTGCAAAATGTGTAAACAGGAGATCTACTTTCAAAGCAATGCTCAGACAATAGATGACTCAATCCCAGAGTCTGACAATAGGGTTTGTGTATAGACCGTTTCTGGCAAGTTGCCTTAAACCACTGATTCCATAAGGAATTGCAGTATTGTTTAAAGGTTTCTTTCCTGTTTGTAAGTGATCAGGTTTTCCCTCCTACATTTAAAACCATTCAGTAAAGCAATCTAACTTTCTCACTTGGGGGTGGGGGAGGGTCTGACTCCTCATGGTATCCCTGGGTGCAGTATCAATCACTCTATGATGGACGGGTATCCTATACCAGGGTCACTCGGACCTCCATTGCTTATTGAACTGCAACTCCTGGTGCTCATTGAATGCTGACGGTTGATCCATATGATTCAAGTCCAATCAGAGCAGTGATTTTTCAGTGTTAAGGGCTCTGCCATCTGACATGTCATACTGAAGTTCAGAATGAAGCCCTGGAAAATACCATAGTACAGGATTAGTGGAATATTTCTACATCTGTGCATGATTTTGAAATCATCAGACAAAGCATTTTGTGCCATTGCCTTGTGGTGTATGTTAAGTGACTCCCTGCTGAGGAAAAGCTTGTGGCCCAGATTCAGTATTGCTTACACAAGAGTGTGTATGCGCCTAGATTGAATGCACCAGGACAATAATTTCACTTGCAAGTGCCCATTTAGACCTTTAAGTGGTAATTTGCATGTACAATTGTGGGGCACAAATTTAGCACTCATTTTTGCACAACTAATTCTATAAAACCAGGTCTTAATTGTTATGCCTTTGCTAATGAGGCTCTCCTCCAGCTTCCCTTGTACAGCTGTGGCATATGGGCCATATTAATAGCCCTGGATATACCAACCAAGGGCCAGTTCTGTACCGTGCCCCAAACAGGTGTGCATGGTGGAAGAACCACCTCCTCCGGCAGAGTCCAGTGGAATGGCAGTCTATGTTCAGCTGAGCACAAGACCTGCCATTGACCACTGGCTAGCCTCCCCACTCTAACTTGGGCAAATACAGTTCAAGTGTGAGAAGGTGCGAAGATGGTCTTGGGGAAGAAATCAGCATTGAATGGCCCTGGGGCAGCACTAAAGAGAGAAAAGGACTGAAGGAGTGAAGGGAAGGCACACATTAAGTGGAAGCCTAGTTTATAAGCCTAAGGGAAGGTGTTAAGTTATGAATCAATATCAGAAGAAACAAAAATTAGATAGGGTGGAGGAGGAGCATATAGCATGGAATGAGATCAGGTAACTAGGACGGGGCAGAGGTGTGCATAGCCTTGAAAGTAAAGGCAAGAAGCTTGACACGGAAGAAGGGAAGTCAATGAAGAGAGGGGAAGCCAGTGTGAGATATAGGGATGATATGGTCTGAATGTTGGCAGATCATCAGCCTGATCTCTTGGGTGATGCAGATTTGAGATGGGATACATGTCTGTTCCCTGTTACTTTATGTTTTGGATATCAGCATGTGCATGGTATACAGCTGTAAGATTACTCTGGTGTGAAGAACCCTTGCAGCTGAATTAAGATGAAGCCTGATACTAAAGGGAGAAATGCTGGAATTTAAGATTATTTGCCTTAGCTTTTATTTCTGACTGCATATATCCATTATATAGTTTCTTTTCAAAGGCAATAAGAGAAGCCATTATTCAAACTGCAATGATTTCCTGTGCCAACAAGGTGGTCTAATTGAGTTTTTGGCAACCTGCACTATATTCAGTACAGCATGTGCTTTTTTTTCCCCAGGCATTTGCCATGTCTGGGGACACATCTCAACTCAATGCACCAAAATGCTGACCCTGGACATCCGTTTAAGCTTAAAACTTGATTTCCCCATGTAGCTGGGAAACTGATGTGGTAAGACTTGAGATTTCAGCTGTACTGGGGCTGTCCTGTTAGGAACCAGCACGTAAACGATGACTAGTGCTCTGCGGTTACAGCTGTTCACGCCAGGCTGGTAAAATGCAAAGCAAATTGACAATTGCTCAAGACAGAGAGACATAAGATAAGGCAACTGAAAACAAAAGCAGCCCTTGTTCACTGAATGTGGCAAAAAAGGGAATGTGGTCTAGTGCTTAGAGGAGGGATGTCAGGCCTGATTCTTCACTGCTTACTTTTTCTGTAGTCATTACTCCTGTGCAATGCGTGTGTAACACACTACACTATTTGCACAAGTGTAGGTGCACACAGGGGAAAAAAGAAGTAGCTAACTGGGCCCCAAATCAAGATTTTGGGGCTCTATTTTGCCAGCAACTCGTTGTGTGTTGTTGGACCACAAGTGTAAAGTGCAGATAATATGTAACCTCCTCACAAGGATGTTACAAGGGCCAAGTAGGTATTGCTTATTAATGCATTTTGAGGTTCTAGGTTGGAAGATCCTACGGATGTGCAAAATATTTATCTCATCCCTTATTAATATTTAAGGTCAATCAGCTCATTTTGCTCAACTAGTTTTGATAAAGGCATTTGGAAGCACTATTATCCCCATTTTACAAATGGGGAACTGAGGCACAGAAAGACTAAATCACTTGCCCTCCTTACAAAGATTTGTTTTTACTATGAGATAACTAAAACTCTAGTGGAGTGAGGGCCCTTGGACATTACTGTGAGGTAAAGCCCAGGTGGTATACAGAGCTGACCTCATCTAGACACCTCACTGTAAACACTACAAGTGCCTTGTCTCCAATATAGCAACCCACCCACTTTGCAGTGAGGACACAAGCTAAATCACTTGAGTGGTGACAGTTCTCCAATGCCTTCCCACAATCCCCTCAGAGTGCCAAGAAAGATGGACAAATTCTCCCACAATTCACTGGGATAGAATCAGAGCAGCTCATCTTATTACAGTGCTAAGAACCATGGGATATAGCCCCAGAAGATACAGCACCCCACACAGGTGAGGACACAATAACTCATGGAGGGCTTTGCAGTGTGACTCCACACATTCTGGTGCCAATTTTGCAGCGAAGAAATGCCTTTAGAGTGTACAGTACAGTGATGACAGCATCTTAACCAAATTAACCCTTGGGCTTTCATTTCCATATCCAATGACAGGGAGGAACTTTTGAGTTTCAAATAAGAATCCCTGTTTAAAGGGTTTGTACAGCAAAAGCTAATCAGGAAATAAGCTTCAAAACAGATCCAATTTCTTCTCTTGATTTTTTTTTTAAACAGAGCATAATTGTGACATTTTAAAGCATGTTTTAGCATTTTAATGCTTCCCCCCGCCCCGCACCCCTATGGTCCTGATCACAAAATCAATTTGAGGGCAAGTTTGGTTTTATTTATGTTAAATGCTGCATTTCCTGGCAACCTTCAGGGGAGAGGGAAAGAATAGCATCAATTTCTAAGAAAACATCAAAACCCAATAACTACCCTCCTAATTTTAATCTATAGCCATCTCTCAATGTAAGTCACTTGATATAAACATACCACACAGAGACACACATGCATGCACATACACACAGGTATAGACAGTGCTATAGATGAGGTAGGGTTCTCCTGGAAGAGTTTCACAGAGAAGAAAAGCAAGTGCTTATTTCCATGGCCGGCTTAGGGGGAAATAATTTTATGGTATTGTTAATTACCATGATTGGGGATCCCAAATTCTTTCTGAAACTGGAAGCCACCAATCAGAATTGTCACATAAATTATTTATAAAAAAATAAAAGTTCTTTTATGGGAATTTCCACCAAAATACACATGCTGTTTATGTTGGGAATTAGACCCCAATCCTGCAACTGGATCTGCTAGGGTGGACCCCTGCGCACACACAACAGTTCACATTAGTGGATCTGATTGCAGGATTGGGAATTTAGAGTGGTCAGTGTGAACAGAAAATGAGTTACAGTCTATAGCACTTCCTGTGCGTGCTCCATGCTGCTGTTCATTCACTGCTTGATCCCGAAAGGCACTGCACTCTGGACCCAGTTTAAGCAAAGCACTTCATCATATGCATAGCCTTAAGTGCATGGGCAGTTCCATGGCTTTCTGCGGGACTACCCCACATGCTTAAAGTTAAGTACATGCTTAAGTACATGTGTAGCAGAGCCTGAGTGTTCAGCATCTTGAGGAATCAACTCCCAACAGATGTTAAGAAAGATGTATGCCACAGCAACTAAAAAAAAAACCCTGAAAATTATTTTGGGGATTTTTTTTGGGGGGGGAGTTTCATTGCACAAAGGTAATCAGAAAATAAACCCTATAACTGAGTAAAATAGAAATTGCAACCCAGAATTACTTCATTATTTCTACAGAAAGAGCCACTTTAGTTTTGATAATGCCACTCTTTTCAAGACTATCAAAGGATTTGCAGCATCTGAGTTCAGGTAATAAATAGGCAGTGACTCTTTTCCAACATACTGTTACCTTCACATGGCTATTTACTAAAGCTGGTTGGACATGTTTTGAAATATTCAAAGTTTCCACCATAAAAGATAAAAATATGAGGATTTTTTGTTGCTGTTGCTGAATTTTCCCAGTTCCTTTTTGATGATCTCTACTGTTTATTCATAATCCTAATCTTATACTAATATAATCAATCATAATTAATAGCTATCTTGCATTTGTAGAGTCTTTCACTGTCAAGGATGCCCAAAGCATATTTAAAGAGTCTACTTTTCTATAAAAGTCACTTCCCCCAGTACCAATTTGCAGCCACCTTTGGGGTGGAACATGGTAGCTATATAACCTCACACAGTAACATTGTACAGCCATAGGACAGAAAATTAAGAATACTGCACCCAATTGGTACTTGTAAAGGTTCACAGGCAGAATGCAATTATCCAAATAATAATTGCTACTATACATAGTGCAAGAAATGAGCTAGGTACTTTACAAATAAGTATGAGAACACGGTCCTTACAACAAAAAGCTTGCTCTGTAAATAGACTACATATAGAAAAGGATGTGGATAGGTTGCAAGAACAAGTGAGCGAAGAGCAATACGTTGTACATGCCTTGTACATTCCACAATTTGTGTTTATTCTATGAGGGAAGGAGTAGGGTTTAATAGGCATTCTGGAAGAAGTGTATTTTATTCCTGTATATAAAATTTGGCCAGGACTCTGTTCTGAACTGAGTTTGCCGCTAACACTATGAGATAATTAATACTCCAAGAAGTCAAAGAGCCTTGTCTTAGGTCATCTTCACAAGGCCAATTGCAGCAGCCTGGTATGCTTGACACCAGGCTGAGGCACTAGTTTATCTTGACTATGAAATTAGCTACACGGGGACACTGCAATCCTCACATAGACAAGCCTGAAGAGAAAAGGGTACCTGCCCCTTACAGAGCAACATGCACAGCTACACTTGTATAAAACAGAATGTGAACATCTGGCCCATGATTACAATGAGGTAGTTTACTTGCAACATTCTCTTCAATTCCGATATTGCAACAGAGTCACCGTAAAACCTTGAAGTTGGTGCCAATGTGTGTCTCAGCATCACTAGATAGAATTGTAGCATAGTTAGTGAAATTAGAGAGTTAAATTAGTGAAAAAGAACTTGCATAACATTTTAGGGCTGTATTTCTGACACAACCCGTGCATATAGTTAGGTTAACTTTTTAAGTTTGGCTTTATCTTTATCTGTTTTTAAAAGAGTCTGACGAGGTAGGTGAGGTAATAGTTTTGATTGGACCAACCTCTGTTGGTGAAAGAGAAGACTTTGAGCTACACAGAGCTTGAAAGCTAGTCTCTTTCACGAACAGAAGTTGGTGCAATGAAATATATTACCTCATCCACCTTGCATGTGTCCCATCCTGGGACCTACATGACTACAACAACAACATTGCAAACAACATTAAAAGATTGTATGACTTGAGCATAATAAACTAGAGAGCCTTCCTATCCAGTCTGAGGTCCTATGCACCACTTAAATCCCACTTAACAAGTATGTATGCGTGTGTAAAAAAAAAAAATACTGAGACTATGAGAAAAAAATTAAGGCTGACATTTTCAATGTTCCCTAAGGGATTTTGCAGCTTTTGAAAATTAAGAGGAAGTGTGCATCCAAATCCCCTAGGCCTCTTTGAAAATATCTCAGCCTAAAGCTCATGGCAGCAGCTGCAATACTTTTGGAGTACAAAGCCTGAGGGTTTGCCTAGCAGGACTTACCTAGGGAAACAGAAGGTTAAGTGACTAAATGACTGTCTGCTAAGAAAGGCAGACATTTTCCAGTTTGCCAAGGGCAGAAACGCCTTCTTGCTGGCACTGCCAAGTCCTAAAAATAACAAATAGAACTGACAGTGAAAATACTCTGAATTATGTGCTTTTCACTGGGGGAAGGAAAAAAACCCACAGCATTATTGTGCGGTCAGTATGATATGCCTAGAACGTAAGTCCTTATAAAGTATTAAAAGCCCAGTGTGATCCTTTTTACACAACTGATCTAAGGGTTTGTCTACAATATAGCTGCAATTTTCAGCTTGCGTAGACATACCTGTGCTTGCTCTGATTGAGCTAGCATGCTCAAAACAGCAGTGTAGCTACAATTGCAGAGATAGGAGGATGGGCTAGTCAGTTTGGGTATATTCCCATCTAAAACCCTAGTTATGTACTTTAAGAGGCTAGCTCAACATGCTGCTCACGCCATCGCAGCTACGCTGCAGTTTTTAGCTTGATAAAAGCTAGTATGGGAATGTCCACCCTCAGCTGCAGTATAGATGTACCCTAAGATCTGATGTAATTCCATGGATGTCAGTGAAGTTAGAATATTGCCAATACTACTTGCAGAAGCATTAAAAAAAAGAATATGCAGTTCCGTTATCCACTGCTTTCCTTCCCTGCATTTAGTAAAATTACAGCATATGGATACAAGTAGATCAAAAATTTAGACCTGTATGAACAGCCCCCCTTCAAGGTAAGTGCTTTATTTGGGCCAATATATAGGATACGTTATTTGGTGTGTAACTGCGAAGCTCAGAAGATTCAGTTCAGGTAGGTTTGTGCAACATATTTTCCCCTCTTGCTTCATGTGGGCTTATACATAAAGCTGGGAGAACTGTTTGGTTAGAACTGCAAAAGTAAATTAGCCTTGAGTTGAGATCAAAATCTCTCCAGCAGTGGTTGGTTAGAATTAGTGAGGATCCTGAACCCGTGTCTCAGATCTGAATACGCCTTAATTTTTCACCATGTTCCATTAATATGAGCAGGCAGTCCCTGGGTCCTAGCAAACAGCTTGCAGAAAATGTCGGTTACCCAGGAAGTGCAGTGAAAACATCACTACATAATGTCAACATTCTTCAGTCCGTGGCTTAACCTGACCACTTTCTTGGGATTTCTGTCAATATAAGAGAGTAGACTTACAAGGTGGTTCAGTGTATCAAAGATGGGCTCAGGCCACAAGCCTACTGTCATGCCATTTTATTGGCAGCAGCATAGGAAAGGTAGAATAGTCAGCCTGAACACTTAAGCAGCAATATAATGCAAAATTTCTTCCAGGTGGCTTGCAGGACTGATGTGTGAAGTGTCTCAGAAATTGAGGCATTCCCAAAGACTACCCAGAAAGGAAGCTTAATTGGGACCACAGGCCAACCACCAGGCTGTCCCAGTTAAAGGCCCAATTATGCAACCCGTACTGACATTGGAAATTGCATGCACACACACCAGCCCTAGTAGCAGTCCCATGGAAGCCACTGGGACCACTCATGTAAGTGTTCGCCAGTATATATAAGAGTTGCACAATTTGGCCCTAACTGACTTCCCCTGTATAATCATATATACTGTTCTACATTTTACACATGAATCTGGGTCCTACGTTGCATACTATGGTGTATTTAAGGAGTTTATGTAAGCCGCAGATCTTGCAAAACATAGCACGTACTATAGAACAAGAAACAGCTCAATCTTCAGGTTGAATGATGCACTTTCCAATTTCAGTCTGTTTTTAATTAACCATAAAATAATTATCAGCAAAAGAACTGCCGAAGAGATTTTCAACCAATTCTCACTATTGCAATATTTATTACCTGTGTATAGGAAAAAATAACCAATGTCATTGGGCTAGGTGCCACCAAACCTTTCTGTGACCCCTCACCCTACTATATCTTAAAAAGAAAAGCACCTCTTACGCGCCACACAAATTTCATTTTCTCCCTCTTCTACTACAACCAAAACCCCACAAAATGGCCATGATGCCCATTTCTGAACCCAAGCACTCTTGAAGGCACTGCCTATATTCCACAATGAGCTCCAACTGGAAACACAGTAGTCCGAACTCACATGAACATGGGGACTTCGGGGTTGCACAAAACAGTGCCATGTATGGATTCAGGGTTTGGTAAAAGCATGCAAAATGGGCACGTCAGAGGAGCGTGGGAACAGTGCCTAGCTATTGCGCTGGTAGAAATGGAACTCAAAGAATGCACAGCTCTGTACAATAGCCTGCAGGGATCTCTGAGGTTTGGAATTGGAAAAAACCTAGATATGCAAAGCAGAACTCAGGTGAGGCTGCCAAATTGGGCCTGCTCTCAGTTTAAAAACAAAAACTTGTTAGGCTATGGTTAAATCAAATTTCACTTTCAAATTCAAACAGATATTCCTGATTAGTCTTTGAACTATTTGCCCAGCTCTAGATTCCACAAGAAACATGTCCCAGACTGATCAAACCTCAGATCACATCTACTGAAACCCTTGTGAACATAACCTTCTTCTAGTGCTGTCATTTTATTACCCAGTATTTATGTAAGAATTAAGGGTCAGGTGTTGGCATGCCAGAGTACATACAATCATATGCACAGCTACTGAGTCTTCACATGCAAACAGGCTAATTGCACATGCAGTTGTGTCTAGCCATTTCTTAGCAGTTACCAAACTTGTGTATTTAATTGCACGTGCAATTTAAGCACATAATTGCACATCTAACATGTGAAAGTCCAGCCTTAGGCATATTCCATTGCAAATTATCAATATATTTTAAGTAAATATTTTTCATATTAGAAGTTTATTTATTTACTAAAACATCAACAATTGCATCCATCTATCATTTGGAAAGTTAGGATTTTTTATTCCCAAATTAATTTTCAGAAAAAAACAGTGGGTGCTAAACTCATTTCTCCTCAAGCCTACATCCAGTTAGTTTCTTTGGGTATGCATGGACTTGAGCATCATGGCCGAACATCAACAACAAATACGTGGATCCAGCCAGTGGCAGCACCACCACCTTTTTCTGATTCAGAAGGCGTAATGGATTCATCAGGCCCATGACACAGATATGGCTGTGCAAATCATGTAAGGGAATGGCCCAGTAGCCACCTGCTGTATCTGATGGACTATCATGCCCCAAGCACCTTCCTGAGGCACACAAGAATCTTGCATTTTGTTTCTATTTATTCAATCTCCCTTCAGTTGAAAGGGAGCATAAAGAGCAACCATCTTGAAGCAGCAGCTTGGGTTGCCAAGCACCTCAAGCAGATTCTGGGACGGAAAAGATTTAACGTGAAAAAATTCAGGTTGGGAATGACCTTCTGCACTGATTGACTTTAGTGGAATGTAAATGATAGGCAGTAAATCAGGCAACATGCAGGCCCCTCAATGAATCACGCAATTCCCTTCAATCCCATCTAGAAGGAGAGATATAAATCCTCCCAGTTCAAGCCAGGCCATGAGCAGTCCTTCATATTTCCAATTAAAGATGTACTGTCCTTTGCCTGGCATTCAGTTGGGAGGCTGAACATTAATATGATAATCAGCAACCAAGGAGCAAACCATGGGGGCCTCATTGTCTCTGCCACCTTTGTTGCCAGGCTTCTTCCCAGCTGGAAGTGGGAAGGTTCTTTCTGGCAGGCAGATCTTGGCAGATGATGAAGACCCCCTTCATTGCAACATATTTTAATGATGCACTGCCCACTGTGTTGCACAAATCAAAGATTTGATTATCAGGGTATTCACAATGCACCCTTTGGGGCTGGAGGCAAAAAAAATACAGATGCTTTCCCAGTGTTACATATATATGCACGTGGTTCGAACGCAGCCTAATGGCTTGAATGCCCATTAGGGCCATTTAAAAACCATTCCTATGGCGTTGCATCTGCAAGACCACCCCATAAGGGAGCTGCTTCCTTCCTCCTCAGTGAAAGCACACAAAGTTACAATAGAGAGATCCACTGATGGCCTTGCCAGAGAGAGGATGTGAAGGGATAACCAGCCCAACAGGGTTGGCCAACTTTTCTGTGATCCCCACAGTAAAGGCAGCATTAGGAAAGGCCTGTGTTGTACTGGAGATCATCTGCGGAAAACCCTGTCTGACAGTGATGGTCCAGCATTTTGTGGTGTGTGATGCTTCCGTATTTTGTTACATTGTTGTATAGTTCATTAGTACAGGTGAGGGCTGAAATCTAAGGCTTTGTCTACACTGGCAATGGCATGTAGGGTATAGGCACTACATGTGTAGGTTACACACCGCCCTGAAAAGCAAGTTGCATCCATACTGCGGTGTATATCTACACGTGGCAGGTGAAAGGCTCTAGCTGGGGGGAGGTAGTGAGGAAAGGCTCTGGCAGCTTCCCACCGCTGGAGCATTTCACTGAGGCAAAGAAAGGCTCCGGCAGTGCAGGAAAGTCCAGGAGTCTTTCCGTGAGGTGAGGAAAGGCTCTGATGGGGAGAGGGGAACTTGCTGGAGTCTTTCCCCACTGCAGCGGGATACTATGCTACTAAAAAAGCAGCATAGCTGGGGGAGGCACTGCTTGGGCATATAGAGAGCCATGTAGGGTACATACCCTAAGGTTCAGGTGAGAGAGTATTTGCTCTACTCTCTTAAGCAGGATCTCACAATCTACACTGCAATTTATACCCAGGCCAGGGGGTCATGCAGAGCATGTACTCTACCTGCTGCTGTAAGGCATGTGCAGTGTAGACACACCCTAAGATGCAGATGACCCAATAGCATGCTGTGTAACTAAGCAAATAGTCCAAAACCACAATGGGAAGACATTAAAACAGATTACTCCAGATCTCCCTTGGCAGAGAGGGAGATAAAAATGAAGTAGTCAGATTAATGAGCCAGATTTTACCCTCATTTATAGTGGTGTAAATCCAGAGAAAGCCCAAAGAGCAGGGCAAATCCCATCATTCTGTGTACCAGGGGAGAACAGGTTGTTTAAAAATATAATATGGGGAACTAAGAAGCAAGTCAGCTGAACGTAGAATCAGAGACTAGGAAGTTTAGCCCAGAAGGCTGAGAAAGGACATGGCTGAACTCAGGAGATATGATTCTTTCACTCTGCACTGACTCAGCTGTGCTTCATATCTCACCAATGTGTGGACATGGACATGAGTAGAAAGGGGTTAATGCCCTGTACCTACGATTTCAGACTCTGTGGTCTAATTTTCTTTGTGGTGTCAGACTGCTCTGAGGATATTCACTGCTGTCCTTTCTGAGATCTTAAGCTAACCAGGTTCTCAGTGAAAGTCATGGACCCAACCCATAAGGTGCTGTTGGGGCTCTGGCTACAGTCAGCGTTTAGGTCAGGAAAACCCATAGGACTGTGGGAAAAAGAAAAATGGTTTGGAGGGACCTAGATGCATCCTCACAACCTCCTTGTGCACCCACAAAGCAGCCAGGCACAATCTGGACCTCAGGCCACAGAGGGAGTCAGTGACAGAGTCAGGAACTTTTGTTGCCAATCCCTAGTACCATGTTCAACCTACTAGGCTACCAAACTCTATTTAAGAGCTCTAATAAAAGCATCTTAAATTTACTGTTTGGGTGTAACTTAAAGCCATCCTAGGATGAAGACTTTAGAAAAAAATCTCTCCTTCCTCTGGGCTAGAGAGACAACAGATGATAAACCCAAACAATTAGACTACATAATAAATGCACCTCAAAACAAAGACAAGATATTTGGCAATAACCTCCTCATGGAATGAAGAACCTCATCATCATACAGACTTTAGCTGAATCTTCCTACCCCTATATGGCAATCTTAGATGACAATACTTTGTATTTCTATACCACCATTCTTCTGAGGATCTCACGTTCAGATGATAAATTATTATGAATCCCTACTTTAAAAAAAAAAAACAAACAAACAAACAAACAGGGACAAGAGCCTCTGATATGCCCAGGCAGCTTTACACTGCTCTAGCTGCTCAAAAGACCCACCAAAGCTAGTGAATCTAGCTTCATGAGGATTCCCTGTGCACATATTCAGATGTTGCAAGGCTACAATAGCAGCTCCAACATCTCCCTCTTTCCAGTTCCTCCCATGCAAGGGGCATGGTCTGGGTGTCCCTACCCCACAGAGATTGCTGGCTGATGAGAGAGACCTTTTGATCCAAGACTTTTCTACCACAGGATAGAGATAGTGCAGACTGGCTCCAGGATAAGAAGACAAAGATAGCCTAAACCTACTTTTGCACCTCACCACCCTGAGCTGCAGCTGTACACTGCTCAGCCACAGCTCAGGATCCAGCCCCAGGTCTTTTAAATCAAGCGCTGACAGCACCTGCTACTGTAAACAGCAACGTTCTGGCAGGATACAAAGCTGGCACAAAGAGAGGCATTTAATTTCAAGACTGATAACTTTCTGTTTAAGTCACACAACAAGACTAAATGATCCCTTTTAACTTGGCAGTCTTAGCTGGAGATTGGATTATAAAACTCAAATGTGTGGAATTAGGCTTGAATTCCTGTGTCCCAGACCAGCAGGCGCTGGATGTTTTGAAGAGGTGAGAGATCCGATTTCGACTAGGGGCTGGGTGCCAATCCCTATTTCTAGGCAGTACCCACTGCCAGCTCTTTCTCCTCCTCCCCCTCCCTGGTCTCCTGGAGCAATTTTCCTCTGGCTCCAAAAAGGGATTCGCCTTCCCTAAAAAGATGGATGGGCTGAGAATTTCTGGATCCAAAAACACTTCTTCCTACTCTCCCTCCTCCCTAGCTATTTTTAACATCTCATTTCCTCACATTATGGCAATTTACATACTTAAGCACAGCGCATTAGCGTCCAAAATATAAACAAAGTGAGATAATGCTCTGTAAAGAGCTGTATAAAAAACCCAACACAGGCAGGAGCTTTGAAAATCAGGCAGTTGTTTGAAGCAAAGCAGTTCCCCTGTATCAGCAATAGCAGGGTTTCTCAGCAACACTTTACAATAAAGCAGACTTAATGAGAGCCGAGCAGTGGTGTAATTCCTGCGGAATTGCATATTGAAAGCGACATTCATACCCAAGGAGCCCATCAGGACCAGTATTGTTAGCATGAATGCCGAAGGAATTGCAAAAATGAATTGCCGTTTTATTATCAAGTGCTTCCGATCCTCTCCATCCTGCCATCTGTGTCATCTGGAAGATGTGAAGTAGCAGAGGTCCGAACATGGGGCATCAGAAATGCAGGTCAAGGGGACGTCATATTGCAACCCCTCTGCCCCTTCCAAAACAAACCTACTGCAGTCAGCTTTCTCTTACTCTAGAGCCAAGAACTGAGTCGGCTTGGGACTTCCCTAATTTGCTGGGGAATACTATGGACTCTATAATGTTAGGCAGCCATGCAAAGCCCTATGATAGATCAGATCATACCACCGAACTGAGGCGGAGGGTTGGCAGATCATCTCACTTTCTGCAGAGCATTATATAAACATGACTCCAAATGAAAAAGGGTTGATCCTTTGCTGGCTTGAGGCCCCTGCTTTTTATAACCAATACGGAGCTATAGGCTTTTCTTACTGATGGGATTATAAAAGCTTCAGTAGCAATGGGCCAAAACCAAAGCCCCAGATGCAAATGCCCCCAATTTCTGAGGGGGTTCAGCCTCCAAACCTGGATCCGGATCCACGTTTTGTGACTGGTCCAAGGGCACGGCCACTCCCTTTAAGGAGCTTGAGTCTCCTCACAACTTCTCACTGCTTCATTACAACCACACTCTTATTCCTAACCTCGCCCTTCAACTTTATTATGGGGTTGTACCTCCGAACTGGCGCCCTTTTCCTAGGATGGGCTGAAGCAAATCACTAGATAGGAGGCTGTTTGAAATTTGAATCTGGATTTGAACTGAGTGACATGCTGGCTCCTTTTCTCATTAAGAGTCTCCACTTTTAATATGAAATCTCATGTCCCGTATATATTCTACAATAGGCCTTCTGAGCATGAGCAAGGTAGTTCTGTATGTGCTACTATTCAGAGAACGGAATAAGGGACAAGTCAACTGTTAGCCTTGGGTTTTTTGGTTTTTTGGTTTTTTTGCAAGGCTGAAGAGGTTAAGTTCTGATGTCGTGGTGTTATGCCAACCGTTTTCCATGCACAGAGACCGGATTCTTTGTTCCCTTTCAATTAGGCAACGATGAAAAAACAAAAATCTCCCCGAGACTGTGCAGCATGTGCGCCTCCTTTGTAACAGGCTGCATTTGAACTCAATACAAAGTGGCCACTATTGCCAGCATCATCCTGGAAATTTCTGGGAGCTCCAGTGGACAGAAAGCAAAATCATACTTGCCATATAGGTACATACACCAAATGAAGCCTCTGCAAAATTACTCTAAATTAGACCAGGATTGTTTTTCCTCTGCTTCCTTTCCTTAAAAGGACACACAATTTGCAATTAGTAAATTTTCTTTTAAAAATGAGTTAAATATAGTCTTAGGCATTACTATCTACCCTGGAGTCCCTCTGCCAGTTGCTTTCATTTTACAAACACACATTAGCCTCCCCTCTGTTGCTGTGTAAAAGGCCCACTCAAACAGGGAAACTGCCTGGGGGAAACAGTGAGATGACTCTGCACAAAGGGTAACATTTTCAAAATTGTTTGAGTGACTTAGCATTCTAATTCCCATTTTTGAAAGCATCTAAATCACTTAAGAGACTTGACAGTACTTCAGGCAACATTTGCAAAAGTGTTTAAATCTCATTGTCACAAGCATCAATCTAAGTCACTTAAGCACCTAAATCTCATTGGTAGTTAATCTTTTAAATGAGCTAGAAGCTTTTGAAAAATGGGATTTAGGATTTCAGGTAAAATTTTCAAAAGTGCTTTATTTCAAAAGCATCTGGGTCATTTAGGAGATTAACTACCAGAGTAAATCCCAATGGGATTTAGGACTTGTCTACATGGGAAAACTCAGAAAAGTTAATCCGAATTAATTGAAGATGTGAATTTAAAGTGGATTAGTTAAACTGTATTCACCCCTATTTGAACACACTCATTCTGAATTAAAGTTGCCTTAATTTGATTTAGCAAACAACTTAAATAGTTTTAAAAGCGAGCTGGACAAATTTATGAGTGTGATTGTATGCTGGGGTTGCTTGTGATGGTAGGAGCAGGGCTCAACAGCCTGGGGCTCACTTCTGGTTTATGTCTTATATCCCTAAAAGCTCATACTTCAGGGTTTCAGGTGGCCACCTGCAGGGGTCAGAACTGGATTTCCCCACACACACGTATTCTGTGGGGGTAATCTCCTTCTTCTGAAGCATCGGGGATTGCCATGGCTGGAGATGGAACATCAGATGAGGAGGGTTAGGTACTTTACGGGCTGACTCTTGCTCACAAGCCCAGGGTCTAACTGATTATCACAAGTAGAATCGGGAAGAAATTTTCCCCTAGGTCAGACTGACAATGACCTTGGGGGTTTTTTGCCTTCCCCTGCAGCATGGGCTGATTATCTAGGTATATCTCACTTCACCATTTCCCTGCCATTGGGGGACCTCGGGCACTGGTGCACCTCAGTCCCTCCTATTCGCAGCCTGTGGCACATAAGTCTAGTCTCTCGTGAGCTGTAATAGTTTCACCTAATTTAGGTTGTTGAGTTTAATGTGCGGTCGCTGGGTGTTGCTGGTGGTCTCTGACATCCGTGAGGTCGGACTGAATGATTTGGCCTTAAACTCTACGCGTTCCATTCTAGAAGCTGGAATGTTTATTCCTGTGTGCAGTTTGTAATATTTGTGGAATATTCTGGGATCCTGAAAATGGTGGGGGTTACATGGAAGCCCTACAGGTAACTGTATTACTTATTTTCCCATTTTGATGTTACTGCTTTTGGGAGGTTTCTAGTGCACCGGAGAGTTCGGAAATCTGGCCAAACCTTTAAACTACAAGGTACTTGGGAGTTAGGCAGTGCATCGGGGCCTGAAAGACACACAAGAGAGTGACCAAGCCTCTTCCACACCACACCTGCATACAATGACAAATCAGAAAGACTAAGATTTTCCTCTTGGCTATCCTCTTAACCCCTATAATACCCTATGCCACATAACCCAGATGCAACTTTCTGTGCATTTCATACTAGCGTTAAACACCCTGGAACCTGAGCACACTTGGTTTCCCCACTGAGAAAAAAAAATAACTAATATTATGTTGTCCATAATTTTCCACAAGTTCACAACTTATCACCCAAATGTTCCTCTTCCACTCTTATTCCTCTCATCCAATGGCTGTCAAGTCACAGAGATCCTCAAACTTTTATTTCAGCTGTCCCCGATCAATGCCTTTGATCCACCAGCACTTCAGTAATACATTAGCCTTCTAGGGATTCAAGTAACATAAATATAAAGTGTTCCCAAGATTAGGCTACAGATTGTGTAATATTTTCCATTCATTGATCCCAAAGCGCTACATGCAAAGGTAGGGACAACAATGATGTGCTCTTCCATTTTAAATATGGGTAAACTGAAGCACAGAGGTGAAGTGACTTGACAAAGGTCACACGCCAAGTAGTGACAGAGGCAAGACAAGAAATTAAGTTCCCTGACTTACATCCCCTGGCCTTTTTCCACTAGACAGCAGTTATCTCTGTGAACAATATCAGCTTATCTGACTGCCCACATATTTCAACAGCAACCCAGAATTGAGCCAAACAATACAGACTGAGGCTAGCTAAAAATGGACCAACCCTGATAATTACTCACACGCCTGAGGTTCTTCTCCGTACAGGTTCAAACTCCTTCATTTGGATGCAATTTCTTTGCAGCCATATGGTCCCCAGTCTTGCGTCTAAGGTTCATATAGCTCAGATGGTAACGAATACCACATGATTGCTGCACACGTGGGAGGATGGATGTTTATGGGGCAGTGACAGCATAATACAACATAACAGAAGAAACAATATTATGGGGTTTTAGTTTAGGATTCGTTCGTTTACAGTGCTATAAAAACTAATGAGAATTTAAATGTTTCCAGATTCACCAAAATAATTATTCAAACCAAGTTCTTAGGTCTGGCTTTCCTGTACATCAGTGTGAATCAGGACGAACGCCACTGAAGTTAGACCCTATTGTCTGCAGCCACAATGATGTGTGATGGTTTTATCAAAAAGCTACTCGAAAGGCTTGATCAAGACAAAAAAAAATCAAGGGAGTCTTTCTATGGTCTTCAGTGGGCTTTGGAATAGACCTCACGTGAATAAAAGATCCTGAATTTAAATGTATGATCTAATGGAAAATGCTGTCCAGATTCCAAGTGTTTAAGACGTCTCCACTACAGCATAGAGCCCCCAATTCAGCAAAGCATTTACACACAAGTTTAACATTAAAATTGCTGAATTGGGGCCCAGGATAGTAAAGAAAAATATTTAATCACTATTTTGGAAGGACCCACTTAAATAAAAGGCCCAGTCCTGGTTCCATTGAAGACAAGGCTCAAAGCCTCTTCTAGTCCAACCCATATTTCCAGAGCTGTGTGTATTTCCCAGCTGGTATCATTAAATGATACACAGATAAGCAAACATGAGGCTGCTACATTCACTTCTGCTTCATTACAAAACACAGGAGAAAAATTATTTCAACAAACAGAAGAATTGATGGGCTGGTCCTGCAACACTTACCCACAGCAGGAGTCCCATTGACTTCAGTGGGGAAAAAAAAATCACAGGCATGAAGACTGCCAGATTGGACCCAGATATGGTAGAAGGATTTTTTTTTTGCCCTTGATAATTTAGAGGGGAGAAGAAAGCAATATGTTTTTGAACCAGCTTTTCTTTCAGCTGTTAATTGAGTGTTATGTTTATGGCACACAAAGAAGTTAGATTAAAAAAGGCAGTTGCAGTAAGGTTGTAGCATAACACTACTTTATTTCTTAGAATTCAGAATGATAACACACAAGGACCCAAAAACAGAGAGAAACAAAACAGGCTGCTCCTTAAAAAGCAGAGAGGCACAGTTCAAGTCACCTTACGTTAGGCTGGGTGGCTGCAGACTGACTCCTCTTATTGCAGGATTTCTTACAGAGCCCCTGACTGCAAGAAGGACAAAGAAACCCCATGCAAATTAAAGTGGTAGCCTACAATTCCAACACAGTTTTCAAATACACCACAAGTTCCCTCCCTGGGTTTGTAAATGTGGAGGGAGGTTAACCCAGGCTGCGGCTTCTGGAACTTAACCATTTAAACTTATAAAAATTTTTAATGTGGCTTTTCCCTCTTCCTATAAAAATGGCTGGAGTGTACTTTTTGGGTCCATATAGAGTGTCTTGGCTTGGATAATATGGGGAAATTTATAGATGGCCCGACTGCCCATAGTTATTCAGAAAACAAAAAGGAGCATCTCACAAATCTTAGAAATTCTGCTTTTCAAAGATACCTTTGTCTTTTGGTAGAAGGGGAAAAAAATCAGCCAATTTAAAGAAATGTCTGATATTTTAAAAAGCTTTGGTTACGGCACCTGGAGGAGCTGAATAAAACAAAGGTAATTCAGAGATACTTCACTGGTTTGTGATCTGACTCAGCTTGATTGCTCTTGTCTATGATTTCATGTATCCCTTCTTGCAGGGATTTCAAAGGAAATTTTGGTACTTGAAACTCTGATCTCAGCCTCTGTATATGCAGCAATTTTTAAACCACAATGTGTACAGATACAGCTGTAGTGAGTCAATAAGACCGGTCTGGTTTGTGGGTCAGTTAGTCAGGGTCAAGATGTGTGCAGTGTTGTTGTAGCTGTGTCAATCCCAGGATATTAGAGAGACAACACTTGGGTGAGGTAATCTCTTTTACTGGACTAATTTCTGTTGGTGAGAGACAAGCTTTCAAACTACACAGAGCTCTTCTTCAGACCTGAAGCTTGTCTCTCACCAACAGAAGCTGGTCCAATAAAAGACACTACCTCACCCACCTATGGTCAGGATGTGCATCTGTGCAAGCCTGGTCACCAACATTCATTTAGTGGCCCAGGAACACTCAGTTAGATGTATTTTCATCCTTGTAATTATATGGCACCTTAATTTTAAAAATCACATTTAAAAAACAATTTTCAGGGATTCTAGACAACATAGCCTTCCACTCTGGAAGATAACTCAGAGTAGAAGATATAACAGAAACTAGCAGACAGAGGTGTAGTCTTGTACCCTAGCCACGGGAACTCCTGGGCTCTTTTGCCACATCTGATATTGACCTCCCACTGGCAAGTCACCTGGGGACGGATCCAAATCCTGCTGAAGCGAATAGGGAAACTCTTTTTTCTTGGGCAGGGAATTGAGCCCTTCATCTCTCTGGCTAAAATTTTCAGAAGTGTCTACGGGGCAAATTTTTAAAGATATTTAGGCACCTGGAGATGCAGATAGGTGTCCAACACCCACTGAAATCAATCAGAGTTAGGTACATCTTTTGGTGCCTGACTGCCTTTGAAAAATCTATCCTTAAGTGACTTAGCCTAAGATTTATTTTCAAATGTGACTTAGGCTCTTAAGAGCTCAAGACCCACTGATTTTCAGTGAGACAAGATTCTAAGTCACTTCAGCACTGTTAAAAATATTATCTTTTGTGCCTCAATTTTCCCACTATTACCATTATCACCACCTGTTCACCTTGGGTATCAAGCAGATTGATCAGCTGTTATCTGAACATGACAAACGTTACAGTTTAACAGCACTGGGGGAATAGTTATAAAACCCTTTTTCTGTCTGGAATAAGTTACAAATTCTCTGGTAAAAACTGTCTAACTTGTCAATTGAACAGATTTGACACAAAATCAATGTGGTACATTAAACAGGGCCCCACTATCATTGCACATGTATAAAGTCACTCTCCAGAGTAAAAATGTGACATTATTTTATCAATCATCAGGGCCAAATCCAGCTGTTGGGTGAGTGAGTGCAATTCCACAGATGTTCAAACAATGGAGATTTATTCCAGTGATTTAGGCACAGGCCTGGGAACGAAGAAGTCTCAAATTCCAATCCTAACCCCAATACTGGTTCCCCTCTGTGGCCTTGAGCAACTGAACCTTTTCCAACTCAGTTTTCCTATCTATGTACCTGGGACCACACTCGACTATGGCACCTGAAAGGGTGGTAGTTAAGATTCAGCTAAGCAGTAGGTAGATTTAAGTGTTTGAAGGTGCCATGATGTGTCCATATGCAGGATTTGAACCTTATGAATTAATGCTAGCAGACAGCTTTGAAAACAAAGTGTTGTGTCATTGTTAGTATAACATTCCATGGTGCTGCACAGACTTATTTTAGGGCTGATTTCTGGCCCTCTGCATCCAAAGTCATGTTACTATAGTTACATAAATAATTCCATTTCCTGTATTTATTTTATATATAAATTAAATAAATACATATTCTTATTTATGTCAATTACTAAATTTTTGGTCCTTGAGTCACCTATTTCTCTGACTTCATTCTGCCTCGCATGACTATGTTGACAAAATCTTACTTTGGATTTTCTTCTCCTGCTTTTGAAATATGGTCAGACACTGTTGTGTGTGACGGGCTTTCAGAAGAGATGTTTTTCAGCAAGGAGGGTGGGGGTGGCTGCTTTCAATTTTTCAGGCTTCCTGAACTGGCTTCTCATCCAGATCTTAGATGAATGATGACCTGTTTTAAGCCACAGAGCCAGTTTAGACACTTGTACAGTTTCCCTAGGAACTGGTGCAGTGCCAAGCTGATTTCAACTACTGAGGGAAATCGCTATACTTCAGGTTCAGCAGCTTTAATATCCTTGAGCCCATAACATAATAGCATTGTTCTCTGTTTGTTAGATGGTGCACAGGATGCATTACACTGATATTTAAACCAGCATGCAACTGGCCAGTTCTCATTCTATTTAAACTTTCTGTTATAACATGAGCCTACTCCTGCTTCCATTTAAGTCAATGGGCGTTTTCCTAGAGATTACAGTCAGCGCAGAATTAGACCAGATGTCAAATATATCCAAAGAGACTGATTTATCACAAAGTGGTAGCCATTAAAAATTGGTCATCTATGGCTTCACGATGAATGACTTTACCATGGTAACCTCCATTACCGTATACTTGGCCTAAGTTTTCAACAGGCCTCCTTATTTTGACTTCAGACCCTGCAGTCCCATTCCATGCACACAATACACAAAACAGGGAATTGCTATATCTGGCTGAAAACTGGTATTTCCTGTTCCATGCTAAGTTCCAACATTTAAGAAAATCAAAGTCCTTGTGAAATGTAACAAAAACTGAAAATTTGGAATTTTCAGCAGAATGGGAATTGCAAAATTTTGTTGCAACCTTTTGTGAGCATTTCCAAGAGGCCCTGAGCTGCCCAGGGCCCAGCAAACTACCAAGGAGTCAGACCAAGCTACCAAGAAGTCTGGAAACCAATAGCTGCCTGGTTTCTGTCAGATTTTCATCAAAATAGACATTCCCACATAATGTTTCGATTTCAACTCAGCATTTTCAGACAGAACAATGTTTCATTAAAATTTTCCAACCAGCTCTAGTAATTACACATAGTAAAAATAAAACAGTTGGATTAGCATTGGTATTGCACTCACAAGGGGCTCCCAGAAATTTTGCACACGATATGGACAACTGAACTGCTCTCACCCTGCAGGGATGGTTCAGCTCGTCCCAAGGGGCAGGGACAGTTTCCCTGCTCCAGACACTGCAACCTGACACATGGGATTATAGTGTCACTCAGGTTTGGCCCAGCCGCCCCTCCAGCATGATGGAGGGGTGGCTGGGCCAAATTTCAGTGAGTGGCATTGTGACCCAGCATGCTGGATCACAGCACCAATCACGTTTGTCCGAGCAACTCCTTCATGGAGAGGCCACTGGGCCAAACCAGAGTGGAGCAGCATTCCCCACACACCAGGTCATAATGCCACTCAGTTTGGGGGCCCTCTCCAAATGGGGGCCTGGGGCAAACTGTCCCTCCCCCCGCCCCGGTGGCCCCGCCTCCCAACTGGCACTCCTATCCTCCAGCTGTGCCACACAAAACACTGAAATAAAGGTATCCCATGCTGACAAAAGCTTCTAATGCTAGTGTGTGCAATTTACCCACCTTTACATTCAAAATACAGGTATTGTACAGCAACTCATTTTTGATGGTGTGGTTAGAGAAATTCACTGAAAGTTCCCCTTTATGTAAAAGGCCACACAGACTAACAAGGGTCTATATTCTGTGTGTGCATTGGCAACTCCCATATGGGCTAAAGGGCAGGGCCGGCTCCAGGCACCAGCTAAGGAAGCAGGTGCTTGGGGCGGCCAATACAAAGGGGTGGCACTCCGTCCGCTCTTGGGGCGGCACGTCAGAGTCTTTGGCAGGAATTCGGCGGGTCCCTCAGTCCCTCTCTTCCTCTTTGACCTGCCGCTGAAGAGGAAGAGAGGGACTGAAGGACCCGCCGCCAAATTGCCAAAGAAAGGAGCGGCACGATTGAGCTGCCGCCGAAGTGCCGCCAATTGGCCTTTTTTTTTTTTTGGCTGCTTGGGGCAGCAGAAAACCTGGAGCCAGCCCTGCTAAAGGGTTAAAGGTTTTCATACAATGTCCCTCACAATAGTATCAGGGTACCTTGCGGAATGGGAGAGTGTAAATATTAAGGCATTCTGCTCCTTCAGTCAGCAGCATTTGGATGTTGTTTATTTATACAAATTCAGCCTAGATTTTTCAGGATTGACTAGTAATTGTGAGCATCACTACTTTTCAGTGCACACATGGAGATGCCTTGAAGGGACCTCCTTTTCAAATGAAGGATGCTCAGTAATTTCTGAAAAAAATCAGGCCTCTTAAGAGAGTTTCAAGTTGGGCACCCAGAAATCCCTAATTTTGAAAATATTGGCTATACATTTTTAATTTACGCACATTGAAGGTAGACTCTATAGGATAGGTCAGTAAGACAATTTGATCACCATCAGGCTGTCAATGGACATAATGAGTTGGAAGATATCTTAGTGCATGTTTTCTCCCTACAGTCACTTGGATTTGGATATTTTTCCTTGGGCCTTTGTCGGACTTAATGAAAGGGCAGATACTTGGTCAGGTGTATATTTGATTAGATTTAAAAAACAAAAACACCCTGATCTCTAGCTGAATCTAAAAAGAAGCCAGTTTTTTTAACATTTTTAGGGGGATTGTCACATCACCTGCATATAGGCCAAATAGGCTTTATGCCATTAAAGTATGTGGTGTTTGAGATATGTGGAATCTATCCCCGGTCACAGTACTAAATTGGGGAGAGGATGGATTACATGAATGTTTCTTACTTTATCTGTTATTCCAGTTTATGGACTGCAGTAGATATTACACTTTCTCCACCACTTAGCTAGAGTGTTAGGGCCACAAGGATTCCGCCACCGTATACCTATGGTCCTATGCAGTCTTCCCTTGCCCAGACCTAAATGTCATCCTCCATCATGCACAGAGGGGATGAAGATGCCCTTGCATGGCAGCTTCTTCCACTCCTCTCTGTGGGTAGCTTTGGCACATAGTCCTATAACACAAGCTGAATTCTATAGTTCACATTTTTTTCCCTGACACCATAAACTGATCCTGATTAACTTGAAATCTGGCCCAAAACATTTGGAACCTTGATTAGAGATTGGATTCAAATAATGATATGAAAATTGTACATGGCTGTAAATAGTTCTATGTTGGTTAGTAAAGGGGCTTCATATTTTCACATTGTAATTCTTTTTCTGGTACCAATAAGAAAGGATCTCCAGCTATGTCCATTGAAAATATTGCCCTTCTTCACTGGCAAGATTTTTCCTCCCTCCACTAATCAATATATTTAATAAATATTTCCATTGATTTCGTTACTTATGATACGCAGATCAACAGAAGCAACAAAGAGTCCTGTGGCACCTTATAGACTAATAGACGTATTGGAGCATAAGCTTTCGTGGGTGAATACCCACTTCGTCAGACATATTCACCCAAAAAAGCTTATGCTCCAATACGTCTGTTAGTCTATAAGGTGCCACAAGACTCTGTCGCTTTTTACAGATCCAGACTAACATGGCTACCCCTCTGATACAGATCAGTAGAAGGTTACTGCATGATAACTTCCCATTGATATTGCAATCCTCTTTACTTAATAAATGTTGTTTTTTAGGAATGTTTGTGTTGTGGTCCAGATCACAAAAAGGCCAGCAAAGCAGACTTCCATTGGGAAACTCTGACCTAAACCAAAACCAAAAAACAAACACATATAACACCAAGCGGTGGTGCTTTCAATCATTTCCAGAATTATGTGTTTTCATTCAAGTGCTTTTCTTTTCTTTTTCTGGGGTGAAAAATGGATCCAAATGCAACCAAAAATATCATCAATACCTTTAGTATTTATATGCAAACAGCTGTAGTCAAGTGATGTGATATCCCGTCCCCACCTCGAAGAGCAATGGGAACAACTTGGGGTATCCTCATTTCTCTCCACTAGGGAAACATGCACCAGTGTTACTAGAACAATACTGTGTAAACCCCTAATTTAGACACGGCACCAATGCAATTTTCACTGTGGTAACCAATTGTGGTAGGTCAGACTGGTTCAAACTCTGTCTTACTTCTGTGCATAGCATCTACCCTGGGGTTTGGACCCATGTGACTACATCAGTAAAGCCTAGTACAGACAAGGGCCTAAGAGAAAAAAACAAAAGAGAAACAAAAAACAGATGTCAATTTTGTAGTGGGATCTTCTAGCACAGAGCCCTATTAACTTCTGTTGGATTCCTTACAGAATTAACAGTGGCAGAATCCGGCCTTTAAAAGTTTCTTATTCTCTCACACTGTGACCATTATGGAAGAAGTGATACAAATAAAAGTAAACATTCCATTTGGAACAACAATATGAGGTATCCATTCCAATGATAGCCTCAGAGACATCACTGAGTGGAATAAAATATGACAGCTAGGCTAAATTCAACAGCTTCAGACAATTGTTTTTATTATTCCATTGCTGAAAAAAAAATAGCAGGGAAATGCACATTAATTGACAACATCCTACAGTATGGCAGACAGACACACACAGAGCTTGGGGTTGATCCGAGTAGAAGGTTTTAATTATTCATGATTTAGTTTGTTAATGGCCAATGACAAAAGATAAACAATAACCCAGTACTGATTGCTTATTTCAGAGAGATCAGTGGGAGTGCAAGTGTTTCTCCTGTCCTTTCTTCCTGCCTCCAAGTACAGATGTTAATACTACATCCCTGCAACCACAAGTGTTTAAGAAACCCTCAAATGGTAGAAACTAAGGAAAGGCAAAGTTAAGGTAGTTTGGGTACCTTGTTTGAGAAGTACAACCTTAGCTTTGCATTTCCTGGGTTTCTAAAAGCCAAAGTTTCCCCTTTTAAAAAAAAAAAAGCTTATGTTCTCATAAAGTAATATACACTAAAGTCACTAACATGCCTGCCTACAATCTTAACTTTACTGCAATGCAATTTTATTTTTTGGACGGGGCATCCAAAATTAAACTGAAAAAGCACTAAGAAATGCATTGTAAAAGGAATACTCCTTTACTCAGAGTGTCTGGATGAACGAATGGGTCTTTTCCATCTCTAACTTCAAGAGTAAGAAATATTAACATTGTGGTGAAAGAAAGAAAGAAAGAAAGAAAGAAAGAAAGAAAGAAAAGGATGGGAAGTGTGGTAACATTTTAATGTTTATCAACATACCATGTGCTCCACAAAATCAGCACATTGTTAAGATGGATTTGAATAACTCATGTCAGCTGGAAAAGGCTTCTGGGAATACCATCTGACCATGCTTTCCTGAAGGTAACTTGCTCATGTACTACTGAATCTCTAAAGACCATGAATGCAAACACATACTTTTCAGTGACCTCCTCTGTCCTTGTCAACCCACATGTGATATTTATGCATGTGAGACGCAAATCTGAAGCCCTTCTCAAGCTCACATTCATCATTAGCCCATCACATGCTGCCTAGACCATATATCTCCACCTGCATGCTTGCTAATCTTTGACTATTAAACAGGAATAAGACAGAAATTTTATTTCAAGGCCCTGTCACTCAACTATTTAAGTGTATTTAGCAGTCAGCTCCTTTCATATGAGATCTATGCATAACCTTCGAATAGGACTTGTTTCATTCACCTATTACTACTGCTTAGCGATAGCATTTCCAAGCCAGATTCTCAGCTTGTGTACGTCAGCATAGCTCTGAGGACTTCAGTGGAGCCATGCCAATTTATACCAGCTGAGAATCTCGTCACACAGCTTCAAGGCACTATACACACATTAATTAAGCCTCACAACAAACCTGCAAAGTTAAGCGATACAGGAAACCAGAGGCAGAACTGCAATTACAACTCAAGAACGCCTAGCCCCCAATCCCACGCTCAGTCCAATTGACTCTGCTCCTCTCCAGGGGCCAATGCCGAGGTTCTTAGTTATGCACAGCCCTTAGGCAGAACCCCACTGACATCAACAGGAGTTTGCTCCAGTGAAAAACTGCATAAGGTATAGGTGCAAATGCCACATCCCTCTGGATCTAAATGCAAGAGCCTCTACTGCTTGAGCCAAGGCTACAGCAGACTCAACCATCTTTGTCTATGGCTGAGCTACCACTAGAGGAGGAGAGCACAATACTGAGACTGTTACATAGGGCCTCTCAATAGCAACTGTAGTAAACATCTGTTAATTTCACCTACTAAGAATTCCCAAAATTCATCCTTACTTAATTGCGCAAATCAACTCTACTGAGTGCCTAGGTTCTCTCCAAGCTTCAAATCATAGTGCATGCTCTAAATCAATAAAAATATTCTATTTTTACCAGTGTGGTTTCAAAATTCAGACTGCTTGGGCTGGAGAAAGCTCAAGTCTCATGAAGAAAACTAAGATTTAGAGTGGAAAGTGAAATGTGTAAATTGCTATTCAGCAATCACTGTCAAAAGACTGAGTTAAAGAGCGAGCAGGAAGCAAATGAGGATTCATAGATTTTAAGGCCACAAAGGACCTTTATGATTATCAAGGCTGATCTCCTACATAACACAGGCCATAGACTTTTATCTCATAATTTTTGTATTTGGGCTGTCATTAATCACAGTTAATGCATGTGATTAATGCAAAATAAATTAACTAGATTAAAAAAATAGTCATGATTAATCACATTTTTAATTACACCGTTAAACAATAATAGAATACCAATTTAAATTTATTATAAATATTTTTGGATCTTTCCTACATTTTCTAATATATTGATTTCAATTACAACACAGAATACAAAGTGTGCAGTGCTCATATTATTATTAAATATTTTCACTAAAAAAAAGATAAAGCAAAAGAAACAGTATTTTTCAATTCACCTCACACAAGTCCACTGAGTCCTACTTCTTGTTCAGCCAATTGCTAAGACAAACAAGTTTGTTTACATTTGCTGGAGATAATGCTGCCTGCTTCTTATTTACAATGTCACCTGAAAGTGAGAACAGGCAATCGCATGGCACTGTTGTAGCTGTTGTTGCAAAGTATTTACATCCCAGATATGCTAAACATTCGTATGCCCCTTCGTGCTTTGACTTGTAGATTCTAGTGTTTTACACTGTTTTGGTTTTGAATGCATTTATGTAAAAAAAAATCTACATTTGTAAGTTGCACTTTCACAATAAAGAGACTGCACTACAGTACTTGTATGAGGTGAATTGAAAAATAAAATATCTTATTTTTTTACAGTGCAAATATTTGTAATAAAAATAAGGATTGCCCACTTCGCATATGTGCAGTGGATTTAGGAAGGGTATGGAAAGACTGCTGACACCCTCTCCTGCACTAGCATGTCCCTGGCAAACTACCCTAAATATTTTGAAGACAGATGTCATTTGGTGCATTCAAAAATGTAATACACTTACCAGAAGCATCTCTTTCAGCCCCAGATCAGAGTCCGGTCTCACAGGGATCAACAAGCTGGATCTGAAACGGGGAAGAAAATCTTACTCACTTCAAACACTGATATCATATCAGGCAACCAAGTTTGTGTCATCTATTGGTGAGTGTGTGTTACAAGTCCCCCCCCCCACACCCCAATGCAAATCACAGAACATATGAATTGTTACAGCCCCTTCTCCTCCTCTAGAAAGCCTTGACTCTGTAGCTACTAGTGCTCTTAGATCGGGAGGTCGCCATTCAAACATCCCTGGTGCATTAACCAAAATGGAGGATGTCATATACACAGATCAGCAGTGAGCCCCAAAGCCTGATCCTCTAGATCAGTGGTCCCCAACGCAGTGCCTGTGGATGCCATGGTGCCCGCCAGGGCATCTATCTGCACCCACGTACTGGCCCGCGGACAAGCATCCGCCGAAATGCAGCTGAAAAGCGGCAATGTCAAGAGGCGTCGCTGCCAAAATGCCGCTGAAAAGCAACGTCATCAAGAGGCGCCACCACTGAAATGCCACTGATTTTCAGCAGCATTTCAGCAGCGACGCCTCTTGATGTTGCCACTTCCCGGCGGCATTTCGGCGGATGCTTGTCCGCCAGCCACGGTCCTCGGTGGCTCGTCGTCCGGCGCCTGCCAGACAAAAAAGGTTGGGGACCTCTGCTCTAGATCAACTAGATTTTCAGCTTTCAAAACAGCTACCACCCTTTATCTGCATGAGCACAAATATCCAACCACATTTAACGAACAGCCCCTCAAGGACGCAACTGTTGAGAGTTACAAAATAAACTCCCACACAGCTCCAAGACTCCGCTGTGCCACATCCAGTAGGAAGGTTTCCGGCTGTGGGTCGGGGTATATAATAGGCCTGATTTATAGTTATCAGCATGGGACCTGATTCGAAAGCTCAATCACCGTGACTTCCCACAGTGGGGTTCACATGCTGTAACGGGTCTTGAAATTGGAGAGGAATTTACCTCCTGCTGCCAAACATTACATAACAATCAACAGAAAACAAGCGGAGAACGGTGGGGGGTCCTCATCATTAGCCTGCACAGTCATGTTAATGAAGATGGTGCACACACTCATCTATCTGGATTTATTATGGAGCTTGCCAGACTGTAGGATTACGTGGATACAAGACGGAAAAGACAACATACATGCAGATAGCTTCAAAATTCAAGCTAAACAACTAGAATTTCCAAGTTAATTCCACAATACAGTGCCAGAGAAATCAGGGCCAATAGGTTCAAGCCTTGTGGTCACTCAAAGCAAGGAAGCAAATGGGCCTTTTGAGGTGGCTAGAACTACCTGAGTTATAAGGATGCTGTGTGTCTGTACAAAACTAAGGGCATGTCTACACTACAATCTTAAATCGACCTACGTTAGGTCGACTTACAGCCACTGCAGTAATGACTGAGATGGCTGATGTCCACACTATCCTCCTTCTGTCGGTGGTGCACGTCCTTCCCAGGAGCCTTCTCACTGACTGAAAAGCAGCAGTGTGAGAGGTGAGAGCCAGGGCTCTCAGCTCCGCACAGCTCTCCGCAGGGAGCCCAGCTACTGCCTGGGGCTTCTCGCCTACTCATTCCCAGATGAAAGCAGGGGTGGGAGGCCACCCAGGGCTTCTCGCTTCCAGCGAGGAGATCAATGCCCAGAGTCCATGGCGGGAGGGAAGGCAGTCAGGCTCTCAGCAGATTGCTGCATGTGGAGCTGAGAGCCTTCAGTCAGTGGCAGTGCTCCTGGTGAGGACACGCACCACCAACAGAAGGAGGGTAATGTGGATATGAACCACCACAGTAATTACTGTGATAGTTGTAAGTCTACCTAGGTCAAATTATGTCTCTAGTGTAGACGTGGCCATAATAATTAAGCCTCAGGACCCAGGCAGGAATGTGTTATGTATTTTAACAGAAAGGGATTGAAAAGCACAGAGGGTACTTGACTTGCCAAAGGTTAAATAGCAACTCAGTGACAGAGCAAAGAACAGAACTCTAGAACTGCCGATTCTCAGTCCCTTGCTCTAATCATTAGAAACATTTCTTCTTCCATCCTAGCCAGCTAGTTAGTGAGGTTTGCTCTTGGGGATGAAAGTAGTGAGTTCATTCTAAAGCTCCAGCAATGCACAAGGTTAAGAAAGGGTCGAGACACTTTAAGACCATTCAACTTGATTTTCCATGGACTAGACCAGTCCATTTCTCCGACTCCAATGTCCCCTAAATGCAGAGCATCTCTAATGGCCTGAGATTCTTCCCCTTAATGATTCAGATATTCTTTGTAGATCATTAAGCTATGGATCCATTTCATATTATTTCTTTTAAACAAATTAAAAGTGACAGTTTTAAACAATCATCATGTTATAATCAAATAATCTGGAATGTCATTAGGTTTGTAGATTACCACTTTTGTTTTCTGATTAATGCCACGGTTCCCATTAGAAACACTGCCTCCTCCCTCACCAACCATAAATGACGAGCTCATTAACCCATCTCAGATGGACTATTTTTATCTCTGGGCTAGTGTTAAATCAGAAGAAATGTCTCTTAATATTTTCTCTCTCTCTTTTTTTTCTTTTTTTTTTTTTAATTCTTCTGCCTCCATTTTACCCCCAAGTATCAATGAATTTAACTGGGAACATTTGCAAACTAATGATCATCTCATATTTTAAATGAATAGTCCTCCGCAACATTCAGCATTAGATTGATTTGTTTGGACTGGGGGTGGGAATTTATCCCTTGCAGGGACAGGACAGGTCAAGTGAGGCCCGCCACTGAAGATCTGCTTGTTTGCATCTTTATACTTCTCTTGCAAACCCTCCTGTTAATCTGTTTGAGCCACTGATTGATGTGTCTGTTTGAAACAGACAGTACATATCAAGAAATAAGTTGGTTAAGAGAATACCAAGTAATATATATATATTTTTTAAAAGATGGTTTTAATTCTATGCTGCTGGGCCAAGGTTTTCAAAAGTGACCAGTGATTTTAGACCCAACATTAAAGGCGCCAGATTTTCAAGGGGGGGGGGGGGGGCTGCTCAGCAATTTCTGAAATTCAGCAGCCAAAAACGGAGACACCTTAAATCACTACTTACTTTTTTTGAAAATCTTCACCTTAGCTAAAATCTCAGAAAAATTTAATCAGTAAGATATTGTTCCTAATTTTGTCCCTTTGCATAGACAAACTCTGATTCTCCTCACTCTTGTGTGGCAATAGAGTGACAGCATATTACAGCCAAAGGCCCAGATGTAAAATTGGCATAGCTCTATTGATGTCAATTTAAACCTGCAGAGAATCTGGCACTCTAGTTCCATTTTATTTACTTCTCTTCCGAGAGATCATTAGAAACATCTACAGATAATGTTTTTCAGAATACTACTTGCTATAGATAGAGAATTTCCCATTACTGTTTTTCCTCAGTGTTTAAAAACATATATAACTTTTCCCCAGTAATGTACATTTTTTGCTAAATTATGGATTTTAAACAAAAAACAAAGGAATACATCTCTCCAAGAACATGCTGCTCTGGATTACAATGGTTGAGTGTAGCCAAGATTTGGACCCTAGACGCTAATAATATTGCTTTATCAACAAGTTTTTGTTTTTCATAGATAAAGTGATGGTTATTGATCTTTTGTGGAGGTTTGATTGAGATAAGCACCCAAAAATGTTAGGTGATCAATTTTGCTCCTTGCTCATTTCATATATGCCTCCAGGACTTCTCTAATTTATGGGAGGGACCAGATTCACAAGCACCCAGGATATATAAGGCACAACACACAAAACTTTGAATCTGACCCATGACACTCAAGCAGAACTCCATCTTAGTTCTATGGGCACTCAGTGTTTGAAGTTCTGAATCAAATCATTATCCAAACTATCCAACCGCCTTGACCCTACGAAATTGGATTGAAGACTGCATGAGAAGTGGCTGTCATGTGAATTCTGGTCTGGCTGGAAATACAAAAAGCCGCCTTTTACATTTTTGACACTTGTGTGCGTGGTACACCAGAAAGCAAGGAATTTCATATTCCATGGAAACAGCTTTTAGAAACAAACCATTATCCACATTCTATTAAATCTCAACTACATTTCACCTTCAGGTGGAGGTTCCATATTGGTTCAAACAAGCCAGTCTTGTTTCCTAGTTCCCAGTTCAAATGAGTAAACAACCCATCATCTTCAAGTTATGGGTTGGACGAGAATCTGAACAGTAGGTATGTGAGCTATAACCAATATTTCCTTGCCTTGTATTATTGCTTAGCCTGGAAATTCTGGTTACATTAAATCTTTAGGTGGTGAACAACACTACAGCTTTGGTGCAACACCCTAATACAGCAGCATTTGTGACAACCTAATGCTACAGAATTTGCTTGCTCTCCTTTCAAAGACTGATATTTCAGAAGTAACACAAGAATCCCAAGGAGCAGCATAGGAATTGTCTTTTTTTGGGGGGGGGGGGGGACACATATGAGAAGTCCACTGCGGAAGTTAAGACCTCCAACCCTGCAAGAGGATGCAGAAAGTGTGAACACTTATGGCCATGTGGAGTCTCACTGAAGTCAACAGCAATCTACAGAGGTGTAAGGGTTTGCCCTTTTGTAGATCCCATTTCAGGGCCTACCTCAGACAAAAAGAATTTCTGAAAACATTCTTTAGTTGCATTTTACTTTTGCTACAATCTCCTAAAAGCATACTGGGCACCTCACAACACGGAGAAATTATATGAACCCTTCCTTAAAGAGCTTCCAGACCAAGAATGGACAGGACATACTAGGACAACAAGACACTGAGTGGAGCATACAGCATGGTAACTCAGCAAAAACTAGTGCACAGCATGGTGAGGAAAGGGGTTCTCCCCTGTTTAATTATTATTTGCATTAAGGTAGCACCTAGAGGCCAACCAAGAATGGGGCCTATCATACTGGGCACTACACAAAACAGTTGTAGAGAAAGTTTTTATTAAGAGTTGATGTAAGGAGCTGCTCAAAGGAAGCCATTTGCACTACCCCAGAAGTCTTATTGATCTTACAGTACTGTACACTGGAACTGTGCTACATACTCTTGAGTGACATCTACTGGCACCTTGCTTACCTGCTAACTCTTTACACATAAATACAGATAATGCTCCTGTAACAGGTTGTAGGAAGTATCGTGAATGAGGAGAAGGCATGTAGGCCAACTCGAGGATGGCATGCCCTACTTAGAAGTGGCACAGAAACTTCCACTCAGCATTAAGTGACCAAACTGGGGGCGGGGGGAATTGTCCCTGTAACACTGGCAGACAAGGTGCCAGCTCATGCCAAGGTCCCTAGGCCTCCCTGAACCCTGACAAATGCATAAGTAAAAACCAGTCTGGCTCACCTGTAAGTGACTTTTGTTAAAATAGATGTTAAGTGTATAAGAATGTGTTTAGCATTTAGACTTAAGGAAATGCTTGTAGGATGCTGCCAGTACTAATATTATAACATCTGTTCCCCACGTTATAAGGTTATATTAAGTGTTGGCATTGTAATCCTCTGTAATCGTGTAAGTCATCAAACAGGAAAGGAACATTAATGTAGAAATGCTGGCTTGCTACAGAAGGTGCTAGGTCCTGCCCACCAAGAAGGCCCATTGAAACCAAATGAGCCACTGTGAAACATCAAAGAACAAAGACATTGCTTATTGCTCCTCTGCAGCCATGAAGAGCAGACCATCAAGCTTGAACTCTGGGGAAAAGGAATAAAAATTCCTTGTCAAGAAGAAATTGTTCTCTCTATTCTGCTTGAACTCTGAGGGGGAAAAGATTCCTGAGCATAAGCAAGAGATCCCCAGCTGTTTGGCCTGGGTTAGTCCTAGAGGATTTATTGAGCTTGCTTATTACAGCAGCTTCTATTGGATGCTTTGAACCCTAAGTCTTTTGTATATTTTCCTGCTTTAACCTTGTAAATAACATATCTTTTTCCTACTTAATAAATCTTTAGATAGCTTATTCTTGGATTGGCTAAAAGTGTTGTCTTTGGTATGAGATTTGAGGTACAACTGAGCCGGATGAGGTGACTGGTCCTTCGGGACTGGGAGTTACCTGAGTATGGTTGTGATTTTTGGTGTAAGAGGCCATCTATCACAAAGGCAAGCTTGCCTAGGTGGCAAGATAGAATGGAATACCCAAGGGGACTGTCTGTGACTCCCTGTTAAGGCTCTCACAGTGCTTGGGGAGTTCACACTTGATACTTGGTTGGTGAAATCTAAGTGTAGAACACACAACCCATTTGGGGTTGTGCCTGGTTTGTAAACACCTGCCCTGAGGTTCGTACTCACATTTGTGAGCTACTGTAGACAGCTTGACAGTCCTGATTCTACTCATTGCTCTTCTGTACCCTTCTTGCTGCCCCAAATCCAGCTACGACTTTTGATGAAGAAACCAGTAACATCCATGTTTCCTTTGGTTCTCATTGGTCCTTGTGAACTACAGGCAGAAAAAGCCTGGCCTCATTGACCCAAACTACATCTCTTATAGATTGCAAGGAAAATAAAAGCCTGTCCTCCCTTATTTAAAAGAAGAGCTTTTAGGGTCTGACCTAACATAATAAAATAAATAAATAAATAATCAATGAATCTCTGCTAATAAAGATTATAGGAGTGAAATTTACACTGGATGTAAGTATGATCCTAGAGTCTTTCTGGGTTTCTTTGTTTTTTTGGCATGTTGCCCTGGCATGATTTACACTGAAATAACATGTTGGAGCTTCCACCATTAAAAGGAATTAAATAAAAATGCAATAAAGGAGTACAAAATCAATCCACTTACAGTTTTGTTTAATAAAAATTCATGAAGGACGGATGGGGAGGCCCATATGAACACACCAGTTCAATGAGGCGCTCTATCAAGCCCACAACCATTAGACAGTAGCAGCGGGATTGGATTATTGAACATTAGCATGAGTTAGCTGCATGGCAGTGTGTTGAATATGCCTCAGTTCCCCTATCATTCCAAACTCTGTCATTGCTCCTAGTTAATAGTGCATCTATCGCCTGAAATAATGGCAAACAAAAGCACAGGAGACAGAGCGATGACCTTGAATTGGAAGCTGATCCATGAGGATTCTCCAACAAGATCTCTCCCTGTCCCACCCCAGGGAAGCTAGAAAAGTACAATACAGCAAATCAACCTTTGAAATCAGTAGAATTGCATCTGCTTACCCCAAAGCTAAATTTGGCCTAGTGTGATAATTTTTGCTCTTGTGTGCCCCTTTTCCCCTTTGAAGGTTTTTCTTTATCTTTAAAATGAATTTTTACCCATTTTCCTAATTACAGACTGAAGCTTCAGTGCACAGCCTAACAAGGATTTCCTCCCCCCAACACCAAGCTGACTCCAGCCCACAAACTATGGTATATCAAAATACTGTAGCTACTCTATCCCAGTGGGAATTCTGTTCACGGGGTGGCTACAGAACTAGGCCCAGCATCTTATTCCAAGTGTCATGTCTGATCCAACAGGTTGCATCCATCTTGCAAAACTATCTAGAGTCTCCACTAGAGGAAGAAGATGTTCCACCTATTCACACTTAGTTTTTTAAGTAAATTCATTCCCCATGTGCTTGTGTTCCCCCTTTGGGGAGTTGCTTTCCCTGAATATTTATCCCATAGAATTCAACTGGTAGAAATATTTGTGTTGCATGAGCAAGTATTTACAAAACCAAGCTAAGTGTGCCGTGTTGCCCTCTGGTGGCTGGTATACACAAGGAGGTGAGAGTCTGCTAAGAGTTCAGCTCAAATGGTAGATACACATGTTTTTTGGTGCTGAAGCGCTCAGGTTCTATATTGGCTGAAGACTGGGGTGTGTGGGGGAAGGAATCATTACATTTGCAGACCTATCCAATAAGGGAATAGGAAAATGTTTTGACCAAACAGAATAATCCAATATTGCTCATACCAAAAACATTGAGCACTCAATTGTTTGTGATAAATCCAGAGCCAATAAATAAAAAATGATTGATCATCTCAAATTTCTGTTAAACAATCACACTCTACGTCTGTGGACACTCCAAGTGCCGATAAGAATAATTTACAGCCGCTGATTACTGAAAAAGCTAGAGATAAAGTAGAATTAAAGTTCTCCCAAGAGTCTGGATGAAAACAGAGTTAATCTTGGACACCAGCCTCCTCTACTGCTCATGCCACCTAAGCATCAGGGTTTCCTAGTGCTTCACTAGCATTCCACAAAGTGAAAATACATGGGAACAGCCAGGTGCCTATCCTCCAGCGTGGTGAGTGACCATGCTGTTCAGATGCATAGAAAGATACATGGCCTTTGTACTCACATTGAGGCAGCTCAGTTTTCAGGCCCATGAGAGGTTTTTCAAACTTCACTCTCTGCTTTAAGTACTTACCTCTCAAAAATCAGACACAAGGCCATGTTAGCCTCCTACTTTCTGTACAGCTCCTGAACTTCTCTAAGAGATGCTTTAGGCCAAGCAAAACTGCACTAGCAGTGATTTCCTGGTAGGTTTTTCTTGGTCTGTTCCAGTACATTGACTAGAAGGACAATAACCTCTAGCTTGTTTAACAACTTGCACAGCAGGGACAATTACACTCCTTTTAATTGGCTCCTGGGGTTTAATCATCTCCTGGGACACAGTTTCCGGCATTTCTCATTAACTGCCAGCTCACATTCTCTTGTTCTGTGGAGAACGGGATATGCTGCAGAATGACACACCAAAGGAGGGTCTCTCTCTTTCAGAAATTATAGACTAATGGCACTGGAGCAGGGCAAGGCTCTCTCTCATCCACACACACCCCTTCCCCAGGGCAGCGGAGTCCTGCTCTACACAACATGCAATAACCCTATTATTCCTGTCCTTTGCATGACACCACCAGCTCCACCGAGACCCAGATTTGATTGCACAGTCCACACTAATTTCAATAAAATGACTGAAACTGGGAGAGAGAGATTTGATCAGGAAACTGACCAGAGAAAGACAAGTTGAAGCATTTTAACCAGCTCTCCAACCTATTACAGATCTACTGTCATGCTTACCCATTTAGGCATGAGGAGCACCTCTCACTATATATTACCATCGCCACAAATGTCTGGACGTTTTAGCTATATGTTCCCAAGCTTAAATGGCTCCCCAACTACATGTGAAAATACTGTGGTGAACCCCAGCTGAGACTGAGGGAAAGGATTTGGCCAGTGGAACACACTGCATTAACCAGAGAGTAGAGGCTCCATAATGCTGAGACAACAGGAAAAAGGATGTGACACCCTGAGGACAGGGTCCAGGGAGCCAGGAGCTGCATGAGCTCAGAAGCAGCAGGATAGAGGCATGGGCGCCAACTTATATGGGCTCCTGGGGCTTTAGCCCCAGGAATATTCACAGTCAGGGGCTCTGCTCCAGCAATATTTGGAGCTAGGTTTCTCCCTGCTCTGGGCTGCCGGCAGCCGCTGTGAGCCCAGAGCCTTTTAAATCCCAGCCGCGGCCGGGAATCAGAGGGCTCTGGGCTGCCGGCTGCGGCGGGGAGCCCAGAGCCCTTTAAATCCCAGCCGCGGCCGGGAATCAGAGGGCTCTGGGCTCCCGCGCTGCAGGCAGCCCAGAGCCCTTTGAATCCCAGCCCCTGCCGCTGATTGCCCCTCCCCAGACCCCTGCCCCAACTGCCCCCAGGACCCCACCCCCTATCTAAGCAGCACTGGTCCTTGTCCCCGATTACCCCCTCCCGAGACCCCTGCCCCTAACTGCCCCTTGGGACCTCAGCCCCTATCTAAGCCTCCCTTCTCCTTGTCCCCAACTGCCCCCTCCTGAGACCCCACCCAACTTCCCCCCAGGACCCTCCTACTTGTCCCCTGATAAATCTCCTGGACTCCCATGCCTATCCAATTGCTGCCTGTCCCCTGACTGCCCCTCCGAACCTCTGCCCCATCCAACCCACCCTGCTCCTTGTCCCTTGACTGCCCCCTGGAACCCCCTACCTCTTCTCCAACCCCCAAACTGCTTACTGTGCCACTCAGACCAGCATGTCTGGTTCCATGCAGCTCCAGACAGTTGCTGCCCCATGGAGCCCACAGCCCTCTCCCACCCCCAGCACCTGCCTTCCAGATTTGAACACCTCAAAATTCAGGTGTGCTCAAGCTCGGTTTGGGCAGCTTTTACTTCATTTCTCCCAAATCAGTTTCCCCTGCAAGGTGCCAACTGAAGGTGTTGGAGAACAGAGAGATCGGGTGGCCTAATGCCTGGAAAAGAGACAAAGGCCGGAGGAGGGAGTGTCAGTGCCTGTGCGGACTTCTGGGAAGTGCACGGTGTGGAAGGGGATGCTGTGATGCTTTGGAACAACTCCATACAAAGCCAGTCAGGACTCTGGGGGAGCCTCCTCTCTTGGAGCATACTGTCTCCAGGGCAAGAAGCTTACACCTTCCCGGGTCTGACCTCGGAGCATTCAGCCCTTCCACATCATGCATTTTCCACAGCGAGTCTGCCCAGGCTGGTCCTGGGGCAACCAGAGGTCCCTGCACCCCAACTCTGCAGTCAGATGTGACTCTCAGCCAGACAGTAAAACAGAAGGTTTATTAGATGACGGGAACACAGTTTAAACAGAGCTTGTTGGTACAGAAAACAGAACCCCTCTGTCAGGTCCATCTTGGGGGGTGGGGAGCCCAGAACCAAGTTCTGGGTCTCTCCCCATTTCCCCAGCCAGCTCCAAACTGACACTCCCTCCTCTGGCCTCTATGTCTCTTCCGGACAGAGAGGCCACCTGATCTCTTTGTCCCCAACACCTTCAGTTGACATCTTGCAGGGGAAACTGAGGCACCCACACAGTATTCAGAGAAAATATTAAGAACATTCCACTTCATCACAACAGGTGCAACAAAATATAATACTGTATATTGAAGTAGGCAAGTGCTGCTTCTGACTTTCCACTTTTAATTGACCCTTGTAATCTTGTGGCACTGATGCGTTGTAGCTTCATTTTATATCGGCTTACAGGGCGGGAGCGGGGGGGCACCACCATTTTGGGCCCCACCAAAAATTATACAAACCTGCCGCCTATGGATAGAGGTGGCCACTTAGGAGCTGACTATGGAGAGAAAGCCAGGCAGTGTAGGGCCTGGAAGTAAAAACTGGACAAGGGGCAGTGGTAGCTGCAGGAGAAGGATCCCAGCACAGCGACCTGCCAAGCAGGACGCATGGAAGCAGCTATACACATGTATAGCAGGATGACTATGCCAAGGGACCCCCCACTGTTATATTTACATCCCAGCCCCAGGCATGGCATTTATTCTCTCATGGGATATACCCATAGCACATTGAGTGTACCCTAGGGTTATACAGTGGGCAGAGTGACTTTCATTTTTGCTCCCCTCAGCTCATTGACTACAGATGTTGGAAATAACCTAGGAGAATTAAGTTACAGTAACCATGTCACACAGATCAATCCCAAGAGCCTTGGCTCATCCTTAACTTCCTGCAAACTTTAGAGGAGTTTTGCTGACACCAAAACATAGTATCAGGTTTCCTGGAGAGGTGGGGAGAAGGGGGGAGGAAACCAAGAGACAAGGACTTGCATGGAGTCCACTCTGTACAAGATTGCTGCCCCCTGCCCCACTTATGCGACCCCTCAAAGGGACCAACACATGCACACTCAATCTCTCTTACACAGGTCTTACAGCAGTGTGTAATCCCATTGAATTCAATTGAAGTTATTGCTGATTTACACAGGCATAACAAACTGCAGACCCAAAACATAGGAATGTATTTAGAGTCAGCTGGAAAAGGGTATTTAATGAAAAGTTTCTAGAGAAATACTATTTTCATTCAAATGTCCCTGTAATTTTTTGTTTAATAAAAATTTTGGTTGGGCGGGGGGGGAGGGGAGGGGGGGCTGCATAAAAAGGCAGGATAAAAAGGAGAGAGAAGGTGAAGGGTTTGGTTTTTTTTTTTTAACCAGCAAAATGAGATGAGAAAATCTTTAGAAAAATTGCCAAAAAATAAAAAATTCAGCCAAAATGAACATTCAGTGAACATATTCATTCGGATCCAAAAGTCATTTTCGATGGGGAAAAAAACTGAATTAAAAAGGTTCCACCAACTCTAATAATAATGCCAAAGACATATATAGATCACATGACTTTTTCATACTCAGGCAGGTGAGTGCACGTGGAGTGTTATGATCTAATCACCCACAAGTCAATGGGCAAAACGTAAAATGATTATAATAGTGGGTATATGTAGCTTTGCAACTGATAGGATGTTTTCTCTATATTCTACCTTTAAATTTTGATGCAGCCCATCTGCAGAGGCAGCTGACATTTTGTAAGGAATACCTGATGCAGTATGTTACAAAGGAGACGCACACTGTACTGTGAGGGTGAAATCCTGGCTCCAGTCAAGTCAGAAGAAGTTTTGCCATTGACTTCAATGGAGCAAAATTTAGACCACTTTTGATTCTCCTTGTTTTGTTGTTTCCCTTAATCTAACTCAAGAATTCACTCAGATTGAAGATACAGGTGGCTCTGGTGTATGAAAAACATGAGTATGTAATTTGAATTGTAAGGCCCATTTTGACTCGGGGATAGAGAGGCATACTGAGGGTTAGAAAAACTATGCAAAAAAAAAAAAAAAAAAAAAAAAAAAGAGGTACCTGCTCCTTCCCAGGCAGTCAGAGCCAGCAACTGGTCACATGAGCATGAATCAAAGACACACTACACGATGCAGAGAACAGAAAAAGAAATCTGACATGTGGTGAAGGAACAACGGTGTGTGTTAAACTTACACTGGCAGGACCATGAGATCCAAGTAGTTTTCTATTAGTCCTCAGCTACGCTCGGCCGGTTTGTTTGATTTTTCCCGTCAGGATCCTGCAGTTAAGTTCTCTTTACTGGGGGGAGGGGAGTGCGGTGCTGGGAAAGGGACTGAGAAGCAAGAATCTGTCAAACAGTTGTTTTATTTCCTACAGTGCTGGCTGACTGACCAAAATTCTATAAAAAAAAATCAAATTCAGGAAAAAACCTGAACATGTCAAGGCTTTTGGAACAAATGGCACAATAAGTTTTTTCCTGTAGCTATAGGCATGTATTTCTTTCTATTCTTTATTTATTTATTTAAACCCTTCTAACACACCATTTCTCCCAATGGACTGCAAAGGTTCAAAGGGTTTGAGAGCACCGATAAATCACAACCATATAAATGTCCTGTAGTGAAGTTTGATTCTTATTTACCCGGGGTCTTTGGGCCAGTGCTCAGTCTGTGTTGCAGGAAGCAGATTTACTTCTCCCATGATGCCCTCAATTCACAGAGTGCTCATCTTGCAAGCTGCACCGCTCCAGCCCTCTGCTGCTAAAATGGAGCCCACATTTCTAGTCACCGGATTTCATCCTTTGCTTTATCATCCTCTCCCTCCCTCTCCCAGATGCTGATCTGAACTAACCTGTGGTTAGAAATATCTTGGGAGGTGAGTGGCTGAGATTCAAAGAGAATGTGTGTTGGTGACTGCTATATTCACTGGGGATGTCCAGATCCAAAAGGCTTTCTCCTTAAGTCACCTCTAGTTATGACTCCCTCTTTAAGGTAGCTCTTGGAACCCTGGCATAATGTATAGTGCCATAGGGTAGATGAGTATGTATGCATGCGCACACACACCCCATGCAGGTATGTGCATCACAGAAAGGGCGGGAAAGAGAATTTTTATTAACAGGAGGGAGGGTACTTTACCTATTTTTAGACTTGTTGGATGGGCAATTCTGTACCTAATTTGCATACACAATTCAGTTCAGCGGGCACAAAGGTAATTATAAATTAATTTAATTTGAGTGCATATCCATGGAAAGTATGAGCTGTTCATCCAGCTCTAACTCAAAATAAAACAAACCCAAAATACATCACCACTAACAGACGAATCTCAGAACTGAAGTTTGGCCCAGATAAGCATCTGAAGTGACAGATATTTCTCTAGACCTTTCCCCATTGATTTGCCTCACTGGTATCCATGACCTCATCTATTGTCTTTTTGACCAACGTTGGGGTGAGCAAGTTTCATTCACAGGAATATTCAAGGAAAGCAAAAGCATTACAAGGGCTGCCATTATTTAATTGCATTGAATATTTGTATGGGTAGTGTTCTTATGGGCATTAGGAAGCCCTTTTAATCAGTCACCCAGTAGATTCATCATACAATTTATTACACACATTCACAGGTAAGTTCTGAACAGATAAGAGATGCCATGTTTTATAAAAATTTACATAATCCAATCAGGGAACAGCAACAATACCTCGTGACTTGGGTGAATCAGTCATATGGCACAAATAGTAACTATCCACATGCAGTGATGATGGTCAAGTAAATAACTGGCTAGAAGGCTGGATTAACAGTGACTAATCAGAGCAATCGCTTTGGGAGCAATCCCCAAATTAAAATTTATTCACATAAATGGTTCAAACATTCACAAATTAAACATGTGGAAAATGTCTTATCACTGGGTAATTCATAAATATAATGGTCTATATCTGTCAGATTGATTGCAATGAACAACTCAATTGTTGGCTACAGTGGGACCATGATATGCCCTAAATACATACCATTTCAAATGCACTGTTAAGGTGCAGAAAATCACCTTCTCCGACACCAGTGGCTTTGAACCCTTGAGGGATCCCCACCGCTCTTAAGAGAGTCAAATTATTGTCAATAAATGGGATAAGAGTCTGGAATGGAAATTCTGGCAAAACCCCAAGAGCAGACTTGAACAGAGTAACTGCACGCCAGAAAGCAGTTTGCTTACAGAACTGGCAGGCTTGTAACAATAACCCTTTTAAAGAGATGAGCCCAGTGTACAGTAGTAAGCTAGTTCAGAGGCTCATGAAGTGATGGACCTGGGGGCCATGCAGTATCAGAGGACACTATTAGTATATCCTTCCAGTAAGGTCTAGATGGCTCAGGTGCTTGCTTTTACACAGCCAGCCCAATTGTTCAAAGCCAGCCCAAGTTGGCAGCAACCAAAAATCATCTGGAGATGATAGTCTAACAGACACATTTCATATAGTCAAATTTCTATTGGCAGAACTCAATATCATAAAAACTATCAACAGGTTTAACTGGCAGCATCAGAGGCCAAAAAAGAATTGGACTTGGAGAATGAATTACTGTGCGTCCCTAGAAATCAGATGTGGGGCAGTGTGGGGAAACTCGTGCTTCTGCTGTAACGGTTATGTGGATAAAGAGGTCTCTAGGGTGGTCTGGCCCCTTTTGCTAGCAATAAATGCACTATTATATGCCATTCTTGCAGAACATTACTATTAACTGGAACTCAGAGCTACTTAATTTCAGCAATTAGAGTCCAGCCTTGTACCCCTCCCTGGTTCTGTTCCTACCCAGAGGGAATCTGCCAAGCTCATGGAGCAGCCACTGACTCCAGGGTTGGTAGGAAAAATAGTGCAATTTAGAGGAAAGAGCACAGATCTGGGAGTCAGAAACATCTGAGTTTTAATTTTGGTGCCGCCACTGATTTACTAAAAAAAGAACAGGAGTACTTGTGGCACCTTAGAGACTAACAAATTTATTTCAGCATGAGCTTTCGTGAGCTACAGCTCACTTCTACTGATTTACTGTCATCTCCAGCAAGGGACTTGAACTCAGTGACTCTGTTTCCCCATATATAAAATGGGGGAGAATACCTCACTCAGAGGGATGGTGGGAGGCTCAATCCATTCATGTTTGTTTTATAACACTGTGCAAGTGCCAAGTGTTGGCACGCGGTCTCCTCAATAATTCCTACCAGTCCCAGTCTCCCAAATCTAGTCTTATTTTGATTATCAAATCTTCTGAGCAGGAAATGTGCCTTGTCTGTTTGTAAAGCCCCAAGTAATTTACAATGCAACATAAATACTTTATAATCACTCAGCCTTGCAAAATTCTATTCATCCACCATAAATCACTTTTTTTTATGTCAAGCTAGTGTTTTTTTATTATTATCATCAGCTCCAGCAGAGGACGGACATGTAGGTGATGTCTGGGCTAGCGAACGTGCATAAAAAAAACTTGTAAGACTAATATCTGAGAACTTGAAGGAAGCAATCAGGGTGTTTAACATTCTGAAAAAGGAGACTTCCTCTCAGTAGTAACAATGGAAAATTTCAGATCATTGAAGCGTGTGGCTCAATCTTTTTAACAGACAAAGAGGCAATGGAATGCTCACCTTCTTTGAGGCCCACTTTAGGCTTAACATCAGTTTGGACTTAGTATAATAATTACAATTGTGTTTGTGTTGTGTGCAATGTATGATGAACTCGTTAAAAAAAAACGAACAAGAGCTCATTCCCCAATCAATGGAAGCAAAAAGCCATCTTTAACATAATGGACAGATATAATCATCATGCACTCTGTTAGACATACTGAGTGATTGATACAAAGTGGGGGTGGGAGTGAAATTATGATCTGTAAAGATGTGGCTGAAACAGAGAGAGGGGGAGAATCATTTTTAATATGATTAATATTACAGCAGAGAGGGGAGAAAGGAAAGAGATGGGATTTGGTCCCTTTTAACACTCTACTCCCATGCAGTGCTGCTTAGCAGGAAAGCCTTCCAGCTGAGGGCTATGAAACAGTTATCACTGCTAGGTGATTAAGTTACTAATTCTTCAGGGAGAAGACATTTAGAGGCCCATATTAAAGGAGAGCAAGGCAAAATTACATTCCGTTTCAATTTGGTTTAGCAATTCTAGTGATTTAGTTAAATGAAAAGCAATTGTTCCAATTAATAGTATTGAATGCTATTCATCAAAAGTGTCAAAACAGCTGTGTTGGTGCATTAGTAACCTAGTCTCTTGTCAGAGATATGGATAATTCCCCAGGATTGAACTGGGGAAAACGGCACAGCATCCAGGAGCTTCAGAGGGAACTGAAAGATGGGGGAGGGGGGTAAAATAATCACTGACTTGTCATGCTTCTACTAGGCTCTGTATTGCAGCCCACATATCATTTTATCTCCTGCAGGGACAGCTGTCTGAGCTGGACCCAAAGAGGGCAGGGGACATTCCTGAACATGTGAACTTACCTGCCATTGTCTCCAGGTCCATCATGGGGATACTGGGCAAAGCATGCTTCTCCCAGGCGAGCCCAGCACTCTTAACCAGAGCTGGGGGAGAGGAAGGGGGGTGTGGCCACATCCTCTCCTTCATCCCAGACATCAGGAAGTGTAGAACCATCATCAGTGCTAGTTTTGCCCAGAGGGAGCACAATGGGGAGGAATAGGACTAGCCTCTGCTAGCATTTAGCAACTGTTTGGATCTATACACGTGATCTATGGCAGCCACTGTCTCATGGAACCCATCCATCAAAACAGCGATTAAGGATCTAAGAGGAAAAGTTTGGATGTAACCCCTGAATACAATGGGGTAATAAAACACAATGGTGCTGCTAGCCTGGGAATATGACACTCTGGCACGAGACGGGCCCTTCTATTTCGGGATAAACAGAGCCCAGTCTGAACACGGACAAGGGCATCCTGGAGCTCATTAATCTGTTTGGGAATGACAGAGACAGGATAACAGGTCTGATAAGGGTTTCCTCCAGCCTTTTCCTCACACAGCACAGGCCCCTCCAGCCGCTTCAGTTATCTCCACTCAATAAGGCTTTATACACTTCCTCCCGGAACCCATAATTACCGTCTCAGTGCAGGCGATACCATCATCTTCCTTTCCTTTCAAATTTCCACAGCCTTTTTATGAGAGATTAGAGAGCCTTGTCTCTTTTGGACTCCACTGTTTGTTTTCTCCCTGAACCAGTCAAAGAAGAAAAATACATACAATGTACCTGAGTTGAAGGACAGGGGAAAATGATCCCAAATGCCCAAAAGGTTCAGCAGTGGAGGAGAAGCGCGCCTCATGGACGTATAAGGCTACCAGGGTGGCCTGTTGTTGCTAGGTGAGCTGTGTGCTGGGCTCATTCTATAGTGTAACTGGAAGCGGCCTACACAATTCTCCAGGTTGTGCCAATTGCCAGTGGCTCCAAGCTACTGAACAGCCCCAGCCATGCTCCATACACTGGCCGCATAAATGTGGGGGGCGGGGAAGAAGTCTAGGCTGCTCTACGTGAAGGATCCTGACACTGGGATGATCGTCCCATGATCAGCTGTGCCAGCTTAAAGGCAGCGGTTTAGCACATAGTGGCCACACCACATAGATTTTAAGGCCAGATTAGACCATCACAACAGTCCTATCTGACCTCCTCCATAACAGGACATAGGGCTTCCCTGATTTTATTCCTATTTGAACTAGAGCAGCTCTTTTAGAAAAACCATCCAGTTTTGATTGAAAAATTTCCCCATGATAGAGACTCCTCCACAGGCCTTGGAGTTGTTCCAAAGATTAAAGATTAACTGTTAAAAATCTGTGCCTTATGAAAGGATCTGGGGCAGACATTTAACCACTGACTTGCAACACTACACATCCTTCTTGGGGGATTGCCACAAGGGGCTCGAACCATAACATACGTGCAGTACCATCTTGAAGTCTAGAAGACAGGCTCGGTGTTCTACAGACCTTCCCCCTTCTCTGCAAGCCCAGCTGGTAGGGCAGCTGGGGAGACCCAGCTTTGTTGCATATGACAAGGCAGTGCCCCAAGGTGATGGGACCACAACAGGTGCAGGGTCATGACCTATTGAGACTCACGTGCTCTCTGTGCTCCTTACCAACTGCCCCTCCCCTTTTTCTGTCTTCCCTCTCAGTTCTATTCCCTTCCTTCCCCGCCTCTTTCCCCAACCTACTCCTTTGCTCCCATTTACTCTCACCTTCCTGCTGCTATTCCCCCTGGCAACATTCCTCTCCCTATAATAAAATAGATAAATGAAAGCTTTTTTAAAAAATGGAACTAATAAGGTACCTTAGCAGAAATTGCCTCTAGGAGACAAGAAGTCTCCTACACATCCCAAGGATGAAGGGGAGCATTTACCCCTACCGGGGCTTCACTCCTCGGGGCAGATGGGGGGGGACGGGACCATACATCTGCTCCAAGGCCAAACACCATTGCCAGTCAGTATGGAGAGTGCTGGGGCTGTGGTCCCATCTCATTTCCCTTCCCCACTCACTCCTTTTAGGGTGACTTGTACCCCGGTAGTCGCTAGCAGAGAGCAGTCCTTGTGTTTGAGTGTGTAGGGTCAGAGGCCTACAAGAGAAAGTTGCACTGGTTTAACTTGTGTGATTTAAATCAGTACAAACTCCTATGTGGATACTTATTTTGCAATTTTGCAAAATAAACCTTGTTTAAACTAAAATAAGAGTTCAGCCTTTGGCACTGGTTTGGCTAAGTTAAACCGGTGTAGCTTTCTTGTTTAGACAAGGCTTAAGATCAGGGAGGGTAACTGTAGCATAATGGAGGGGTAAATGGTTCTGAGCAAAAAAGACAGATTTTTCAAATTAAAAAAAAATCAATTTTTCAGTGCCCTAAAATTATCTGTGAATTTGGGGAAAATTTGACAAATAGGTTCATCGGAGGGATGGAGGGGGGAATTTTAGTTTTAGTTTTTTCCTTTAAAAAAAAATGGGGAAAAATGGTTTGTTTGACTCAAACCAGATCCTTTCTCCCAGATTTTTGTGTTCTGTATCATAACAGAAAAATCCACTAGTTGCTCAGCTGTAACGGTAACAGGCTTTCCCAGCTTTATACAACGTAAAAATAAATAATAATGAAACATCCTCTCTAGGCAACGGCAGATCCCAGCACTTTATTGAGACCTCTCTGAGCCTTGTCTTGGAATCATGTCAATGGTATCATATAGCATAATTCTAGTAAACTCATATGCACAAAGGATATTCACTCATTAGACTTGCACTGTGTTTTACCAGACTGTGGGTGTTTTGTTATTTTGCTTAGAAAAACAAAACTGCTGAAAACTCTTAATATTAGGTCCACTCCCAGCCAAACAGCTAACAAAAGCCACTATTTACCTATAGTTTCAATTTAGCCTACCTGGCATGCAGAAAGTGTGGGCTTTAAAAAGAACAGAAATGTATTCTTCCAGACTACATTCTTTACTTAAAACCAAGAGTCTCAACAAAACCTCTTAAAAATCACAGCCCAGAGCCTTCAGTTAGTAACTCCTATTTTTCACATTATAACAATATATGTCCCTTATAAGGAAGGCACTGCAATCATTAGTGCCTTCAGGGCATAGAGGGTTACTGACGATAAAGCTGAGCATTTAATATGCATGAGTGATATTAAGTGGGCCTGTCTATTTTAGCTTGGATAACTCTATACAACATTTGTATTGTTGAGTCATATTTCATATAACACGTAACGATCATCATTATGTTAAGGCCTGCTTTACAAAAGTAAGCCCAATATATATTGCCCTGATTTTACAAATGGGGAAATCGAGGCACAGAGATGTTAAGTGTCATACAGCAGTTCCATTGCAGAATCAGGAACAGGAAATTCAAATCTCCTGACTCCTACTCCAGAACGCTATGCTTTGCACCATACTCCCTGGCAAAGGTAAAATGCTGCATCAACAATACCAGCAAAATACCAACTTCCTGCATTAAAATGACACTTTTAAGCATAATACAGGTCTGTCGCAACTTACGTGCATTTAACATGCGCGACTGCAGCTTTACGCTGAAGGGCCGGAGTCCGGGGGGGGCGTGGCCTCAAGTGGAAGAGGCATGGCCTCAAGATTTAAAGGTCCTGGGGCACCAGTTGTGGCTGGGAGTCCCAGGGCCTTTAAATCACCCAGGGGCCTCCCAGCTACAGAGGTGGCTGGTAGCCCCTGGGGCGAACTAAAGGGACCGAGGCTCCAGCCACCGTGGAGCTCCGGGCCCTTTAAATGCCAGCCCCAGCCCGGCTGCCAAAGCTGCGGGCGGGATTTAAAGGGCTCCTCCAGGCTCCCTGCGACAGTGGGAAGGCCGGTGGAGCCCTTTAAATCCTGCCCGCAGCCCCGGCGGCCAGGCCGGGGCGGCATTTAAAAGGCTCCTCTGGGCTCTCCACGGCGGTGGGAGCCCAGAGAAGCCCATTAAATGCCACCGTAGCCCTGCCGCCGGAGCTGCGGGCAGGATTTCAAGGGCTTGGAGATATAATTTTCAGTATACACGGTTTTCGCTTTACGCGATAACCGCAGAACGGAACCCCCGCATATGATAAGACTTGCCTGTACGTCAGTTCCTTCTCAATGCACAAATATAAGTAATATTCTTAATATCAGAGATCTCTAAATTTCAGATTTTCAATGCGTATGGCAGCAAGTGAACCGACTCCTAAGAACTTTAACTTATCAGTTATACTGGATCAGGATATGCTTAAGGACCACTTGTCAGCAATACAGAATGGGTCCAGCCACTCACTCTTACTAACATGAATTGCTTCTTTCTTATAGGTTTTGGGCAACTAGAAATGCCACTATGTAATTATTTGCAATTGTACAAGTTAGACATGTTGTAAGTACAACTAGTCAGCAAATGGGATTCCCTCTGCCCTGTGGAAAAATTTGACTTTTTAATAAAAAAAGTTAAAATAAAAATGGAATAGTTTGACTTGGAAACGCCACTGCAGTGCACCCAATTCCCATTATCCTCCATAGGCCGGGATCCCTGATAGGACTGTGTCCCCCATGATGCACTATTGCTTCCCTCTTAGTGAGGGGAAGAGGTGTATCGTGTGAGTGTCATGCCACAATCCATCATGGTAGATGAACTCCAGCTGAGGACCCCAGCCCATTGAGGGGAACAGAGACATGAGGTAATTGAACTACATCTCCCAGGAAGCACCTTGGTGGTTTATCCAAATCAGTGCTTCAGTTTTTGGATGAAAACTGAAAAGTTTTTGCTTTATAGTTATTTGGTTTTGACAAAAATTAAAAGGTGTCTGCTTGACACAAAAAATGAGTGTGGAAAATATGGTTTGCCAAGTCAAAAAAAATAAAATAAAAAATTCTATCCAAACAGTGTGGCTGGAACATTTTCTACTAACTCTAATTGCAAGAAGAGTTGGTAAAAAACACTGCAATTTTTTGTTAATTATTTAGATGAATTCACAAAAAGATTCTGCTAGCTCCCTTTTGAACTCTGCAAGAACTCAAGAAAAAAAGATGCAGTAATCTATTAGAACTAAAATAATTATATTATAACCACCACAGAATGTTTCCTAGTGTGCATTTGTTAAATACAGAGCACACAGCCTGAGAATGCTAATTTAAAAAATTAAAATGAACATTAAACTACAGATTTTACTTCAGTTTGGAAGGATAGAAGCTGCAGTATTGCAATTGCAGATCTTTTAGAAGAATAATAGTTTTGTGCTGTAAATACAAAGATTATGGGCTTCTGTACACAGGGAAATTGATCAGCATGGCTATAACAAGTAATTATTAGACTATAGCTATGCCAGCATAACTCTGGCATGTGAACACTATTCCAGAATAAAAGTGACTTTCTTCTAGAATAATTACTGTGCTTTGGAAGCGGAGTAACTATTCCAGAATAAAGTTACTTTTATTCCATAATTGAGAGCCCACACAGAATTATTCTAGAAAAGCTAGAGCAGAAATAATGTATTCCTCTATAGCTATGCCAGTCAGTTTCCCTGTGTAGACAAGCAAATCTATTTAAATTGCTGTTATAATAGATTGTTACAATTTAACCTCTTCCATGCCAAGTGATGTACAAAGTTTTGTCCAAGGAATGAGTTTCTCCAGTCCAGTGTACCCGGTAGGCACATCTTGAAATTACATCCAAATGAGTGGGACTTGTTCTGTTTGAACTTGCTGAAGACGACATGCTCGGCAGTAAAAGGGTTAAATAGGGCAATGCAAGACTGCGTGTGCTATATTATAGTGATGCTATTGTATTATAAATAATGCTGGAGAATGCAATACTTATGTTTAATATTGGGCTTGCTTATAAAGTAAGTTTCTCTTTCTCCGGTTTTAGAGAAGCATGCCTCCAATAGTAATATGAAGTAAGGATCAGGCAGAGGCGCTTAGTCGAGAGCATTTGGAAGGAGTCACCCACACACCTGTTAGTGTTGGGAAAATTCAGGGAAGTTAGAACAGGAAACAATGAAAACATTTTGAGTCATCTGCTCTTTGTATCCCATGTCCTAAGGTTTAATAACTAAGGACAGAGGGGAATCTCAAAGGGTTAGGAACTCAGCTTTAGTTCATTTAAGGATTTTAAAAGTTTGGATGTTTATTTGAACCTCATCCAAAAGTATGTGACCCTTTTACAGCTGCAAAGCTGGGCTGGAAATACTTTCTGATGAGATTTTTTTGGCACTTCCACTTCTCATCACAGCTTTAAACCAAAATTGGAAACAAGTCTCTGAACCATAAAAAGTGTTCAAGTTGGTTCTTTGAAATGGATCAGGGCTACTGCCTTGCAGAGAATTTAATCCTTTAACAAGGCTATTTTTTTATTCCTATATGTGTCCTTGACACATCTAAGAGAACTTTGATATTCTGTGGAAGTTTTGGTACTTAAAACACTCCCTGTCCACACTGTGGTTAAACCAGATTAGCCACCATGGCTAAACTGTTTGTTGACAGCATGGTTCTAGAATATGATCATAACAGGGTTCTTAAGAAAGAAATCGCTCTCCACAGTGATCTGGGCAACAGTGTTAGAAACAGGCTAGCTGCAACCATATTTAATCCATTAAAGATCCTCAGGAAACAGCCTCAAGACACTTCTGGGCATTTATACTTTTGTTTTCTCACAAGACAGAGCCAGATTGAAGTAAAGGCAATATAGGCGGTGCCAAGAGCCCCAGCTCCTGGAACCAAGTGATCACCTCAGAATTCCAGCATTCATTTAAAAAATTCAATTGCCAAGGAGGCTTTAAAACTAGAACCGATCATAACTAAAGCAGCACTACTGGACTAAGTCTGCAAAAAAATAGGCTCTGAGATGTGACTTGCCCCAGGTATCTCAGTAAGGTGGTCATTGCAGGACCTGTGTAACCCACACACCTCCTGGGTGTGGTGTTCTGTCCCATCTAGTGGCACTGAGAACATTTGAGAGAGATGGAGATAGAGATTAATGAGTCTGCTCTACAGCCTATGGGACACTTGTAACACTGACAGACCCTGGTCGTCGGCAGGTGGGATCGAACCTGGGATCTCTATGCATGAGCCTCTACAGCATGAGCTAAAAGCCATTTGCCTCTTAGCTAAGGCTGTAGAGCAAATTCAATCTCTCTAAGTGGTCTCAATGCCACTAGCTAGGACAGAACACCACACCCAGGAGGTGTGTAGGTTACAACTGCTCTGAGGGGTCTGCTAACACCACCCCTGCAAAGGACCATGTATAGCAGGAAGTGAAGACTACAGTGGGCCTGGCTCACTCACCCAAGCTGATACAACCTGGCTGCTAGGGTAAGTACTGGAGGGCCCCCTTCTTTGGAAGACGGGAGCCCCCTTGCTACTGAAGGGACAGTGGCAGTTGCTGGCATTCCTGGAGAGAAGGGGGCCCTATACCACTGCCACTCCAGGTGAAGGTGAGGGGGAGCCACAATAATGAAGCAGAACACAGGTGTCCCCATGTTGTGTGCACAGGGCAACATGTTGCCTCATTCTAGTCCTGACTAAGGAGGCCATTTGTGAGCTTCTACAACCGAAATATCTCGGTTTCACAGTACTTCCACCATCTGGAATTGAAATACCAGAAGACCAGCTCTCCATAAATGGCTTCCAAAGGCTTTAAAAAGAAAAACACCTGTTAAAAACCCAGTACAATGGTCCACATCCCTGAGGTCTTGTTTAAAGACTCAGCAAAATGGAGTAAAAACAGAAGAAGCACCTGAACATCTGGCCCAAACACCTACCCTTTTCATACCCCTAACAAACTCTGTTAGCAAGTTCAACCACAGTTTGGATATGGCCTTTTTAAAAAAATAAATAAAAAAATAAATAAAATAGGCCCGTTCCTTTAAGTGAGCTCCCTGTGGTTTTCTATCACTGAATCTCAGCACTGGATGGTGGCAGCCTTATTGTGGCTGTTTTTCTTCCTAGGTGCAGTTTAATCAGCAATGCCCAGCTGAGATGTAATACACAGAATAGCAGCATCCGACTTCTGGGAGATGTTTGGTTTGCTAATTATCAAGTATCATTTATAGTGTCTCCAACCAGGAGTCATTTGCTACATGCTAAAGAACCCCTTTGCCAGGGATTTTCAGAAGGAATGAGGTGGAGAATCTTAATTGTTAATAAAACTGGAAGCCACTTTCATATAGGAATGAACTGTGAGTAGCTAACCAAGCTCAAATATATGTAAAGGCTGCAGGTCAACAAAAAGGAGGGGGAAAGATTTTTCTTCAGGATAGAAAGTTTGTGAAATTGCTGGTTGTGGATGCCTCCTATGGTCTAATTTCATTGGTAGTATAAGTGAGAGTCTCCGTCACCAATAGCATTAATGAGAAGGCTGCTGTACACTTTAACAAGGAGCCTCAGTGCCACCCATTTATCATCTAACACTCATTCCAGCTCTCTTGCACAGAGTTTATACTCTCCTCAGTTTTGGTTTACCTAAGTAAATCATTTAAGGAGAGAATGTTCTTGGTGTAAGCATCCATTTTAATGGCTCAGTCTTCGGATCCTAATGGATCCCTGACTGCACCTACTCATGTAGATAGTAACAAACAGCCCAGAGTCAGAGTTCCCAATTCTCACGAGTCCTGTGATACTATGGTGTGTCTTATACGCCCCAGCTCCCAGATTCAGGCAGGTAAGTGAGAATCTCAGCTGTCATTTTAAAAGTTTCTTAGTTCGCCAAATTGCAGAGAAAAGAAACACGTGGCCCAAGTGCACCCTACACACTCAAAAACCAGAAAGCAGATGAAAGGTTTATTTTAAGCACATCTCATGACTCTTTGGGGCTTTACTCATGATTGTCAATAAGGTTTAGTGCTTTCTTCCATCTGTAGCTTTCCAGAGGACTGACTTTCTCTGAGATGTGGCCCTTACCAGTCATTCAGCTTTTTTTGCCTGCAGACTGGGTTACTATAATGGAATGGTCCTTGGAGACGGTAAGCTCCAGCTGGTGCAGGACATAGAACTGAACTTTGAGTGGGACTGACCATAATGCACTCAGAATACTCATTCTTGCCACTGGCTACCTGTTCAGTACCAGAAGAAATCTGAAGTGTTAGTCCTAAGAGCCACACAAATGAAAGAACTCCCTCTCTCTCTCATGTTCCACTACAACAGCTGAGATATACAAGTGCCAAGGCCAGTGTGTCTGAGGTAAGCAGCAGGGAATTCTTAGCACTGGGCCCTGCCACTAGAATCTGCTTCCCCTAGCTTCCCATCAAGGTCCAATTTTGTCAAATTTCTGGTCACAGTACAAACCTCTTTAAAGTCAAAGTATGTTTGATATTTTCTCACTTTTGTTTCTTACAGTATAAAACACAGAGGAAGCTTATGTTAACAGGTAGCATTTACCTGCTTCAAAAACAAGCATTCCAAGTACAGCTGGGGAAAGTTCTCAGTTTTGATCAGTCTGTGGCAATTAGTTAAAACTTTGACCAAAAGAAAAAAAAAAAAAAAACCATTCCCCCCCTCCTTTTTTTTTTTTTTAAATAATTCATCTGATCCATGGATCAAGTGAATCCCAATCATTACTGCAACAAAAGCAATGCCAGGATGTAACAGAATAGAAATTTAGGATTCTGCCATTTTAAAAATTAATGAGTGATTTTGGGTGCCCAAATTAAGGCATTGTGACAGGATAGGGCTTCTCCCCATTTTAACAAGCAATCACTGTCATGCTCAGACTCTTAAGTAAGTTTACTTGTCCAAACATAAACCCATAACAGACAAACAGTTCTTTAGCTCACTGTTTATCCTAGGCTTTCTTGGACTCTGCTCGCAGGGCTCTCTAGTAATCCTGCTCCTTCCCAGTCCCAGCCAGCTCCCTTCTCACAGCTAACTCTCATTCAGACAGTTCAACTCCCCTTCTGGGGCACCAGCCCCAGGCCTGCTTCCTTGAGCACATACTGGTTTGTTCCAGGCACCCACTACTGGAATTAGCTTCACTCACCTGTGGTTCCTCTCCCCAGGCTCAGCCTAGCTCAATTACTCCTCATCTTCCTGTCCTCTGATAGGCCTTGACAGCCACACAGGTGTATCCCTACTCCTTTTAATTAGCTCAGTTGGGCACTGGGCCTGGTCTACTCACAGGGACCAGCTACCTGTGACAGGCACCTTAAAGGAGCTTCCTTTTCAAAGTTGGGTGGCGCTACATTTGGAGAATCCAGCCCCTTTAAGATAGCTTAAGCTGGGTACCCAAAAGCAACTAGCCATTTCTGAAGATCTTGCTTATGGCTCCTAGGCACCTCCCTTTGGGGCACCTCTGAACAGGGAAGCTCCAGAGGGCAAGACATCTGAGTCAACAACATTTGGATATTTGGGGTGGGGGAGAAACAAAAGAAAACTAGGGAGATGCTGTTCTGACTATCATTTGATCCACACACTGCCTCTTATTTCAGTTCACACTTTCCCTGAAAGGTTAATTAGTCGCTGTGCTCTGTGAACAGACAGCTTAGTTGACTGTACACTTGTTTTTCAGCCCTGCTTTGGCATAATGCTGCTATTCTTATTCCTTTTTGTATTGTTCCCACACAGGAAGGCAGGAAAGTATGTTTCCAGGCTCCCAATATATGCTTGTTTTCCCTTATTGTTGTTCACTCTGTTTACACGGTCACTGTTTTTCTTCATCTTGTATGAAGAAATGTTGGGCTAGTAGAAGGAGAGAGATTTAAATGAATGGAAAAATAAAGGGCAGGCAGAGTTGGACTGAGCAATACACAGGACTTCATTCTCAGCACTGTTTACTTGCAGAGTCAACCTTTACCCTGCAATGTTCAAATCAGTTATAAATACAGTCCGTATAAATCTGGAATAGGACCAAATGCCTCATGTAAAAATAGGACAAAACCATTAGCAAGTGACCAAGTAGATTTGGCTCACATCATCTAGTAACCTACTCCAAATACTAACTACCAAATTCTTCCACCCTTGCTCCCACCTTATCCAGGAGTAACCCTGTTGCTTTCAACAGGACAACTCACAGAGTAAGGCATTACCACTACGGGTGAGGACAAGCTTAATATGTGAAACTTTATATGTTGGGGAGGGGGTTCAGAGAAGGACCCAAAAATGAAACAGCTCTCTCTAAGCCATTGGACCAAAGTTACAAATTGAAACTACCCTCAGAATTTGCAAGAGCAGCCATTTGAAATGCTAGATCCCTCATATGTGCATGAAAACTTCTATTGGCATAAAAGCAAACAAGCCTGTATGCACTCAGCTGTTTTTCATTCACAATATTTATCTGTGCACACGTGTTTGTGTGTGCAATTATTGGGGGGAGGGGTTATTTGCACAAACTGAGGCACTTAAAAATGTTGTGGGTGCAGTTGCAGAGGCCTGTTCGAAATGTGGGTGCTTTAAGTCCTCAAATTTGGATTGCAAATCTACAGGCTCTCAAGATTCCTGGTTCCTTCTACTCCTAGATCAGTAAGGAGACAGCACAAGAACCATCTCTCTTACAGAAAGAATGGGAAGTTGTATTTCTATCTGGAAGCACAAAGGGTTCAGGTTTGATCTGAGGTTTATGCAAAAGTTTCTATTGTCTCTGAACTGGTAAAACTCATCCCTACTGAACAAAGGAGTGCTTGGATTCCCACTGTAGCCAAAGCAATGGGTGACTATTGCCATTTTCAATGGTACTAAATCCATGATTTACCTTCTCAGCCAGTTTAGTTTAGTCCTCTAAGTTAGGGAAAAACATCCTTTCCTGGAGGAATGGAAGTCCAAAACAAATTCCAGGCATTCACCCCATCTCCATCAGGGCCAGTGGCTTTCTTCTAAGGTTCTGAACACACTTCATCACTTCTCCACTTTCTGCAGGGAGAAGTGGAGGGGACCTTTGCCCTCTTGCCCCCTCCAGGATCCCCAAAACAGACTCCAACTTTCCCCTCCAGAGTTTCCCCTTTTCCAGCTTCTCAGCTCTTGCTGACTCCAACAGTCACCGCTGCAGCAGCATCTACCAGGGCTTCTCCTCTTCCACTCCCTAGAGAGGACCCACAAAAGGTCTTGCCTGGTTTCTCCATTGTAGAAAAGGGGGATGGCCTTTATACTCTTCCTCTTTCCCAGCATTCCTTGTGGTCGCAACCACCAATCTGAGATGACATTGAAAACAGGCCTGTGCTAGATCTGGGCCTGTCCTTAAAGGACCAGCACATCCTGATACACATACAATTTCACCCCATCCTGCCCAAAACCAGTGCTACTGTGAACAATGTCCCAGCATTAGACCAAGCCAATTGGTCAGCACAATGATATTATTTCCAGAACTGCTACTTTACAAAAGTGTCAAAGCTCAGAATGTCATAAAAAACAACAGCTTTTCTCTATTTTGGGGACATCCAGAAAGACCCTGAAGCATCCTCCAAAAGTCCAGTAACTCAACAGCCAGGAAAGGAGGGCACAGCGGGAAGCACAAAGAGAAAAATAGCCCTCAGAGCACATCATAACAAGTTGTTAAATATCACCATTCAAAATGTAAAAGATTAATTTCCAAGTGCTACAGCAGGTCTCAGAACCCTATTAATAGAAATTAGAGGGAAATCTAATAAGGAATGACAGAGAGGAAGCTATCCTCTCCACTGCTCCCTGGGGAAGGTGAGCAGAGACTGAGAGATGACACTTTATCTCTTCTAATTCCCCTTGGTCCCATAATCGCAGCATTCATTCAGCAAATAATAATAATAAATATGGTCTGAAGTGACTCCAGCTATTTCAGCCTTGATAAATGGGTTGAAATAGTGGCAAATTCAGATACAGAGAGCATCTTTTCCATAAAATCTGATAGGGTATTAATAACATTAATGGAATACCATGCGGTCTTCTCTTTTTTTAGCTCTCATATTCTCCCCCAGACCATTTCCCGGCCTCTTCAGACAGTCTTCTCCCTCCAATAATGCCAAATTCACACTATTCTGAACAGAGCTCTGTGTAAGCTCGAACGCTTGTCTCTTTCACCAATAGAAGCTGGACCAATAAAAGATATTACCTCACCCACCTTGTCTCTCTAATATCCTGGGACCAATGTGGCTACAACAACACTGCACACATAAATTCAGACTGTGTCAGCTTTCTACTGGAAATGCATTTTGAGAATGAGTCAAATACATTTGACAGGATTTTATTCTTTTATTGAACTGTCAACAGGGATCTTTCTGGCAGATGTAAGTTCAGATACAGCCTGAGGGTCACAGGCCCAAATCAAGTAGCTACAGGGCAGACTTCTCAATCCAACTCCGGCAGCACACCCCATTCCTGACCAGGAATTTCTCTGTTCCTTCACACCTGAGTATACACTGCCAAGGGTAGTAAGTAAATGCACTGGTCCCTTGCAATGCTGAGGACCAGGAAATGAGAAGTCTTTGCAATATTCCACTGTGTCACCTGCTGTGTCACCTAGAAAGATCCTCTCCATATCCCTGCCCATAATTTAAGGACAAAAACAGACTGTCTCTGACTAGTTCACACCAAGTGCATACATGTTAAGGATGCTCTGGGAGTTTAATCGCTTCCAAAGGGGCCCTTCAAAAAGCCTAGATGTAGTCAATATAATTGCCGCTTCCTTACTTTGATACTGTATATTAATGTGATCCTGCTCCCATTGGAACCAACATCAAAACTCCTATTGGTTTCCATGATACAAGATCAGACCATAATGAAAGGTTCATGGTAAGCTGGGACACACCACCACTTATCCCTTTTCATGTGGTCCTTTAGGGGTGTTTTCCAGGTGTTAAATTCTTGCAGACCAAGGGGAATTAAATGAACACGCTCCTCTCTGTACTTCTGCTTTCAGCTTTGGTTCCTGTAAAAGGCACTGGGTTTGCAAACAGGATGGCTATATGATGAAAAGAGAAAAAAAATTGATCATTTTCCCAGCCTCAGACATGGACACAGGGAAGCAGCAGTCAAGTGTTTTATATCTCAGTGCTTCCCTTGCAGGAAAATAAAAGGAAAGAAAGAAAATTATAGAGTAGCAGGGAAATGAAATGTTTGAACAGAAAATAATTTCCCTAACTCATAGCCTGCGGGCATAACCTGTCATAACTCTGCATGAATGGAACAGTCAGGGAGTTCAAGTTTTCTGCAGCTTACCATAAACTAATATGCTCCGTCACATCATCCTCAGGAGACAAGCGTCTGAAAGAGCCACTGTAGTTAGTATAACAAAGGTAATTCTATGGCTTAATATAATTAGGAGGAGCCATTAGGAGCCCAGTACAAGCCAGTGTGTTAAAAAAAAAAAAAAGAAAGAAAGGGACTTGGAAGTGGAGAGCAGCAGGAAAAAAAGGAAAGATTTGCCTCAGATGGAGAACTGGATACTAATTTCTATCCTAAACCATTCCAGAGATCATGGTCTAAAGGTCCAAAGTTACATAGAGCTTATTTCCATGGTTACACCTTTGTATATCCAGAATGACTCCTATGACTTCTGCCTAGGGGAGGGTATTTAACCCTTTAAGGTTCTCACGTGATGGTGGATCATCCTATGAAAGATGCTACCTTGGGAAAAGCAGGGGACCATTCCAGGCTCCACATTGGTGGGACAGAATGGGAGTAACAAGAGCATTTAATCCCTTTCCTGTACAGAGGGTCAGATTCTGTTCTCACAAGAGTGAATATACACTCACTATTTGGTTTTTGCTGGAGTTACTCTGGCTAACAGAGCAAACTTTGTCCCACAGCATGCCAGTTAGTCACTGAATAGAACAGAGGTGGAAAAGTTGCATGATTCCTGAAGATTGGGGCTTTTTCCTTTCCTCCCCAAGGGCATACGTACAACTTGGAGTGGCTTCTCTTTTCCTGAAGTACCATCAAATATAGGATAATCAACCATAATACAAGAGAACCTCAAAGGGGGAACATCCCCTTCTCTAAGCAGAACTCATGTGCTTCTGAACTGGGGAAGATGCCAGAACTCAAGTGGCCTACCAGAATTCAGACTAGGTTATGGACCATGCCTGCTTTTAAAGAAAAACAGGAATCAGACTACAAACAAGAGATATCAAGTGGCATAACACCTCAAAGTTCAGCCTTGGGATTTTTTGAGGGATGGAGCAAGGGCAGTGATGGCTGATTTCCTTCCCCTCACTGCAGAGGTAGCAGAACAGTGGGCAGTTGCTGGGTGCTATGTCCATATGCTCTCAGTGACACCAGCTGTTCCCTATGAAACAGCCTGTGTCTAATTCTTACTGATCTGGCATCAGGCCCTGCTGCTGCCTCAGTTTCCCCACTCTGGCCAACTCTTACACTTAATTTGACAAAGAATCTCATGTGTCAAATTATGCCCCTTCTTGGGGTCTACTTTATGAAATCATGACAGCTCAAATGTCAACTTGAATCAAAACAAGTCTTTCCTCTGTTGTACAGTTTCTCCAGCCCCTTGCCAAGCTTAACAATTCTTTCTCTAAACCCTGCCTGGAGTTTCCTCAAACCTCTTCCTCTTAAGGTTTCTGCTCACGTCCCTCACTGCAGGTAGGTCCAACCAGAACTTCTCATCTGGCTGATGTAGAGAACTCTTTGGTGAATCCTCTCTCAGCCTCCTGCAGAAGCCTCCTTAAAGGTCACTTTCCACATTTAGCTGGGGCCTGAAGCCCTGATATGAAAGTCTTTCTTAGCTCTCTTTGAACACGGGAGCTCTGCTGGACCTACTCCAAACTCTGCTTCTCTGGGAAGGCCAGCCCTACATCTTTCCTCTGTTCTAGTCTTCGTCTCTGAGGCAACAGATTCCCTCTTCCAAGAAGCTCTGGTCCCAGCTACCATCATATGGTGCCTGGTTACCTGACCCAATCCCAAACCTGGAACTGGATAACAAGGTACAGGGGGGACTAAGCCCAAATCCCTTGAAGGACCAGCCCAGTCTGTGACATAGCCCCTCATGTATGCTTACTTTCATCCCGCTCAATTGCCAAGATATGCACTCTCATCCACTATGCATTTTCACTTCTACATGTTGATCAAACACCTGCCCCCTGAGTGTCATGGGATGATTTGGCCCTTTAAGGGGGTGGAGATCAGCCTCACATATGCCAGGTGGAGGAAATAAGAGTAAAAGAGTCATAAGCAAGAACCAGGCCTGCTGGGAGATAAAAAGGAAGCCTGTAGTCATTCAGGAGGGAGACTCCCAGGAGAGCAGATCTGGGTATGAACCTATAGAAGGATAGGCCAGTGGTTAAAGCACTTAGAAGATTTGGGTTCAAGCCCTTCCTTGGTGACCTTGGGCAAGACACTTAGTCTCTCTGCTTTAGCATTTCCATTCTCCTATCTGTAAAATGGGAATAATAGCATTTTCCTACCTCACAGGGGTGTTGTGAGGATACAAGTGTATGAGGTGCTCAAATCCTAAGGTAATGGAGGCCATATAGGTACCTTAGATGGAATGAGTGCTCCATTAAAGAATGGAAGATTAGCTTGGAAATGGGCAGCGAGGAGGCTCGGGAAGAACAGATGGGGCAGATAGCCCAACTGTTTAGCCTTCCAGGACCAAGGACCAACAGTAAAGTATCTTTTGTTTAACTTTTTAGAAAACATTTAACACACACAACCCCCAATCATTTTTCAGGCAATTATTTTCTTTCACCAAAGATCTGATCTACACTCATTTGGGGTTTTGTAGGAGAAACTCAGATACTGGGGGCCAGACAGATCAGTCAGATACTCCAATACTTTCAATTGCCCATGGAATTCTGGGAGGGGCACCTTTCCATCTCAACACGTCTCTAGCACACACAAACTAGCAGATCACGACACAATCTGGAGCCACCTTGACTCAATTCCAGCTCTATCCAATTGCCCCATTTTCACAAAGAGACAACATGAGGGATGTGACCTGCTCAGTAGCAGGGGCTTCTCCAAAGCACTCAGTCTGACCTCAGCGTAATGAACAGAATTAATATAGCAAAGCCTCTAACACGGCACCACTTCCCAGCAGCGCAACGACAGCCTCTAATTGATTAGTCCATAAAAATCTGTGCACTAGATTGAAAGGAGCTGCACTAATTCTCTTTTATGTTAAATTTCTGTCTTTCTCCTTTATCGAATCCTTCGTCCAACGTCCCTTCTGCTGCCTATTGTGGGTTTGCTGTGGGCCTGTTTTCCTCTTGCCCAGATTAAGTACCTAATCAAAATCTTGTCTCCCTTAATGGCATAAAATTGAAAGATAGATATTGCACTTTACACAGCTGATTAAACACTAGAATGTGGCTAAATGCTTTACAGGGCTTGTTACATTAACTAACTCTGTCATCTGCCAGCTATCTTATAATTGCATATGCTCATGCTGCCACTGGTGAAGCCAAGGTAAAATTTCTTTTTCTTTCTATTCCCTCCTTCCACTCTCCCTCCATTCCACAGTATGGCCCACCAAGTGTGGTATCAGTGAGCAGCTGCAAGTTCCAGTAACTTGAGGAAAAATTGTCTAAAACTCCACCTATAGTTTTCTCTCCTCCTACGTTCATTCCTTGTCAATCACTAGCTCCCAAACAGTGATTTGTAACCACCTGAGTGGCTCATGTGATAGGAATGGACAGATAATAAGTGCCACAAGACCTTCAGAAAAGAGTAGGGCCTGCCCTCAAAACTACCCCAGTTGCTTATGGGTAGGAGCTCCTGTTCTAGCAGTCCCAGGGAAGCCCTGGTGGTAGAAATGAAAATTGTAAGGTGCTCCTACTATGGTGTTGAGGGCAGTACAAGAATGTATACAGAACAGAATAGGAGTGAAACTCCCACTGACTTGTCATGTAGACACTGTTATATACACAACTGGGAACTCAGGAGCTTTTCCCAGGCCCCCCACATTGTCCACCTGTGTTACTGTTTGGGGGAGAAAGCTGACAGGGCCTCTCCCACTTGACTCAGACAGTTACAACTCTGTCCCTGCCTCAGATCAGAGTTCATTCTCTCTGCAAGGTGCTTGACAGCAATTATCACCCATTTACTACAACCAGAGCCACTTTGGGTTCCCTTAACAAAAGAAAAGAAAAGAAGTAAGTTACAAAAAGAGGAACATGCAAAGTTACACTAGGATCACTTGGTGATTGCCTGTTCTGTTCATTCCAAATGACTGGGGCTGTTAACAATGAAAACCACTAATTAGGCTCTATACTTAGTTAGGGAATATATTTGCGATGCCTGAAGGTATTACTTGGCAGAACAAACTATCAGTCTAAAAGCTGTCCTGTCTGTCCAGTAAGTTGTGAGAATAAACAGGTCTGCTTTTTCATTCTGTGGAGAACATATTTGTATGTTTCCTAAAAGCCCCCTCTCTTTGTAACTGAGGAAATAGGCTACATGTTATACCTGTTGGAAGCAAGACCAGAATGGTAAAAACTGCTTTGAATCCAGTTCAGATAGTGAGTGCATGCTTCTTCCTGCCCCTATCCGGTTAGAGGGAATCCATTTGCTGAGCAGTAAAATTAAACACCTTGTGCTTTTGGGGCCAGACTATCCTAAAACGCTCTTCCTGTTCCAAAATACACCAAGTTACTTTCCAGAAGTACAGATTACTGCAAATGAGCAAATACAGAGGGGTCCCTTCGGCCATTGCCAACCCCCTTCCAAATTCTATCCCTTAGTGCACTAAAGCTGGACTCCAAAGAGACAACAAGGAGTCAAAGTGCTGCCTTGGAATTGTGCTCACAGCCACTAATGAAACTAGTGCTTAGTTTACCCCTAAACAGACCCAAAGGCCCAATTTTCTTCCCAGGGGATGACAGGCTAGTGAATGAAATACAAGTGACTTTTTCCATTTAAATGGTGTTAAATCAACAGTGACCAGACAGACATTGCAGTCCTGATGACAATTAAAAATCGATTAATTGTCTTTCCATCCCAAAAGGACCCTGCTCTCATCCCAGGCTCCATTCTCCAGGCTCCATATAAAAACCCACATGAATGAGTTCATCATACTACTGTTAATGTTTTATAAAAGCTTAATAGATGCTATTATGAAGTCTTTACTAAGTGCTTGTTATTAAAGATTCATAAAGGCACGATATATATTTTAATAAGGCAGGTTGTAAGATACAAAATTCAGCCATGAACTAAATATCTCTGGGATCACAGCAAAGGTTTAGTCTGAAACCGAGTCAGGATATCCATAGAGGAAAGGTGCGTTAGCTTTTCAGAATCCACCCATAGCTCCCTTCCACTCACACACGAGCCATCTTTTCTGGGTAACTACCTCTGACAATGACAGGTCCCATTATTCCAGTACTTTATGTAAAAGTTAGTTTCTTGATTTAATTTAACATTGGCTCAGCTGTGCTGAAGGACCTTCCTTCTGCATGTCCTCTAGGGGTCTCTCTTCCCTTTCTGACAAGATACAGAATGTTTGCAATGTTGGTCCCAGGATATTAGAGAGACAAGGTAGGTGAGATAATATCTTTTATTAGACCAACTTCTGATGGTAGAAGGTACAAGATTTCAAGCTACACAGAGCTCTTCTCCATCAGCAGAAGTAGGTCCAATAAAAGATATTACCTCACCTACCTTGTCTGTCTCAAGGTACAGAATGACTTACAGCTAGCCAGTGACATTGCTAGATGCATTTCAGGGGAGAATAATGCTCCTGTTCAAGACAGGGAGACCTGGATGGCTTATTTATGCACTGTTTTCTCATTTCTAAATTTTGGGTTGGAATCATGATTTATGACAGATAATAAGCAAAAGTAAATGACAGTCTTATCCTAATTCTTAGTGGACATTTGGCCATATCTGTATTCATTTGACAGTCACACAATCCAACACAAATTGCCAAACCTTTCTTAGTAGAGGCATAAGACTAGAATGATGACAGGTCAGAAATTAAGTGGATTGACAGAGTTACAGGGGGAAGGAACTTCATTTTCAGCAGACCTGGTTAAAGCCAATGTCATCAGTCCCTCACTTCCATGATCATCAGATTCACACAGTAAATATATTAACATTTTTCCTTTTTCCTGTGCTGTGATCCTTGCCGAGTTTCCATAGGTGCTAGAACTAGGGGTGCTCCCGCACCCCCTGGCTGGAAGTGGTTTCCATCATATACAGGATTTAGTTTAGTGAAGAACAGGGAGGAGCCAGGAAAGAACAGAAAACTCAAGCAAGAGATTAGAATCTGTGGAAGTTCTTCTACCTAAGGGCATCATTCCAGAAAAAATTGGAGGGTGGGGAGGAGAGGGCAGCAAATTGTGTCAGCATATAGAACATTATACGTGATTACATTATAGCCTGCACATTTGGGGGGTGGAGCAAAAAATGGAGCATATAGATTTATGAAAAGTCAGGAGGAGCAAATTAAGGCTTGGGAGGAGGGGGGCAACTGCCCCCCTTGCCAATAGCAACTGACACCCCTGCCTCCATCTGTGTAAGATGAGAAGGTAATGACGTTTTTAAATATCTCAGTCAGGAACAGATCCAACTGAACGACAAGCTGCAGCCCACCTCATCTTCCCCCTATAGATTTCTTTTGTATGTGCAAAAACAAAAGCAGGAGGAAGACAAACATTGACTCGCTGTGGCTGCAAAGAGGCTTCTTTACAATACACAGCAATGAATAAGAGAGTTTGCCGCTGCTAGCCCTCTGCCAACTCTTATCTGACTCCCACGTTCTCCTCACTTACCCTCCAATCCCCATTCCACTCTTCCCAAGGGGTTGTGGAATTCAATATACGTGAGAAAAGGTATTTTCCCCCTTTAAACTGTGCTAAACTAACAGTGACCTGAATCAGACCTCACAGTCGTGACAACAATTAATAATCGATGAATCATTATCCTCCTCTAAACAGAATTCCATGCTCTTTCCAAGCTTCTCTCTGGGGGCTTATATATATATATATATATAAAAACAGTGCATGTGTAAAAATAATTGAATAAATGAGTAATCCCTGTAGAAATTCTTCTCCTAAGAACCTGCAGGGGTAGATCATTAGGCACTAGTAGTACTAGTTCAGTAGGATCTAGTTTCAAGAAGTCCTGCCACAGATATCAACAGATGCCAGAGAGGCATTTAGAGCTATACAAAAGCCTGGAGCCAAACAAAAAGCCTGCTTCCCTGCCACTAGTGACGGCATGTATAGTTTGGATGGTACTTCTTCCAATTTCACCCATGATGATGCGATATGTGGGGAAGGGAAGTCAAGCCCCGCCATGTACTGGTGAGGTTTTCAAAAGTGTTCAACTCCCATTGGAGTTGATGGGAGCAAAGTAGAGCTGGAGAAAACATTTCAGGCAAAATCTTCTTCAATGAAAAAATGCAGATTTGAAGACACCAAAACATTTTGTAAATTTATGGGGGGGGGGGTTTCCAAATTGGGAAAAGTGGGAGGGAAACCCCAAAATTCTAAAAACACCAAAATGTTTCATTTTGACATTTTTCTATACAAAATATTTTATTTTTTCAGAATGAAATTTAGTTTTTGTTTCAAAACGGCCATTAACTGCATTTAAAGTATCAAATATTTTTTTCCTAACTTTTTGGACTTGCCAGCCAAATGAAAAATCCATTATTCAGACATTAAAAGGCTTGGTCTCTGCTGGTAGCTGCATTGCAGGGGAGGGGGGAATTGGCACAGAAGTGATGGCGGTATGGGGTTTGGTTTGGCAAAGTCACAAACGTGTATTTTGGATCTGGATCTCATTTTTCCTCAGGCCGCCAAAGCTGAGATGGTAGGAAAGTATATTGCATTTCTTGGTAGAGAAGAGAGAGGAGTCCCAGGGCCGATGAGAGGTGGGGGAAGCCAGTACAAATTACCGGGTCCTGGCAGTTCGGAAGGGGGCCCGGGTCCCTGCTTCCCTGGCTTCGTTTGCCCTGTTTAGCTGGTCCACCCTTGCAAGGGGGCCCGAAAATTTTTTCACCAGGGCCCTAACCCACTCTCGGCGGCTCTGGAGAGGACTCCATTATAATGATCATGATGAGTGCTCTTTATTGAGGCTGCTGAGTATATACAATCCAGAGTGTCCCTTGGCTCTCTCGTTCTCAGACTAACAGAACTCTATGCTGTTCAGTGCTACCCTGACAGGGGATTCCAATTCTCCTTTCACACCAGTTCTACATCATCATCATACCACCAACTTCAATTATATCATTACTTCTACTTTACACTTGCTGGAGTACTAGCTTCAGCATAGTCCTGGAAAGCAGGGCCGGCTCCAGCTTTTTTGCCGCCCCAAGCAGTGAAGGAAAAAAAAAAAAAAAAAGCTGCGATCGGTGGCACTTTGGCGGCAGCTGTACCGCGCCGCTTCATTCTTCAGCAGCAATTCGGCGGCGGGTCCTTCCCTCCGCCGGCCTTGCTGGAAAGGACTATGATACAGCAGAGACTGCTAATAAATGGCTCTGGTTTAGCCTATCTGCTATAATTCAGCAGACTGAAAACTAAGGAATGGGGTAGTTTTGCAAAACCTCATCATTATTCTGTGGGTTCAGAGGGCGTTCTGATCCAGGTCGGGTTTTCTCCAAGCCACCAAAGTTCTGAACAGTTTTCACAAAAGGTTCTGATTCTGGCCCATTGATAAGCACTGATCAGGACTGAAGGCCCAAGGATGGAGAGCATTAAAGGAGATAAAAAAAAGCAGCTACCCATAACAAATACTTTCCCTCTTATTACAGCAGGGAGGTTCTGCTTGCAGGCACAGCTTGGGTCTTGTTTTTAGATGCAGAGAATAGTAAAATAGATGCAACGTGTATGAATTATTAAAAACTGCACATATTCTCCCCCCATCCCCCCCCGCCCCCAGCTTCTTGCTTAATCCTTGTTCATTGTTGGAGGTTCTGGGGATGATTGACACTTAACATGGCTCTGCCCTGCTCCTTTACCCACTGCACGCCTGACATAGAGGGAAAAAAACCACACACACAAGCATATGCAGATTTCAAATGTTTCAATCTATTTGATTTCCCCTCCCTCCCCACTTCCCCTGAACCAAGATCCTTGCAAACTACAAGAAAGGAGAAACCTTGCCATCTGGCAAAATGTCAAACTAATATCACTTCGTTTGTTGCACGATTAAAAAACTCTTTGTGCTTTTTAAGTAACAGATATTGGGAATTAACACACAAGGAAAAAACCTCAGCATTATCAGTGGGTTTTGTACTAATTTTTCCTATGTGGGGAAAAATGGTGCAGGGGTCTGTAGAATGGCATTACCCCCTCTCCTAAGAAATGTAATGTATAGAACTGCAATTCAAAGGTGTCTGAGGAATATCAACTTATAACTCCCCAATAAAAGTGATCTCCAAAGAATGCAAGCTGGCAATGTGAACAGCTCTGTTATTCCCTGGACATTTACAGCATTAGCTGTGATCTTACACAGCCTCAAATTCGCATGTTGAACAACAAAATCTAGGCAGGATTTAGCATTGTTCTCTCTTACAATGAGTATGTGGAATTGGCTCTCTTACCCTAAATGAACTGAATACAAATTAAAATAGCAAAGCTTATTAAATAAGAAATATGCCTTCATCCTTCAGAAAGTGATGGTCAAATCTCAAAAGATGAGGGGTTTGAGGTCAGTTCAGAGAAGCATTCTGAAGACTGGAAGATTATCTGATGTTGATTCTCACACCTTGACGTCTAAAATGTTTGGCTGGTTGAAATATAACGTAATAAGAATGCAGATGCCTGGTTTACACTAGCACTCCCACCATTCCTCAGTGGACCTAAGATGGCAATAGTGCAATGCTGAGAAATTTCCACACACAAAAAAGGATAATGTTGACTATTCAGTTGTGTTATTTGTGGAGGGGAAATATCTGCCTTATACTGCTCAAAGCCAGCAGACAGATTCGGAACTAAAGTCCATTGAACTTAGTGGAAAGACTACCATTATCTATGATGTGCTTTAAATCAGACCCTTATAGACTCATAGAAATGTAGAGCTAGAACGGACCTTGAGAAGTCATCCAATCCAGCCCCCTGCACTAAGGCAGGACCAACTAAACTGATAGGCATAGTTTGATTTCTAGATTTGTGGGGGCAGCTCCAGTCAAGCCAATGATGCTGCACGGGGGGGGGCATAGGTGAAGGGCAAATTCCACGCCTGTCCAAGGCTTGCAGTTTGGAGGGACAACACCCCACTGCATCCCCCAGACTACGTTCATGAATATACCTAGACTATACCTGACATCTGTTTATCCAACCTGTTCTTAAAAACTTCCAGTGATGGGGATTCTATAATCTCCTTGGAAGCCTGTTTCAGACTTCCTTACCCTTATAGTTAGAAAGTTTTTCCTAATAGCTAGCCTAAATTTCCCTTGGTGCAGATTAAGCCCATTACTTCTTGTTCTACCTTCAGTGGACATGGAGAACAATTGGTCACGGTCCTCTTTATAATAGCCCTAGCATATTTGAAGACTTAACAGCCCCATCCCAGTCTTCTTTTCTCAAGACTAAACATGCCCAACTTTTTTTACCTGTCCTCATGGGTCAGGTTTTCTAAATCTTTTATCATTTGTGTTGCTCTCCTCTGGGCTCTCTCCCATTGGTCCACATCTTTCCTAAAGTGCAGTGCTCAGAACTGAACACAGTTCTCCAGCTGAGACCTCACCAGTGCTAAATAGAGCAGGACAATTACCTCCCGTATCTTACATACAACATTCCTGTTAATACAACCCAGGATGATTTCAGCCATTTTTACAACTTGTCCTTGTGCTCAAGTGGTAAAATGTTGTGCTTCTGGTCCCAGGTTCAAACACCCTGCTGTTGGGCCATGGTGGGGGGTGCTATATAGACAAAATCTTAGAAAAACTAACTCAGGCCCAGCAAACCAGACCCTAGTTCATCTGATGCAAGTTTTATTTCCTTTTTAAGCCTGGACCTTTTTAACAGGGATTTCTCCTATAACTCTCTCTTAAATAAAGCCCTTTGAACCGCATTATATTTACCTTTGTGGTATCTATAACTCTCAGTAAGCATGTCAAACTATTAATTTTCACTCTGAATTGTCACCTATGAAAAAAATGAGATTCTCACAAATTCTGCAAAATCAAAATCACTAATTCAACCAGCAAAGTATCAAAATTCCTTTAATCAAAAATGGCTCTTAGGCCTTAACCCTGCACTGTGATCCATGCAGGTGGACTAGCTGCACTTGTGTGGAGCCCCAATTAAGCCAACAGTCTCTACACAAGTGAGGTGGTCAGCCTGCACCGATCACAATACCCGAGTGGGGCTTTGTTGCCAAAGCAGTGTCATTTTATTTCAAGTGGTACGTGTGCCATGAAGTTGCCCAGGCAACATTTTCATTCAAATGTTGCCTTTTGTTTTCATGGGGGGGGAAGCAAGAGGAGAATGGCAAAACCATCAAAACAATTTGCTTTTCATGAAGAGTGGCAAAGAGAAAAAAATTGCAGCAGGTGCAAGAATTTTGACAGCTCTAATTTTCACCATGCAGAGGACTTTAGTTAAGGGCCCACAATGACACTTAGTACCTGTTCCAAATATAAATACGTTAAAAAACTTAGACGGGGGACAGAGAGACACAGTTTTCCAATGGATTTCACAGATTTTGCTGACCGTTCCACCCCTGGCCTGGAGCACCAATTACAGAGATATTACAGAGGCTCCGCTCTGTAGCCCTGGCCTAGAGGGAGCATGTGAGTCACTCTGTGGGGATGCTGAAAGTAGCGTCTGCTCAGCATTAGATGTTGTGAGGGGATGGAGCTTGTTCAGTGCACATGGAGTCTTTGGATATTTTAGCTACTAAGATCTAAGAAGACTCTACTGAGCATGTGCAAATGGAGATTTTTCAAAGGCTTGTAACTTGGCCAAATTTAAGCAGATTTTCAAAAGAACCACAAATGGCATATCTGATACAAAAGCCACCCTCCTGGCACATTACAATTTCCTGCTCCACAGCATGAGGGTGCTAGAGATTTTCAAAGACAAAGGTGACTTTTTAAAAAACATTGCAAAATAAAAATTTAGGTGGAAGGTTTTGGCTGAAATTTTCCAAAACAATTTAGGCAGAGGCAGACAACCAATGGGGAAATTTCAGTCCAAATGGTTTACATTTGGCAATGTTATAAACAACTGAGAACAGTGTCTTACAATGGAAATGTAAAGATCACTGATTAAAAATGTATAAACCTATTGCTTCCCACCCAATGCAATCAGCCATGCCGTTTGAAGATTCTTTAATGGCAAAATGCACTTTTGCCCTCCCAGAACCTGAGTAGTTGGGCTTTATATGGGTTAAGCAAGAGGGTTGCGGAAAGTGAAATACAACTGCCAAACCCATGGCTAGAGCATGCATTTGCATCACAAGCTACTGGAATCATCCTACAGGCTGTGAAAACAGCTGCAGTCCCCTTACATAGGTAGTTCAGAGCAATGGATCTTCATGACCATGGACCATGTGGCTCTTACCTCTAGCTACTCTGATGGTGAACAATGAGTTAAGAGGTCCTCATACATAGTCACTCTAGAAGTGGTCTCAAACACAGCCCCACCACAACCATTGTGCAGAACTGAAAGCATTATGTGGGACCTCCATACTGAGTTTAATTTCATTCTAGGTGCTTAATAATGCAGAATACATCAGTCCTGGAGGAAGCCATAGGAAATGAAGACTTATGCAGCCTTGTATTTTACAGTGTGATGTCGTGAATTGCCATGGTACAATGTATCAAATCAGGAATAATATATTTTTACAGGAGATTATGTCAAGCTGAAATGTTTAAAGAGAATTCCATTTACTCCATAGCAGTAAAGCATTTTCAGATGTCAGATTTATTATTTTATCAGAAGAACAAAGAACTTTTTCACTTATTCTTGCCCTTAGAAATAATACACTTCCTTCATCTCCTTGATAGCTTTCTTTCTTCTGTAATCTAGATATTCTCTCAAATCTCTCTGCCACCTGCTTTCTCCATCCTCCTGCTGTCAGAAATCTTCCATTTTCCCTACAATGATCTTCTCTCCAATTATCATCATCATCCCTGGCTCTTACATAGCACTTTTCATCAGTAGATCTTAAAGCACTTTACAAAGGAAGCCAGTTTTAGAACTGAAAGAATAATTGATTTTTTTTTATCAGTGGCCCAACTGAAAAAATAAAAATTTTAAAAAATCATTTCAGGTCAAACCAAAATTCAATTTTTTTGTTTAATTTTGTTACATTTTCAGGGGGATAACCTTTTTTTCTAAATGAACATATCCAGCTAAGTTTCAAAACAAAAATGTCAGTTCAAAACCAAAAGTCAAAGTGTTTTATTTAAAAAATATCAAACCATTCTGATTTTTTTTAATTCATTTTTATTCACCCAAAACTATTCACCAAATTCAACCTGAGTTGGCTAGTAGTTTTGCCAAAACCTGCATTTTTCAGTGAATAAACTATTTGACCAAAAAAATTCTCCCACTTCTAGTCAGTTTCATTATCCCCATTTTACAGAGGAGGAAATGGAGGCACAAGGAGGTGACATGACTTGCCCAAGGTCACACACCTGGCCAGAGGCAAAGCTGGGGATAGACCCAGACATGCCAAACCCGTGGAAAAAATGCAGAAAATGGGCTTGGTTTTGGCTTAATTGGCTTGTAAGTCGCTTGTTGGCTAGTTTTAGGCTTGTAGCTTGTTGCTTCATTTTTTTGATCAGCTTCCGGCAAGCAAGGGAAAGGGGGGGGCCACCAGGGGGGAGAGAGTCAGGGGTGCACAGCGGGCCCACTACAGTCCCAGACTGCACGGCAGGAAGAACTAGTCACATAGAGTGTTGGGGTTCTTAGGGATTGGCTTGTTTTGGCCTTGTTTTGAAATGGGATTAGCTTGATTTTTGGCTTATTTACCGCATGAAAGTTGGCAACTGTGGACAGAACCAACATCTCCTGAGTCGCAGTCCAGTGCTGTATCTACTAGTCTTCTACAGACTTCCTCACCATAATATTTAAGGGCATATCTACACCATCCTGCAGATCAGACTAAAGGGGTGTGAACAGCAGTGCACACCAAAGTGCTGCACTGTAATGCCCACATGGACTCTGTGGGCACAAATTAAAAGGTTCCTAGTTTGTATTAATGTAGTCCTGTTGAAGAGTTTGTGCATGCAGTGTCCACATGGGGGACGTACAGTGCAGCACTTTGGTGTACACTACTATTCACAGCCCTTCTTAATTCAAACCGTGGGGCAGTGTAAACATGCCCTAATATTCCTATTGGTTAAAATGTCTGTTTGTTGCAGAATACACAAATGCAGCATATCAGAAATTTAAAGGTGTTTGTCTCACATCCAATAAAACTTTAGTCATGTGAATAGTCTCATTGAAGTCAATGGGGCTATTTACTTATGTAAGGATTTGCAGGGTAGGGTCTTTATTTTATATATGATCAATGAAAGTCTGTCTGTATTGAAGAACATGGTTTCAATGTTTGGGATTCTCAGCGTGATTTGCCAAATTTTAAACTATGGTTGTTCCATCTGAAGAGATACTTGCCCTGAACAAGCGGCGGCCCAAGTTTGAGAACCACTGCAATAAAAGATATTACCTTACCCACCTTTTCTCTTTGGAAATTTAATTTATAGTAAAAAAAAGAAAGGGTATAAAAAGTTCAAAATCAAAACAAAGTGTTTCAATTGACCCAATACAAAATTGTTCATAATTTCAGATCACAAAAATTTGAGATTTTGACTTTTTTGTCCCAATTCAGGACAGGAAATTTTTTCAAAAATCTCAAAAATTGTCATGAGATGGAAAATTAATTTCCTGCCCAGCTCCAAGAAATTCACTCCAAGATGACGCTAGCACTAATGCCTGTGCAGTACATGAACCAGAGATTAAAATGGTACATGGGGTCAAGTGAAGGCTTTGCACAGAGGGGTGAATTTCACTGGAAATATGGTGTGTACACACACACACACACACACACACACACACACACACACACAAACAAACTATGTTAAAAGATCATTAAGGTTGAAAATTTAAGCACTAAAAAATTTGGAAATGCCAGAATTAAGGCTTCCATTGCAACCTTAAGCTGGCCTCTTGCGCATATGAATTATGATGTAGTGTTTAATTACATGTCCACATACTATCTTTTCCAAAGGGAAAAAAATGATGTCAATGGATCTATGAGAACTTACGCCAGCTAAAGATCCTCTCTTTAGACTATTTCAGTCTCTCGGGCTGCCATTACTCCTTTACCTTGTACAAGAAATAAATTCACATAGAAAAGAAACAGTTATTCTCAACTTAAAAAGACAAGCCATTTTAGCTAGCTATGAGGTATCTGGCAGCCTGGCTGAAGTTTAATACAACACCATAGGTGTGAGGTCTGATTGCTGCTTTTACTACAAGCATGTTATATCACCTCTCATAAATGTTAGACACAGCTCACAAAACCAGAATGCTTCAGCAGATAAAGAGTGTTATTTTTTCCCAGCCAGTTGAAGTAAAGTGTTTGAGTTACAGACTGATTTTCCTTTGTGGTCTCTCTTCTAAAACACAACTGAAGTCCCCCAGAGCCATTTCATTCCATTGATAAAATGAACAGTACATAGATCAGATACTTACTTACTTGGTAGAAAAACAAATGTAACTAAAGCTGCAAAATTCAGCATATTTCTGCTGACTTCACACATCACATACAGGTGACCTATGGTCAGTTATTGGCATACAGTAGTTTCTATTAATTAAATTAGCTGCATAGTGTCTTAGAGACATTCAGTTTTAATTTATGCATAAATTTCATAAGAAAGCTGAACAATCCTAGGTTTTGAGAATTCTTTTACTGTAGCTACCCCATCACTAAAAAGGAGATGGGCCTTGACAGCTGCTGTATCACTTGCTAGAATGAGAAAGATTTGTATTCATTTACATTGTGACCAATTTGTGAGTCAGTTTGAATGATTTGTTGCTGGTATTAAAAAAAAAAAATTCAAATTTAGCCCGTTATTCTGGTTCACAAGTTATTTGTGAACTGATCCCACTTTCTCTGATCTATTTGTTATTTATAAAGATTCTCAGAATTGTGTCGCTGAATCGCCTGCAGGCCATGGGATGTTTGAGAGCAGTCTGCATCAGCTATTTACTATCCCTCATATTTGTAACGTATGTTTTGGTCATGGCATTGTTCTTCCATGGACTGCATGACTGGTTCTTTTTCAACAGGACAATTACAAACAGCAAATGGTGAACACAAAAGATGCTTATGTTTGTGCCTGAATATTCCTTACTTGCATTTGAAAGCAGAACAAGTATTACCCTAGCACGTGTCTGAACAAAATCCCACTCCAAGCTCATCAGGATGGGAACCATGGCCTAAATGTTCAAGATCAGCTACTGATTTTGGGTGCCTCAATTCTTGGCCCAACTTGAGATCCTCTGAGGACACTCCAGACACTCTTGAGCGCCTACCCTGTAAAAACAGACCTCTCTAAGATGACTGAAATTGGGCATCCAAAAAATTAGGCACTCAAAATCTCTGGTCACTTAACTATCTGGTCCCATTTCATTTTATACCCTTTTACAGCTCCTAGCAAAATGTCATCCTGATGCTAATTCTGGAGGCCTTCACAACACAAATAATATTAATTTGTAAAGAGCAAATAAAGAGGGGCACAATCAATCAAACTGAACAACCTTTTGGAGTTTCAGTGAATGTCTGCAAATCTTTTACAAGTACTCTCGACCAGATCTAATCATTTATTTACAAAGAGTCTCTAACAGAATAGTCTGTCCTGGAGGATGAAAGCATGTCTCAGCATGGATTCATTTAAGAGGGAGGTATAAATTATCAGGTTCAGCATTACTTAAACTCAGTGCTGCCCTTTGCTTATTTTATATAAACACTTAACTGAAATGTATGTAGTAATCTGACTGCACAATACTTCACTTCCATTTGAGCTTATGGTTCTAAGTGAAATAAATTTGCCAGTTTCTGTTAGCAGTGAGATAATCTGAGAAGGGGTTGGAGTTCACCTGGGAATGGTACCCAACAGCCTGGATACTTATGCAAAGCATCTCTGAGCTATCAGACTCTGGAGCCTGAAAACAAGCAAAGGAAACACTACGTGAATGGCCATTTTTGCTTGTATTTTTGACCCTTTCGGTTCTGGACCTGGGCAGAAAATTTTATATAGATTCATCTACTGCCCTTATCACGATAGATGGGCTTCATGTTGCATAATGCACTACTGGAACTACGAGGCTCTCAGAATCTGTCACATGATGTTTATTCTCTTTTATCCTCTCCCCCGAGGGAGAAATTGTGCATGCAGTGTAGAGAAGGCAGGTCAGAGAAAAGCATCTTGCACTTGGAGTGGAAAGAGATGATTTTTGTGAGGGTCCGTACTTCTTGGTGGAATTTATTCTATGGTCTTGGACCAGCCCCCTGAGAAATCTGTCTTCTGCACAGACTAAGCTTTACCCTTATGACAGAAAGTTCCCATTCTGTCTAACAACAGTTCTCAACCATAGTCTTTGTCCCATAGTTCTGAGAGACCTTAAAGGACTGTGATCTTGAACTTGACTTGAGCCAGCGTGGAGAGCCTGCAAAAGCCTGCATTGCTGAGATGTGCTGCAATGTTGTGGACTACTTGGAGTTTTCTAATGGCTGATGGCTTCATGCCCAGATCTATTACATTGCCGTAGTATGGATAGGAGATGACAAAGGTGACCTTGCTTGAGTTATGCACAACCGCCAAAATGGGATGTAGTCTCCTATCCAGCTAGACATGGTGGAAATAGTTACTTACAGGAGCTGCTAGGTGAGAGCTTAATGTCTGCAAGGAAACTTGGAGCACCCCTAAGCCATGTCTTTGCTCAGAAAAAATGTGTTTTTACCTTGGGTGTGCAATATTTCTTGATGAGTGAATGCATTAAACTCAGGGAATGCCACCTGCTATTTATTACCATGTACAAGAGGAGTGGATCCATGTAGTGTGAGAAGCCTTCCTTAATGTGCATGGGATCTTTTCAGTGAAGGAGAAGGCTAGCTCTTCACAGCACTTGGTGCTGAGTTCTGCTGTGGGCTGAAGTCATTCAGGATTGATGAAGCAATTTACTACCCTGGATAGCTTCTAGGGATGGGATTTGGCAGTTTTAGTGGAGGCTGATAGGAAGGGTATCCTGGTCTGCAATACATCTCAGCATAGGCTTGGATGTGAAAATGCACGAGAATATTTCAGCACAGTGACAGTTCTTCAGTACAAGTTTTGCCTACCATGCTCTAAGCCAGCCAACTTTACCCCTTGCTGTCAAACTGCCTTGAACATATTTTCCATGTCGATTTTGCCTACCCACTTTCAAAAGTCATCAACCCCCCCTGTTTTGGCTAGGTTGTGCACTTAATTGTACAGTGCTTAGCACAGTGAGGTCTTGATTCTAACTGCAGCCTCAGGATGCAACTACAGAACAAATTCCCATAGATCACAAGGGTTCTCTGTGGGAGAACGAGAGAAAATCTGAATCTGCGTCTCAGGGTGGCCTTTATGCAGCAGCACAGCCAAGCAAGATACAGAAAGAAAAAATTGCTTTTCCTAAAGCCGTTCCCAAATCTAGGGCTGGCTTCCTCATCCACATAATCCTGCAGTTTTCTGCTGGATCATTCAGGTGAATAAGGGTCTCTGGACTCAAACCCTAGGAACCAGTAACTAACGCTACGGAAATGTCTAAGGACCTGATCCCGCTCACATTGAAATCAATGTGAGTTTTGCGGTTCACTTGATTAGAAGTGGGATCAGGCCCTAATTCTAAGATAAGGAATGAATCAGAATGGGGTCAGAATTCTCTCTTCCCTCCATCTTCTGTAGCATCACAGGCAAATGAAATAAGAGAAAGTTAAAATCAGAGACTCAAGTTTGCAACAGTCACTTTAAAAAACCTGCATGCTTTCCAAGTTACAATTAAACACACTTATACTGAATTCTGTTTCTAATTCAATCTTGCGTCTCTCCACCTGCTGAAGAGCAATGGGAGACTATACAGGGTTGTTGAAAGATAGCAATCTGCTTGACATGGGGAATATACAAGTTTAATTAAACACCACTAGAACTAATGATGCATAAATGAATCTACCCTGAATGTATGAAGAAAAAAAAACTAGATCCAAATCAGAACATAGAGTGGAGTCTCCAGAACAATGAGGACATTTGGGTCCGAACATCACAACTAGGACCAATATCTATAATGAGTTAAATCCAAATATAAACTAAGTTCAAATTTGGATCCAAACTCAGGCCCAACTATATTAAATCAGAACATTCCATTCACGTGCACCATCACCATTAACTGTTTTCTGTTTACTGCTGATAAAATTTGCAGATGACACAAAGATTGGCTGAGTAGTAAATAATTATGAGAACAGTGCAGTCATATAGAGCAATCTGAATCTCTTGGTAGCCTGGACGCATTCATGTTTTAATACAGACAAATGCAAAGTTATACATCTAGGAACAAGGAACGTAGTCCATACTTAAAAAGTTGGGGACTGTATCTGGGAAAGCAGTGACTCTGAAAAGAATGTAGGGGTCATAGGGCACAAGCAACTGAACATGAGCTCCCAGTGTGATGCTACAGGAAAAGGACTAATGAGATCTATGGATGTATAAACAGGGGTGTAGCAAGTAGGAGTAGTGAGGTGATTTTACCTCTGTGTACAGTGGTAAGACCAAGAATGGAATACTGTGTACGGTCCTTCCTGAGACTAATAATGGAATGCTGTGTACAATTCTGGTATCCACATTTTTAAAAGAATGTTGAGCCACAAAAATGATTCAAGGGCTGGAGAAAATATCTTATCAAAAGGAAGACTGAGGTGTGAGTTGATTACAGTGTCTAAGCACCTTCATGGAAAGTGAATACTGAGTACTAAATGGCTCTTTAATCTACTAGAGAAAAGCATAACAAGAACCAATGGCTGGAAGCTGAAGCCAACCAAATTCAAATTACAAATGAAAATGGGTGCCCTAGCAGCCAGGGTGATTATTCGCTGGAACAAACCACCAAGGAAAGTGGTGGATTCTTCATCTCTTGATGTCTTCAACTCAAGGTTAGATGCCTTTCTGGAAGATATGTTTTGGCTAAACACAAGTTATGCTTTAGTCAAAGCAGTTACTGGAATCAATACAGGGGTAACTAGATGAGATTCAATGGCCTGTGATATACAGGAGGTCAGGCTAGATTATCTAATCATCCCTTCTGGGACTTCTGAAGACTTCGAGAAAGTAACTCCCCCTGCCGCCGCCTTCCTCTCCCCCCACAAAAAAATCCCACCATTCTGATTTTCCTATCTACATTCCATCACAGCTAGAATGTACAGGGTTGACAAGGAGCTCTATGAAAGAATGAGTGAGAAATCTGAATCCAGGTTTGGGGCTCGCCTATATACTGAGGCATAACCAAGCACCAATGCATATTTTGCTTCTTTTTTAAATTGAATGTAGCAGTCATGCAAAGTGCCAGATTGACAGCATTGGGAAATGGATGGGGCGGAGGGAGGGTTATGCATGGAAATAGTCTGAAACCATGCAGTACCTCATCTTGACAATATGCCTGGTGGGTCACCTCTGTAGGCAAGAATGGAGTTCCTCCATCATATCCTCTCTCTCCTTGGCCTCTTGACAAACTGTCTACAAGGTGGGAAATTGTAACAGCATGGGGAGAGTTTTATAATATATACAACACTCTCTCATGAAGAACTAGATAGAGAGGCCACCAGCTCATTTCACACAGTCATCAGTTGGCAACTCCCTCTCATTATGGACTTGGACTGGATTCACATCAGTGACATAGAAGTGAAGGTTGAATTGCCCATTCCCAGCCCCTTGATCCACACATTCCTCCCATGCCATGTTCTGCTTTCATGGGCACATTGGCCAGTTTGTGCATCAACTGCTACAATAAGAGTTTTCCCCTTGCAACTTCCTTGTAGGATCATAAATGTTCACCTTCAAACAGAAGAAGTCAATTCACCTACATTAGTATTATTTAGAGATTTCAGCTTTCCTTTCCTTTACATGTATGCCCCTGTGAATGAAAATCAGCATGAATGAAGCCAGCTTTGCCTGCACTTGCACCGTAGATATGCACAAACCCCAGGAAGCCAGGCCTTAATTTGATCTGAAAACCCCCACAGCCAATGCATTTTAAAGACACAACCACAAAGCCAATCAATAGGGACCATTCAGATACTTGCTGTCAGTGGCTAAAAGAAAATGGATACCGAGAAAGCCATAACTATGATAAATTTAGGCGCTGCTTCTCTCTGACTAATGTAGGCACTAAAACACTCCATGAATATCCTGCTTTGAAACGTGTCATATTTCTGAGAGGCCAATCAATCTCAGGTTCTCTGTGGACCACATTAAAATACATTTGTCACTGTAAGTTTATGAAATATTGATGGTGTTTTTTAGGGGGGTGCTAGAAGGTGGAGAGGTGGATCAAAAAGGGGGAGGGGAGCTACTTTAATGAATTATCTTTAGGCTGGAAGAAGAAACAAATGCAGAAGCTTATTGTAAATGAGGGTGAAAAACAGCAAACAGAGAATTGCTTACTGAAAGAAGACGCTTGTTGGATTAATGGAAAAGAAAGATCATGTGGGTGAATAGATTATAGAGACATTAAGTATTCTAGGTCATTGGTTTGACCTGGATTTATAATTTTATTAATCTCTAATTTTCTAAACTCTGGATTTTTTTAAAAATCCCAAACTGTGTGAAACTTCCAATTTTCACTTTGTGAATGCTATTATCTGTGATACAGTAGTGCCAGCTGAGATCAAGGCCCCATTGTTCTAAGCACTGTATATATTAGTAAAACAATTCCTATCCCAAAGACGTTACAATCTCAGATAAAGGGAAGGAAAAAAAGTAGTAATATCCACAAGGTACAGGGGGGGGAACTGAGGCACAACAAGTAAATGACTTGCCTAAAATCATTAAGAAAGTCTGAAGCAGAGATAGATGAACCTAAGGTATTTTAGCCAGTCCAATGTCTTCAACACAAGACCATCTTTCCTTTCCATAGCCCTGATCCACAAACAGTTATCTTTGTACCTAACTTTACACACACTAGTAGTCCAATTGAAGTCAGGCCAAGCACATAAGGCCTGCTACTATTATCACATAGCCCAGTACAGCCTGTTGTGGGTCAGGTGCTCGAAGGCTAAACAGGGAACCACTCACAATAGTGAGGGGTATGCCAGATGACCATTGGATTTGAAATTAATATCCACAAGAGAGTAATTCCACCTAGTGGCTGCTATCTTGCAACTAGTTCTTGGCTGAGCAAAAACTAAGGGAGAAAACTCTGAACCAAATCTGCTGTGGAGAAAATGTCAGGTGGTTGGCATTGGAATTCAGGTCTGACCTCTGGCATCTCTGTAAATATTCTGGCTTCCAAGCAGCTTGATCTCCAAGGCTTTGGGCCCAAGAGGGGGTCTTTGATCCTAAGACAAGTCTTTGCTGCCTTATTTTTTCTGTCTATGCATACACACTGGAAGTTCAGGTACCATGGTAGCCCTCTTCAAACGTGCTTGTTGGAATGCGAGGAAGATGTACACTGATATGTCAAACAATCCAGAGGAAGCCACTGGCCTTAGAAAGACTGCCATAATTGACAGAGCTGGAGAAGATTGACATCTACATAGCCACTCACTCAGAAACCAGACTAGCAGCCACAGGCTCTCTGTGTGAGATGCATTACACCTTCTTCCAGAATAGAAAAAGCAAATAAGACCACCACAAGCACTGAGTGGGTTTTGCAGTCAAACTCTTTAGCACACATGGTCAAATGTCCTGTTGTATGTCCTGCACTTAGGACAGAAGAATCCCATGCACTGCTACAGACTAGGGACCGAATGGCTAGGCAGCAGTTCTGCAGAAAAGGACCTAGGGGTTACAGTGGATGAGAAGCTGGATATGAGTCAACAGTGTGCCCTTGTTGCCAAGAAGGCTAACAGCATTTTGGGCTGTATAAGTAGGGGCATTGCCAGCAGATCGAGGAACGTGACCATTTCCCTCTATTCGGCATTGGTGAGGCCTCATCTGGAGTACTGTGTCCAGTTTTGGGCCCCACACTACAAGAAGGATGTGGAAAAATTGGAAAAAGTCCAGCGGAGGGCAACAAAAATTATTAGGGGGCTGGAGCACATGACTTATGAAGAGAGGCTGAGGGAACTGGGATTGTTTAGTCTGCAGAAGAGAAGAATGAGAGAGGATTTGATAGCTGCTTTCAACTACCTGAAAGGAGGATCCAAAGAGGAAGGATCTAGACTGTTCTCAGTGGTACCAAATGACAGAACAAGGAGTAATGGTCTCAAGTTGCAGTGGGGGAGGTTTAGGTTCGATATTAGGGGAAAAAATTTCACTAGGAGGGTGGTGAAGCACTGGAATGGGTTACCTAGGGAGGTAGTGGAATCTCCTTCCTTAAAGGTTTTTAAGGTCAGGCTTGACAAAGCCCTGGCTGGGATGATTTAGTTGGGGATTGGTCCTGCTTTGAGCAGGGGGTTGGACTAGATGACCTCCTGAGGTCCCTTCCAACCCTGATATTCTATGATCCTATGATTCTATGTAACATCAATGACAATATCTACCACAGGTGACTTTATCAACATTATCAGTACATATGCCCCAACACTTTCCTCCATCATTTTATTAGCAACTTGACAGTGTCATCAGTAAGCTACCATCGGGTGAGCAACTATCTGCTGGGAGACTTCAATGCTACAGTCTGCTCAGATCATGAGATGTGGTTGCTATGCATTGGCCACCATGGAGTGGGACAAATGAACAATGGGCAAAGACTACTACTGGAGCTCTTCACTCACCGAGAACTGTGCATTGTCAAGATGTACTTCTAAGGTGGTCACCACCAGAAAGTCTTGTGGAGACACCTCTCATCTGGACAATGGCACCAACTGGATTTAATAGTCACTCACAGAAAACACCTACAGGATGTTCTCCATACTAACAGTTTTCACAGTGCAGAGTAACACAGACTTTGCACTTCTTTGCTGAAAAATAAGGCTTTCACGACAGATATTCCATCATACCAAACAAAGCTGTTGCCCATGCATTAACATCAACCACACAGAAGGCCAAGCAAAGTTTCTCCAATTCACTAGGAATCTCAGGACGCTTTGGTGTCAACTACACCTCCCCTGAATGCTGATGCATTCATTCAAAAATCAATATCCATATAGCTATAATCTTAGCTTTTGGTATAAAGACCGTATAAGATAACAACTGGTTGCAGCACACACTGAAAAAATACTTCCAGTTATTGAAGCAAAATGCACAGCATCTCTCCACCACAACATGAACCCCGCTCCTGACTGATGTGCCAGCTAACCTCAGAGTGTCCAAGAACACACCGCAATCAACTGCAAAGCAATGTGCTCAATCTCTGAGAATGGAGATCTAAGAGGTATGGATGATGGAATCAAGAAAGCAGTAGGTCCTCCAGCCAAGAAGACTGCCCCACTCAAATCTCTTAGCGGAGACATCATCATTGACAGAAGCAAACAGATACAACACTAGGTGGATCGCAAACTCTATTGGCATGAAACCACTGTTTCTAAAGCAGCACAAAGTATAATCCCTAAATTCCAGTCTATCATAGAGCTAGATATAGAAACATCTTTAATTATGCTTGAAAAAGTAAATCATTTCCTTAGTACGAGGAATGGCTACAGGAAAAGATGGAATTCCAGCTGAAGTGCTGAAACAAAGAGGATGGATGTGTTTAAACATCTGCACAATGTCTCATTTGCCTGGTGGAGGGAAGGTCAGGTAAGGATGCCAACATCATAATGTTGTATAAAAAAAAAAGATCGGAGAGATTGCAACATCTACAGAGAAATCTCTCTCATTAATGTTGCTACCAAGGCATTTGCATGGGTCATTCTTAAGACACCAAGTTCTTGCTGAACATATATATCCAGAGAGTCGGTGTGGCTTCCATGCCAATAGATCAACTATCGACATGGTCTTCACACTAAGATGACTACAAGAAAAGTGTTAAGAACAAGGAAAAACTCTCTATGTGGTCTTCCTAGGATATTATAGAATCAAAGAAAACTAGTTCTTTTCTATCTCAGATAGGCTGATCCAGTCCACCTCCCTGAAAACACAAGGTTATTTCCTGAAGTACACTTTTTGTCCAATCTGGTTTTAAATGTCTCAGGCATTGGGGCCTCCATTGCTTCTCTATGGAGACTATTCCACAGGCTAGTGAGTCTCATTGCCAGCAGCTTTTTCCTGATGTTCAGACTAAATTTTCCCTTTCTTAATTTAATTCAGTTATTCTGAGTTACCACACCCCTGGTATCGACCCAAAAAAAAAAAATTCTTGCCACGCTCATCAGAAGCCAAGAACAGCCAAAGAAACAATATGTAATAACCATAGTTTATCAGAGTGGTTCTCAACTTTTTCCATATTTGGGCCAAACCCAGAGCCATACTCATGAGCAATATGGGGAAGGGCTGGGTGGTCATGATACCCTAACTTTAGGCTTAAATTAATAACTTTGCTAGACACTAAAAATCATGGTCACTGGATTTACGGCTTATTACAACATGTAACGAACCAATAAACCTCCTCCCCACCCCACCCCCGCTGTTCCCTCCCACCTCTTTCTTTCCTCTTATGACTGGAAGAGTCTTAACAGGCCACTTCACCTTGAATAGTCCCTTGAAATATGTATTAACTACTTATGCTAAACAATCTGTTCCACCTTGTATTTAACAGCGACACTCTGAGTAAGTTTCCCAGACCTGAAGAGCTCTGTGTAAGCTCAAAAGCTTCTCTCTGAAGTTGATCCAATAAAAGATATTACCTCACCCACTTTGTCTCTCTAATATCCTGGGAGCAACACAACACTGTACAGTCTATGTACAGACAGGACTCGCAATTTGGCTCTCACCCAATGGCCTTCACCCCTTTGGAAATTGTTCTCCCGGGAAGGCAGCCGGAACCTGGGTTTTTATTTGATGCATCACTGGTTCATGTTGGCTTTTACTTGGCCTTTCTTTGTTTTGCTTTACTATATATCTCAGATCACAATGGTGGCAGCAGTATTTGTATGCAGTAGTAGATACTATAACAGGGCCTGCTCCTGCCATCCTTATTCAGGCCAAAGTCCCACTAAAGTAACTGGGAGTTATGCCTGAGCAATGACTGAAGGCATAAATTTTCAGGCGTGACTACTGACTTGGGGTGCCTAACTTAAGACACCTCATAACAGCCCGATTTCCAAAGAGTGCTGAATGCCCACCATCTGAAAATCAGACCCCTTTATGGAGGCTCAAGCTGGGCACCCAAGGATAGAGTCACCCCAAATCATTAGCTACTTTTAAAAATTTAGGCTGACGTGAAATATCGGAGGATATTTTTCAAAAGTAAGTGTTGTATTCATTTGCATGACTACTCACAGCAGAAATCCGATTCTAAGAGTTCAGATGACAGAAGTACACCATGTGCCCTGTGTGTCCAACAGACCCGGCTGGGAAATGGGAGGATGTTAGCAATAAAAAACGTTCTTGGAAATTTTATTTTCCTTTAAATTTTCTGAACAGCAGGGCTGTCCTAAACAGCAGAAATTCCCAATATGTCAATAATTTGGGAGTAGCTCTTGTGAAGTTATTTGTCAAGTCATTTTTAAAGAAAACCAAAACTGCAAAGTGCTCATAGGCAATTTGCAAACAGAAAAAAAAACCCTGAATATGTGACTAAACCACTGTGAAGTATTCATCCAGCTCTAACTGCAATGCTGAAATTATGACTAGGTTCAGACAGACCAAAACACACAAAACTAAGATGCAGCACAGTTTTGAAAAGTTTGGCTGAGCCTAATGAATGAATTGTTCTCTGACAACTAAAGGTATTCCGCTTCCCTTCTTAAGGCTAAAAGGCCGTCATGCAGCATAATCTGAACGACTGACACCAAAATGGTTGTGTGTAATACATTAACATTAACACATCTAGTCCTACTGGCCAGAGTGTTCCAACAGCGTAGGCACCAAAATCCATATTTAAGCAACAAATCAGAGGCCTGTTTTTCAGAAGAATCAATTGACCCTACTGACTTCAATGAGCCTGGTGGATGCTCAACTCCTGTGGGGGACAAAAATGAAATAAAACCACATTATAGTGCTTAAATATGGCACCCAAGTCTGAGAATTCTGCCATTAGCTCCTGCCCCATCTACCAATTTCTAAAATGGGGATAACAATACTTACCCTCCAGGTCGGATTGGGTTAAGCTTAATTAATGGCTGAAATAGCTTTGAGAGCATTGAGTGAAATGCTTTAAAATGGTACATGAAAAGTATTTATTAATTGTTATTTTGATCTTTTAATCTTTTTGTCCTTATCTGGCAGGTTCCAAGACAGTGCTAAACCATGTGTTCAGCCTCACCGTAAACTGACTATTATGTGAGAGCAGAGGAGACATAAGAATCTTTTGACAGACCAATGACCATTTGAATATTAACTGAGATGCTGCACGTGCCTTTACCAGGGAGTGTCTGTCCAACGGAAACTGTCTGGTCCAATATCAGTGTCATCTTGAGTGACAAAAGGGAAGAAAAGGTCATTTATAAAACAATTAGAAGCAACGTTTCAGCCTTGGAGGTCTTCCTCAGGGCATGATGAATCTAGGACACAGCAAAACTAAATGACATCCTGTTCTTCTATAGCCTAAGGAAGGCCCTATGGCCAAAAATGCCTTCTCTAATCTCATTTGCTAGTTTTGACAAACAAATTGACCCTTCCCCTGTTAATTATTTGTTTTGCAGCTTGCAACATGTTGATGCAGCACCAAGTTTATCCCTTCATTCTTAGGGGCCATGCACACACTTATAAGTTCATTTGGACCACCTCCAAATCCTGCACCTTCCGTTGTTTTCTGACCGGCATGACTTTGAAATACTCCCTTTGGGAGAAGCGTGAAGCTTGCTGGCTCAGTTCTTTACTGCCTCTCACCCTGGGCAGACATTTACATTCCTGGGAGGTGAGTACAACGTGTGTGTGAAATGCCAGCACTCTGCCTCAGTAGCCCTCTATGCCCACTTTACTCAAACTAAGTCTGGAGAATAAGGCCCAACAACTGAAGGTTGTCACAAGTAAGGAGAAAAAGAAGGGCTTTTGTAGCATAAGTTTACAGCAGTCCAGAAATGTCTACAGGAACTGTAGGCAGATAATATGATGTGCATGTCTTATGAATGGGACCCTTGTGGCTTCTTGTCAGAACTGAATCTGAAGTGATGACAGGACATTTGCAAATAGTCTTTCCTGGGACACTGAAGGACTTCCATAAGGAATCACCTCAAAGATTGGACACCAGGGGCCTTCAGTAAAGAGTCCTTCCAAGAAAGCTGAAGGTTTTTGGTAACTTTTTAAAATGGTTATATAAGAGGCCCATGTCATTTACTGAGTGGCAATATATTATTACTTCTATTATGGTGGTACCTAGTGGCCCAAATTAATATCTGGCAAAATGGGACCATGATCCTGAATAAACATATAGGAAAGGACTGGGCTCTCTCAAAGAGCTTATACTCTAATTTATGGGAAGTCTTGCTCCAACTAGCAATGTTACCAAGGGGCAGCATGTGGATCTAGATCCTGCCTTGGGGAAATGTTCAGATTTGGGGTTTTGGTGCAGAGGGCAGAGAGTGCACCCTTGCATGGGAATGAGCTGCACTGCAGAGGTTATAGCATATGTTTTTCTTTCTCCCCACATCAGCTCAGATCAATCAGCTATGATCTGCCCTAGTCCCACCTCTTCTTGCTCCTGTTAGCTAGTCTAATACCACTAAAGATATTGTTCTTCCAGTCCTCGCACTCAGGATTCATGACAAGGTAGAAGATTCCTTGGGCCCTTCCTTACCTCCTTTGTGCACCTAGATTGGGCCAGCCACCACTTGCTTTTACGCAGACAAGCAAAACAGTAATGTCACCTTTTCCTCTTTCAAACTCCTCCACAATTGGGCCCATCATTTAACTCACATGCAGGAAGCCACTTGCTCATCCGCTTCCTTGCGATACGTCTTGGTGTGAAAATGAGTGAAGGATAATCTCATTCCTGGTTCTATCACCAACTTCACCGTGGTCCTGGGTGAGTCACAAACTCTATACCTCCGCTTCTCCATCTGTGAAGGGAGTGTTATATTTGCTTCCTTCATAGGGAAGGGGGAGAGTCTGAGTAAATTCATTGGTGTTTGCACAGTGCTTTGAGATCCTTGGCTGACAGACCCCAGAGAACTGCATTATATTCACAATTAAAGAGACAGTCATTCCTTGGGTGGATACTAGTTGTGCTGGGTTGGGCTGTGGTCAAAGTAGTCTGAAATGGAATGGGGAGCTCTCAGCAAACCAGCAAAGAGGAAAAGGGGCAGTAGTGAGGGAGTGCTGCTTGTTTAAGCCAGGAAGAGGGGATGCAGTTGTCACTTTGCTTTTTATCAGAGGGGCTGCACTCTCCACCCGCCCATACACATCCTCTGCCTTATTGTAATGGCTGGTGTCTTGGTATCGGCCCCAGAAATGCCACTGCTGCTTATTTTAAATACCTAATAATTTTGACAGCTCTCATTTTCCTAATTTTCCAGAATGCTCAAGGAACCATTGCTCCAGATGAGCTCTGAAAGAAACATTAGAGTTTAAGACAAAAACATTTAATTTAAGGCACCAAGAAGAAGAAAATTTGAGGTGGATGTTAATCAAACTTATACCGTCTGATCAGAATCCGATCCGGCCCCTGTGCTGCATGAGGCAGAGTTTTGAACAGGGATCTAACAGCAGTGGCTGTATCTACTGCAGAGAGCTTCAGGTCATAAGACCTTTCCACCTGGCCTCATAAAGGAGACAGTGCCCTTAGCATGGCATCATAGCTCCCATTTCAATATCGAACTCATGCCTGATTTGATTTTAAACACAAAATGTGTTTCCTTTAATTGAAACGTTGTACATGAAAGGGGTATTAAGTTAGACAGTGATGCTGCAGAGAAGCAGTGCTAGAAATTGCCCTTGGGCTGATCTTTCCTAGCCTGCCACTAGTTGCTGTTGCACTTAATTGTTGGTGAAGGCAACTTAGTGCTTGATCACATTACTTTCACATTAAACCCTTCCTTCAACACAAGCTCTTTGTTACAAGCAGATCTTTCAGACGTACTTGCCCAAACATGAAGTTTCTTAGGCAGTGGGAGTTTTACAAAGTGTAGGAAGTTATAAACGTTGCTAGAACTCTTGAATTCACGCTGCACTGCAGGACTCATGCCAGAAGGGAGTTGTGAGGCATGCTGTATATGACAACTGTATTTTGTGGTGGGGAGAGGGAGAATTAAGCACCTTTGCGATGAAGATCTTAGATCTCTCTGACTGACGTGGATACTTGTATCTATTTTGCAGACAAGCCAAAATGCAATGAGCCAGCTTTATCTCTGGTGGAACTCAGCTAAGCTGCATTTTGCTCAGAAATACTAAGTGATTCAGCCAAAGTCACTCATTGAGTCAGTGGCAGATACAGGAGTAGAACTCAGGAAAAGTGATTCCCTCTCATCAGCGTGTTCTTATCTATGAATATCCCTGCCTCCTACACAGACTCAAAAGTCATTTGCTCCCACTGCTGCCAATCATAATTAAGATGCTTAAAAGTTCACTCCTTTATTTAGTACATTCTTGTATTATCTGGACCCAGTGTCTCATAATAATATTTATCATTAATATGCTGGAAATAATCCAAGTGATATGATCTTCCGACGTTCCTTGAAATTTTAACACATTGAGCCAAACTCATCCCTGGTGTAATGTTTAATGAAGTGACACCAGGGTTGAATTTGGCCTGCTAAGCAATAGCCATTGATCTGATGTAATCAATAAGCTTATGTCTATAGTGTGACTAATTGTATTTATTACACCCTTTCAGAAACCAACCAGTTATCTTTGAACAGTTCCAAAATGTGTGTTTTATGTTGTGTATTTGGTTGTCATGGGTTTTGTTACTATGGCAACTGAGTTAGACTATTAAGGGATAGCTCAGCCGGTTTCAACCGGCTGAGTGAGCTCTCTGTCTCTGTAAATAAAATGGAGGTTTTGGTTAGCTGTCTGCTCTCTGGCCTCAAGTGATTGCTTCCTACACCGGCTGCCCCAAGGATACAACACTGGCGACGAGGATGGGATCCTGGTGCTGCTCCAGTAACAGAAGGAAGTAGAAGTCAAGGTAAAGACCAAACAAAGAAAAAAAGCTGCTTGTTGCACTGACTGTGAAAGTGAAACTAAAAATCATGGCTACTCTGACCAGGCCCCTGGAGCCTTTTGATGAGAATACAGAGCAGTGGCATGTGTATACTGAGCGTTTTGAGCTTTTTGGTATTGCAAATGACATTACAGAAGCGAAGAAGGTGCCAATATTCTTAACTGTTGTAGGGGCTAAAACCTACTCTCTGCTACGCAGCTTACTACACCCTGTTAAGCCTGAGACTAAATCTTACAGTGACATTGTGGAAATCCTGGGGTCTCATTTCTCCCCAAAACCACTGGTAATTGCTGAAAGATATAGGTTCCACAAAAGAGACCAAAAGGAAGATGAAACAGTTGTACAATTTGTAGCCATTTTAAAAAGCTAGCAGAACACTGTGAATTTAAAGAGATGTTAAATGATGCCCTGCGTGACAGGTTAGTGTGTGGCCTCTGCAGTGAAGCTATACGGAAGCGCCTACTGACAGAGGCTCAGCTTACATTACAGAAGGCTGTTGATATTGCTGTCTCCATGGAACTGGCTACAAGGGAGGCACAATACATCGGTGCATCCCCTAGGGTGCAAAAAGTGTCACAAGAACTGACCCACAAAATGGTGCAGAGTCAAGAATGTTACCGCTGTGGTAAGCTGGGTCACCAGGCATCAGAATGCTGGTGTAAGGACCTGGTGTGTCGACACTGTGGCAAAAAGGGACACATTGAGTATGCCTGTAAACAAAAGAAAAAGAGGCCTGTGGTCTGGCCGACAAAAAGAGGAACCTTGCATACCCTAGAGCAGACCCAGGATGATCAAGGTGACACCTCCTCACAAGAGGAAGTGCCACTGCATGCTTTGTCTTTGGCAGCGGGCTCACGTGAATACTGGGTAACCCCCTTATTGGAGGGCAAACCTATATGCATGGAACTAGACACCGGTGCAGCTGTCTCGCTGGTTCCGGAGACTGTGTATAAGGAAAAGCTACAGCATCTTCCGCTTAAGGCAACAAAAACTGCTCTGAAGACGTATACAGGTGAAGCTGTGCCCATGTTGGGCACTATTGATGTTAAGGTGGAGCTCAATGGACAGGCGGCTAAATTGCCACTGTTTGTGGTGAGAGGTGACTACCCAGCCTTAATGGGTAGGTCTTGGCTTGGGAAGATTCAGCTGAACTGGGCAGAAGTGCACCGGATGACTAAAGAAGAAACCAGTCTAACCCCTATACTAAGGAAACATGCTGCTGTTTTTGGAGATGATTTGGGAAGTATGAAGGGAATCACTGTGACATTGAACATTAAACCTGGCAGTCCACCAAAATATCTGAAAGCCCGAACTGTGCCATATGCCATCAGGCCAAAAGTTGAAGCAGACCTGGAGCGCCTGGTCACCAATCGAGTCCTAATACCAGTTACCCATAGCTCATGGGCCACTCCTATCGTTCCAATAGTGAAGAAAGATGGCTCTCTCTGGATTTGCGGTGATTTTAAAGTCACTGTCAACCCAGTGTTGTGTGCAGAGCAATACCCGCTTCCCCGCATCGATGACCTCTTCGCAGGCCTGGCTTGACGACAAAAGTTCAGTAAGATTGATCTGAGTCAAGCATATTTACAGATGCACGTCGATGAAAAGTCCCAAGAGCTGTTGACTATTGTGACTCATAAGGGGCTTTATCGATACTGTCGCCTACCCTTCGGAATCACATCGGCTCCCGCCCTGTTCCAGAGGGCTATGGACCAGATCTTGTGTGGCTTGTCAGGAGTTCAGTGCTATCTGGATGATATCCTGGTCACTGGAAGAAATGAAGAGGATCACTTAAAGAATTTAGAGGCTACCCTACAAAGACTGGAAGAGTATGGCCTACGAGTTCGCAAAGACAAGTGTGAATTCTTCAAGCCCTCTGTTGAATATTTGGGACACATCATCGATTCTGCAGGTCTTCATAAGGCCCCTGCAAAAGTTAAAGCTATTGTGGAGGCTCCCCCACCTCGAAATGTAAGCCAGCTACGCTCATTTCTAGGACTACTGAACTATTATGGAAAGTTCATCTCACAGTTAGCCACACTGCTAAAACCACTTCATGAGCTCCTTGGGCAGAACAAGGCCTGGAAGTGGACTGAAGCCTGTGATGTTGCATTTAACAAAGCTAAGGATGCATTGTTAAATTCTGAAGTTCTAACGCACTTTAATCCATCCTTACCCCTGCAATTGGCCTGCGATGCTTCCCCTTATGGAGTGGGAGCGGTCGTGTCACACATTATGCCTTCGGGAGAAGAAAGACCTATTGCTTTTGCTTCACGCACTCTAAGCAAAGCAGAAACTAACTATGCCCAAATCGAACGTGAGGCATTAGGAATTGTTTTTGGAATTAGGAAGTTTCATCAGTACCTGTTTGGGCGAAAGTTTACTCTTCTTACAGACCATCGACCTCTGACATCAATTTTTGGACCCTACACAGGCATTCCCCCATTAGCTGCTAGTCGTATGCAACGTTGGGCATTGATACTTTCTGCACACACATATGAAATCAAATATCGGAAATCCACTCTGCACGGCGATGCAGATGGCCTCTCAAGGTTGCCTTTACTGGTCAAACATCAAGATAGTGCCCAAAAGGAAATCTTCTACTTTGAACAGGTAGAGAATACACCCATCACTGCTGCTCAGATAAAGAAGGCAACCCGCGTTGACCCAGTATTATCCCAAGTTATGGACCTGGTGATGCATGGAAAATCTCGACAAACCTCTCCAGTCTCACCCGACCTTGTTCCCTACATGTCCAGGCGGACGGAGTTATCGGTCCAATCTGGTTGTTTATTGTGGGGGAGGCGTGTCATTATTCCACCACCCCTGAGATCACAGATGTTAGAACAGCTATATTCCGGTCACTGTGGAATAGTGCGCATGAAGGAAATTGCACAAAGCTATTTTTGGTGGCCTAGATTAGACAGTGCTATTGAAGAGAAGGCAAAAGCTTGTATGTCATGTCAGGGTGTAAGAAATGCACCCCAGTGGGCACCCCTACACCCATGGGACTGGCCTGAAAACCCGTGGCAACGTATTCACGTTGACTTTGCTGGCCCCCTTGAAGGAAGCATGTTCTTGGTGGCAGTAGATGCCCATTCTAAATGGCCAGAAGTCTCTATAATGCAGTCCACTACTGCAGAGAGTACTATCCAAAAACTACGAGGACTCTTTAGTCGTTTTGGTCTGCCAGAACAACTTGTGAGCGACAACGGACCGCAGTTCATCTCTCAGGAGTTTCAAAATTTTATGAAGGCAAATGGGATACACCACATCACGTCAGCACCATATCATCCGTCCACCAACTGATTAGCTGAAAGATTTGTGCAGACAATGAAAAATGCTTTGAAATCAGCAAAGGGACAACACTCCATTCAAAAGCGTCTGGATACCTTCTTACTTTCCTATAGAAACACACCTCATGCTACGACCCAGGCTTCCCCAGCCTTTCTAATGATGGGACGACAGCTGCGCACTTGCTTTGATCTGCTGAAACCTTCTGAACCCAGACAAACTGTGCAACATCAGCAGCAATATCAAGTCATCAGACGGGCACCCAGAGCAAAAGACCGAACCTTTAGCCCAGGGCAGCCAGTTTTGGCTCGGAATTATACTTCCAGAGCTAAATGGGTCCCGGCCACAGTCATCACTCAAACAGGACCTGTTTCCTATACAGTCCGGACTGCAGAGAATCTTACCTGGCGGCAACATGTAGATCACCTGTTGCCAGGTCATGCCAGTCTTCAGGACCCATCTGCAGTTGAGGGGTCTGACTTCACCCCTCCTGGTGAGACACCGAATCATGAGTCACCTGTTCCTGACTGTTCTCCTCCATTACTGCCGGCAGCTGAGATACCCCTTTGCCCAGCACGAGCTGATACCACCTCCTCACCTATTCGTGCTGCGGACCCTGAGCCCCTAGTACTTTCGGGTGCAACACCACCAGAAGTTCGCCGTAATCCACCTAGAGACAGAAGGCCTCCTCATCGGCTGGATCTTTAGTTAGGGCGAACCCACGGTTATGGGGCAAAATAATCCCCAGGGTTTAGCCGGGAATGGAGGCAGTCTACCCTCCTTCTCTAGTTTAGTGTGTGTTTTATTTAGGGGATGTTCTTATTAGGGGGGGAAGAATATGTTGTGTATTTGGTTGTCATGGGTTTTGTTACTATGGCAACTGAGTTAGACTATTAAGGGATAGCTCAGCCGGTTGAAACCGGCTGAGTGAGCTCTCTGTCTCTGTAAATAAAATGGAGGTTTTGGTTAGCTGTCTGCTCTCTGGCCTCAAGTGATTGCTTCCTACACCGGCTGCCCCAAGGATACAACATTTTAGAGATGGGTCATGTCATTCTGCCCATCACTCTGGATCTTACCGCTTAAGAGCTGACTACGGGTAAACCTTTAAAAAGCACTTAAGTTACTTAGGAGCCTAAGGGCATGTCTGCACTAGAAACACTATATCTGCAGCTACATTGCTGTAGCATAGACACTACAGGAAAAGAAGGGGCATTTCCACAACGGTAGTAAATCCACCCTCCCGAGAAGCAGGAGCTAGGTTGACAAAGAATTCATCTGTTGACCTAGCTGCGTTTACAAAGGGAGTTCAGTCGACCTAACTATGTCACGCAGGGTATGATATTTTTCACAGTCCTGAGCCACGTAGCTTGGTCTATCTGAGTTTTAGTATAGAACAAGCCAAGTCTCGTTGGCCTTCAGTGAAATATAGGTTCTTAAATCTTGAAAATTTTATCCCAGATGTATGTCAGAAATTCTTCAGTCTAGTGGGCTGAGCATAGGGTTAGGAGCCAGGCACCCCTGAATTCTTATTCTGACTCTTCCCTTGGTTGTTGAGACATTAAGCAACGCATTTTAAGGTTGAGGCATCAAGGCCAATTAGCAAAGTCATGGCTAAATCTTTCAAACCTTCAATCTTAATCATTTTGCTTCAATTTCCTCTTCTGTAAGATGAAAATAAGTGATTCCTTACCACCTCACAGGTCTCATTCACTAATGTTTGTATAGCACTTTAAGATGTAAAGCCCTATATAAGTGCATACTTTAAATCCACTTAATCTCACTCTTCTCTCTTGCAGGAAATACAACAAATGTCTTTCTCAAGGCTGGCTCCAGGTTTTCTGCTGCCCCAAGTGTCGGAAAAAAAAAAAAGCCAATCGGCAGCACTTTGGCGGCAACTCAATCGCGCCGCTCCATTCTTCGGCAGCAGTTCAACAGTGGGTCCTTCACTCCCTCTCTTCCTCTTTGGTGACACTTCGGCGCCAGCTCAAAGAGGAAGAGAGGGACTGAGGGACCCGCCACCGAATTCCCGCTGAAGACCCGGACGTGCCGCCCCACTAACAGATGGAGTGCCGCCCCTTTGCATTGGCCGCCCCAAGCACCTGCTTCCTTAGCTGGTGCCTGGAGCTGGCCGTGGTCTTTCTAACTCTTGACACTGTATTCATTGTGGGGGTGGGGGGAAGATCTTCGTGATCACCCTCTGACAGTGTATCAGCTTGTATACAAAAGCATGTGGAGTGATAGTCTTTAAAGTTTTATCCTAGTTAAATTTAATGCAGATGCCTCCATATAAATAACTGGTTCTTTTTGAGTAAGTGATATACTTTAATAACATTCTGCAGTGAGTTCCGTAGGTCACTGATAATTATGTTACATAACTAATTCCTTTTATTGGTTTTTAAAAATGTAAAAAACAAGGCCAAAAAGCCTTATTTAGATTTCTAAACATCACACCTTGTAGAGCTTTGAATGGCAAAATCTCAGTCAAACACAACCCGTCATTCCTGGTTTGCCTACCTTTACCTGAGGCAGCTTTGGATGTCCTTATGCACATAGTCTTAACAAGGAAAGGGCAGATAGGTCAGATTAAATCAAGGAGAAGGAACTGCTGAAGCTGTCACTAAGGTCCCCATAAATATTCTCTATGGACCTCATTACACATTTGAGCAAACATTACCTTCACTCACAAAGCTAAATTTCCTGTTTGCTTGGCTGATCAATTTCTCATCAAATTTTAATGTGGGGTTCAGGCCGTCTGTGGCGTTTTAATTAGGCCTAAGATTGCACAGTATTGGTGGCAAAGCTAAGAACCATCTAAATCCCCTCCACCTATATATTAAAAGAGAGGTGGGGGCAGGGAGGAGTGAAGAGGCCAAGCACTAATTAGCTCTTGTTACTAGGTTCACTCTGCTCTCTAGTGGTCACATCACAAAGAGACTACAGCATGCAAAGAGCCTATGGAAAATGAAGTAAAAAAAAATTAATCAAACTTCCCCATCCAAACACAAGACAAATGTGTAAATTCCATGCAGGATTGTCCCTGTGGCTGCAATTTAAATGCAGTCTCTTTCAGAGACTTGTCTTGCCTTTTTTCTCCCCCTGGTATTTGTTTGCTGCTTTTAGTGGCACTCGTGGTTTTGGCACAACAGAGAAAATTAATAGTGATCAGAGGGCTTTCCTCAATTCAAATGCATTCAGCTCTGATCAGCTTGAATGGTTGTGAAATATGCTGCAAAGTGTAAGTGTACACTTTATTTATGACAAATTGGGAGTGGAGGGGGTCATAAATGGGGGGAGGGATAGCTCAGCGGTTTGAGCATTGGCCTGCTAAACCCAGGGTTGTGCATTCAATCCTTGAGGGGGCCATGTAGGGATCTGGGGAGGAAAAAAAACCAGTCAGGAACAGTACTAGCAAAGCCAGAGTACTGGACTCACTGACCATTCAAGGTCCCTTCCAGTTCTATGAGATAGGTATATCTCCATATATATATTTTTTATCCTCATGCATTGCCCATGAACAAGTATTTTGACCCACAGTTATTTACTGGTGAGTCTTAGTTCTCTAAATATCTCCTTTCCCATTATAGATAAGATTTTCATCTAGCTGACTTTATAACTAACATGCATTGCCCTCTGCAAAAATGAAGACAGACTGCCATTTTTCTACTATATTTTTATGGGTAAGACCAATAGGATAAACATGCTAGTGTTCGGGATGGGTAGCTCTATTACTCTACCCCCTTGATGTGAGCAAGGTATGTAAAACTGCACCAATGCATATATATTCTTCATTAAGTACTTGCCCCAAAACCCATTTGAAAGACTCTGACTTCAGTGGGCTTTGAATTAAGACAAGTCACTGCACCTATGATAATTGAACTCCCTGAAAAGGAGCCTGGGCACTCATATTACCGAGCGATGAGTGAGAGATAGAGCAATGGACAGGGCCGGTGCAACCATTTAGGCAAACTAGGCGGCCACCTAGGGCGCCTAGTGGTTGGGGGCACCTAAAAGCCTGCTCAGGCGAGGAGGTGGAGTGGAGGTGAGCTGAGCACACAGCCCCCACGCTAAGTCTCCTCCAATCGGCGCCACACACCTGGGAGGGGAGGAGAATTAGAGCGGCGCCGGCGTGCTCAGCAGAGGAGGCAGAGCTGAGGTGAGCTGGGTGGCTCCCAAGGCGGGGTTAGCTGCCGTGGTGGGGGGTCTCCCCAGGCGGGGTTAGCTGGCGCAGCGGGAGGGGCGGGGGAGTGTCCCCAGGTGGGGTTAGCTGCCGCAGGAGGGCTCCCCAGGCAGGGTTAGCTGCCGCGGAGGGGGGGGTCTCCCCGGGTGGGGTTAGCTGTCATGGAGGGGGGTAGCTGCTGTGGAGGAGGGCTCCCTGGGCGGGGGGGATGGCGGGCGCCCCAGGTAGGGGGCTGGGTTAGCTGCCACGGGGGGGGGGGGGGGGGAGTGGGTTAGCCGGGTGAGGGGGTGGTGCAAGGTGGAAGTTTCGCCTAGGGCGCGAAACTTCCTTGCACCAGCCCTGGCAATGGATCACACAGAAATTTTCCCATGTAAAGACAGCAATTCTCTGCAATTATCAAAGGCAATGCTGCAAGAAGATGAAGTCGCCTGTTTTACATTAGCCATAGAGTGTAACACCCCCTGCCCATCCACGCACACAGAGTATGAGATTTTCAAAGTAGACAAGGCTATTTAGCCACACAACTGCAATTAAAATGAAGAATTGTTTGTCTGAACCCCTTAGTCTGGTTCAGATTTGAAACATATTTAATTTCTGTATATTCATTGGGTCACTTGCAGGTTTAAACTAATGTAAATGGCAGATTCTCTGTAACTAAGTCTTTACATCATGATTTGAGGATTTCAGTAACTCAGCCAGAGGTTAGGGGGTCTATTACAGGAGTGGGTGGGTGAGGTTCGATGGCTTGCAATGTGCAAAAGGTCAGACTAGATGATCACGATGGTCCCTTCTGGCCTTAAAGTCTCTGTGTCTAGGAATAAAGAGTGAAATCAAATGAATTCATCATTCCTTTTGCAGAATGGACGGGAACTATTTTTAAATGTTACTCAGTCTATGGCAAAAGGCTGATTCAAAGCAATATACACATTTAACACAGCCATTTATTTCACCTCCACGGGGAGTGAACCTCAAATTACATCTGATGCTGTTGGTTGCTCTCATCACACATTTTTTAGCTGTACTGCATAATAGGAACACCTGCAACTCTGTCTACCTACAAGAAGGGAGGTAGGACTGTAGCATATCACATCGTATTGGACGTACTACACCCAAGTCAGCATAGCCTACAGGATAAATCCCAGCATTTTACTCAGTGCTCCTAAATTTTGAAGCACTATAAGGAGGT